>NC_136483.1:175524571-175659571 GCF_053919585.1 Euprymna scolopes
CGGGAATTCTGATCAAATTATGTAAGAGAACACTTTTTTTATATATATTCTACGTCTATCATTCTCTTTGTCGCAAGGGGGAAACACGACAGTCGTTGACAACCTATTATTCAAGGTAGACACTTCTACTTGTGACAACATATTTATGTTCCTTTTTTAATTCGACAAAAACATAACACCTACATATTATATGAAATTCCTCGTTTATATATTTTCCAAATATTCTATTCAGACAGTTAGTCTCCTGTTCCTGAGGACTAGACAATAGTCTAGTAGAAAATTGATAACGCACAACGATCGTGTATTGTACTTTCTGATAAATAGTATATCGCAACGTCTGATGGTCGTAAAACTGTGTTTAATATAAACAAATATCTTCCACTGCTTGACACAAGAATGCGAATATCGTGGCGGAGAAAAGTTCGTCGGCTTCTCTGTTAAGTTTGAAGTTTTTTAAAAATAATGAAAGTCTGCACGGCACATTCACACGTTATATAGAGTATATGGAGTATCGTTCAGTTGTATTCAAATAGAACAAAGACATGCAATGTACATGCAAATATTCAGATAATTGTGGCTTGTGTGAAATTTTTCCAATAGCAAGTAGACATCAATTAAAAGATAGTCACTAAATTTACATTTCTTTGGAGTAAATAAATGGATTAATTTATTTCATGTTTACTTCATATCTTGTCTGTATTTATAAGGAAAACTATTATTTTAGACATAAAGTAATGCATCATTATTTATTGGTTTTAATATTTTTAAGAAACACAAAGAAATGTTATATTGTTCGCTTCGGTGACTTTATTTAACGTATGCAAGATCAGCAATATTTGTGTAAACACACACGCACACACACTAACACACACATACACACACATACACACACACACACACACACACACACACACATATATATATGTATATATATATATATACATATACAGGCTGTCCATAAAGTCCGTGTGCACTTTTAAAAAATATAACTTTATTTGTATTTGCAATAGAAATAATCTGTAAAATGGATTTGAAAGTAGTAAATCTATATTTTTTAAGCTTTTATTGAACTTTCATTTAACTTTTAACACACCCTCCATCATTAGCAATACAAAGGGTAATACGATTTTGCAGTTCACGAAAACATTTGTCAAATGATTTATAGTAATGCCTGAAATCACATTATTTATTCTAGCTTTCAAATTTTCCAATGAACTAGGTTTGGTTGCATGCACAATTGTTTTCACATGTCTCCATAAAAATCAAATGGAGTAAAATCTGACGAACGTGGAGGCCAATGAAATGGTCCACCTCTTCCGATCCATCTGTTAGAAAATTCCTGATTTAGAAACTGTCTAACACGCCGAGCAAAGTGACAAGTAGCTCCATCTTGTTGAAACACTGTATCATCTTTCAAGTTTAATTGTTCAAGTTGCGGAATAAAGTAATTCTGCAACATATCTAAGTAGCTCTCACTGTTAATAACACGATCTTCAAAAAAATATGGCCCTATGATTCGATTTATTCCCAAATCACACCACACATTAACTTTAAGAGAACCCCTTTCATGTTCAACAGTTTCATTTGGGTTTTGTGTTCCCCAAATTCGGCAAGTATGGCTGTTGACCTTGTCACTAATGTGAAATGTTGTTTCATCAGAAAACTGTAAATTACTCACAAATGTATCATCATTGCAAAGTTTTTCATTGAACTGGTGACAGAAAGTTAGCCGTGCATAATAATCCTCTTTTAACACGTGTTAATGTAATTGAATTTTGTAAGTTTTCATATGAAGTTTTGCCCGCAGAATCTTATGCACAGTAGACTTTGGCAGCCCGAGCTCCAATGATGCCCGTCTTACAGACTTTCCTGGATTGCAGTAAAGGATACTTCTATGGAAGCAATGCTTTCGTCACTGACACATGGCCTTCCAGACCGTGGTTTATCATGGACAGAGCCTGTCTCTTTAAATGTTTTCATCCATTTAACAATGATGTTCCTATGAGGCGATTTTTTATTGTATTCAATTCTAAACTTTCTCTGTACAGCAACAGTAGATTTATATTCAGCCAATCAAAGGACACAGTTTACTTTTTCCTTAATTGAAGCCATGGGATTAAATTGATTCTGAAAAACAAAAGAAAATAGTTTTTATTTATTTTTTTACTTATCTAAAAATTGCAACGAAGTTTGTGGTGAAAAATTAATCAATAACTATACTTAAAACCAGATACATGAAACTTTATAACAGTTTCTACTGATTATTTCTATCGTGAATATAAATAAAGTTATACATTTTCTTAAGTGCACACGAAATTTATGGACACTCTGTATATATATATATATGTGTGTGCTAATTAAATTTATTAAGTTTACTAATTGAGTAATTCTGTAAACTTAAACCTGATATAAATATTAATATTTTTAAGATATGCTTTTAACTTCCACGGAATAAGGAGTGTTCAATGTGTATTATTTGTTGTAGAGTGTATAGTGTTTTAATTTATACACTTACATATATATATATATATATACACACACACACATATATATATATATGCGTGTGTGTGTGTGTATACATAAATATTAATCTACGAACACGCGTTTTTCGAGGTCCTATATATATATTTATCCATCTATCTATCTATCTATCTATCTATCTATCTCTCTCTCTCTCTCTATATATATATATATATTTACCTTTGTTATAATACTTTTTTATTTTACGTTCTACATATATGTTGTTTAAATATTTGTGCATTTGGTATTTACTTTATTTCCTGCTATAGTTTCCAATTCTATTCTATTTTAACGTAGTATTTTTATGTTTATCCGCTGAACTTTGTATCACTCCTTTGACAGATTGTATGCGTTCTATTGTTTCTTTCAATTAGAATGTGCTAAGCATTTGCTTGTCGCGCCATTCATTTATATCAGGCACTTTTCTTTTCCTTTTCGTAAAACCTGTCCGTTATTTTTAATAATTCCAGTTCTTTTCAACTATTATCCCTACACGAACTGGTGAATTGGTACCAGAAAATAATTTCTACTACTCAGTGAATTGTCCGTTACAAAGAAAACCGTAATCTGTTCTATGCAGCGAACAAGCTGAGTTTATTGCTGGCACGTTTCAAATTGTTCTCAATATGTAATAACATCTAGCTTTAACTACATCGTCCTACTGAGTATATACGAGTCATGAAAATAATGCTTTTAAATTTTTTAGATAAGGATTGGTTATTCGATTTTTTTGGATTCATCGACTACCGAGTGTCATTTCACATCGTTTCCTTCGATGGACCATCTTACTTAGAAATATAGGTGGGTTTGAGGCTCTTGAGATTCGTACTGGAATTGTCCGCAGAGACCCGTAGCGCGGTGTTGGGGCATTTGGAAAATCAGTTTAAAAATTGATATTCTTCTGAAGATTAAAGGTTCAATTCTCAGCATGTGCGAGCCAAAAGTACAATTGCGCATTACTTCGGACCTCTATACAGTCAGAGCTGACGGAACAACACCCTTTCACTCAATGAAGTGAATAAAGGATTCTGTTCAAAATTCCGGCATAATTTCCGAGGTCAACAGAATCATTACCTAGTTTGACAAGATACATCTGAAGTATATCGGGGGGTTTCACCGACCAAAACATGATGAAAACAGCAGTCCGACGAATTCAAATAATACGTAGAGAAATGAGAGTCTCCTTTGTTCTCGTATGTCTTAATTACCGTAACGAGTGTAACAAGGAACTCGGTTATTTGCCCTTGGATTAGATTAAATTTTTACAAGTCTTTAAAGAAAATATTTCTTGTTTTACTTCTCGCCAAAAAGCAGTGGTGTTCTATACACGTGTACAATGCACACGTCTGTTTTGCTTTAAGGCAGAAAGCTTTAAGAGAAAAATACAATCGTTCTTCTGCGCGTTAGGTGTCCTAATTCATCAGGATTTAATCATAGCACTAAAAAGTAAATAAAAATAAATAAATGTTTAGAATTTACTAAACAAGGTTATATATTATTTTATTTAGAAATTGTAACAAAAAATATGTTTGAAATTCAGTTTACTAGAAACCTCGCCATGCTTAAAAATGTTTGTTAATTATAATTTATTCAGACAGCGCTCTTTAGCGGATACGTTATTTTTTCCTCGTGAGATATTCTACTAATGTATTCCACCAGGACTTGAACGTAAGCAATTCGTAAAACGACGGGCTCCCAACGACCAACGAAACAATCGACTAACCTATAATTGTGTATGTTTTAGACCAGGGGTTCTCAGGCTTGCTTGACCCATGCACCCCTTTTACCATTTGTCAAAGGTTCATTCACCCCCCCCTCATTTCCAAAAAAATTTTTTTTAAAAATGCATTCTAAATAATATGCAAATATTACAAAAACACTTTTATTTTTCCTAATTTGTATATATACATTCACAACATTATACATGGCTTATGTTTATAATTGAGTTTTATAAATTAAATGCAAATTGAAAATATTGATGGATATACAAAATAGAAATAAAAGCAGAATTTATTTTTTATTTATAATGAATTACTTAAAAAACAAAAATGAAACTAATGCAATTTAAAAAAATAAGTAAAATAACAAGAAATTTAAAATCTGCAATAAATTTAATTCAGAAGATTACGATTCATCAAATGACAAAAACTGTGATTGTTTTGCTTTGGCCAATTCTGAAATATTCGGAGAAGTGCTTGACAGGGCACAGCGCAGGTCGTTTTCTACGTCTAATCAACTGCGTTGCTTTGTTTTAATTTGCAACAAAGTTTAAAAGCCTGACTCACAAAGATATGTCGATACAAATAGAAGCTATGCACGGACAGCTATTTCCGATACTTTTGGGTAGGATTCGCACATCAGGGGCAAAAATTCTATTATTGATTTTTCATCAAGCATATCTCTTGCTTCCGAATACGATTTTAGCTCACAGAATTTATCTTGACAATCATCTGGAACTTTGCACCTGGCAATTTGAATGGATTTTTTACTAAATCGAACTCATCATCACCAAGTTCAGGAAAGTATCTGCTGAATTCATTTTTCAGTGCCGTCAAATGCTGCAAAATTTCATTTTTTGCAAATTCTGGAAGCATCTTCACCACAAATATCAAGAATGGATGTAAATTTTTCAAACATAGCTACATTTTTTGTATTGACTTTTCTCTTCCAATGTTCAAGCTTGCTTATAAAAGCTCTAAAGGCATCGACGAATTTTATAATATTTGTATTTCTTCCTTGCATCTGAAGATTCAATTTATTCAGCTGCTCGAATATATCAACCAAATAAGCAAGACGCATGATCCATTCTTCATTGTTTAGTTAGGCCAGAAATCCAGTCTTACCTTGAACCTCGAAAAACAATTTGAGCTCGTCCCTAAGCTGAAATATTCGCTCAGTTACATTTCCTCTTGACAGCCAACGGACGTTTGTGTGAAAAAGAAGCGAATGATGAGTAGCATTCATATCATAAGATAACTGCTTGAAAAGTCAGGAAATTAGAGCTCCTCCTTTGACAAAATTCACAATTGGAATTATTTGATCCAAAACCTTCTCAAACGGAGTTAGAAGTGTTATTGAGGCTTTGAGTGCCTGACGATGGATCAAACAATGAATGTCTTTCGCTTTTGGAGCTCGCCTTTTCACACATACTTGGAATTCTGATTTTGTCCCTAACATAGCTTGTGCTCCATCTGTACAGCACCCACACATATTATCACACAAAAGATTCTCTGAGTCGGAAAAAAGTGAAACATTTTCTAAAATATCTGAGGCTTTGATCGTTAGTTCAAGAGGAGAACAAAAAAGAACATTCTCTTTAAATAAACCTGCATGAACATACCTTGCAAACACCATCAACTGGGAACGTGATGCCACATCGGTTGATTCAAGTTGAATTGAAAATAATCCAAATGCTGAAGACTTGATCTCTTACACAACTTGATCCTTGATATCAGTGGCCATATCGCTTATCTTCCTTTAAACAGTACTGTTTGAGAGTGGAACCGCTGCAATTATTTTCTTCATTTCATCTCCCAACAGAATTTCCCCTATTTCGAGAGAGCAAGGCTTAATCAAATTTCCCCCTATTCTATGTGTTTTGTTCTGCTTTGCTATTTCAAGAGCTAAAAAGAAGTTTCAGTAACTTTCTGTTTATTTTCTTTAAAGTCTGTTAATACCAGCCTCATCATTTTTACAGCATTCCCATGACGTTCAAAAATGTTGTTGTTCTTGTCTTTATGTTGAGGATGAACATTTTGTAAATGTTGCTTCAACTTTGCTGGTTTCAAAGAATCGTTTGTCAAATCTTTATTACAAATAACACATTGAGGCCGTTCGTCTCCGTTGATGATGATAGATGTGAATCCATACTCAATATTTGAATGATCACACTTTCTTCTTTTGATACTCATGATGGGCTCCAAATTCTGTAATTAAGGCATGGAAATTCGAAATTATAAAATATAAAATTTATAAATGGAACTTTTTACAGACAATTTTATAGATTAAATTTTTCGATAATCAGCATATGTATATATATATATATATATATATATATATATATGAATTTATTATAAATCTCTTCAATTATATAAATGCAACTTTGTTTGTGCGTGTGTGTGTGTGAGTTCGTTTCTTATAGACTCGGAAACGCCTAAACATTTACAGAACTTTAGTGTATAACTCTGGGAGTGATCTTACTTAAGTGTTGTCTCAGATTACCCAGATAATTACGGATAATCGATAATAGAAACCAATGTTTTAATTTATCAATCATCGGTAAAACCATTTTCTTCTGTCGTCGATTAGCAGCAATGATAGAACAATGGGCGGTGAAAATTCTACTGTGGGTAGGTTGATAGTTTGTTTCCTTTTTTTTCTTTTTTCCCATGATGTTAATATTTAAATTGTTTCATTAACTGCTAAGAATTTGATAAGACTTGAAACTTTACGTGTTTTTAGAAGTGCACATGTAAAATGTGTTTTTGTTTGTGAACCTCTATTTAACAAGCTAAGAAGAAATTGCAACACAGTCTTCACATATTTTGTAAAAATGTGATTCAGATGTTGCTTATATTTAAGTTAAAAAAATATACAGGCCCCAACAACCAAGCAGAAGTATCATGGCCGGCATCATAAGATGAAGAACTTTAAAAAAATATATTTGTTCTGTACTTTCTACGCATATTGTTCAAGAAATTGTGCCCCCTCCCTCCAACAAACTGCATGAAAAAAACACATCAAAGCATTCCCCGAGCTTGAACGGATAATACTGATATATATATATATATATATATATATATATATATATATATATATATATATATATGCTATCAAAAACACCCGTCGTAGACTGGGTTCAAAAACAGCCTACAGAAAATGGACTCTAATTTATGAAAGTATGATAGGTTATTAAACGGAAGGGTCGTAATAAGATAGCGTCGAATTTGGGAGTATCAAAACCAAAGCAAAATATGATGAAAGTAAAGACGAAACGTTGATGAAAACATAATATGGTTTGTTCCTTTTTATGTCTCTATTTTGTCGGAATATTATTTCCATTATTTTCATCATATATATATATATATATATATATATATATATATATATATATATATATATATATATATATATATATATATGTATATAGTGTTATAATGAAATAATTCCAGGAGGAAATCCGGGTATGAGAGCTCAATGTCGTAAACAGAGCAATAACATATATAACGACAATTATGTAATTTCCGTGTTATATATATATATATATATATATATAAATATATATATATATACATATATATATATATATATATATATTATTGGCGCTATCCATGTGGATATCAGTTTTATCAAAACATTTGTGTTGATTTAATTTATTTCTAATTCCCTTGAATTTCCACTTATTTTGCCTATAATAATCAGATGATATACCAATCTCATTGTCATTGTCATAAACTCTGATAAACAAGTATAAATATATTATGCTCTAAGTACTGTTATTACTTTCCATTGCCCCTTGCCATCAAAGATATTTCTCTGAACATCACATTACTACTTGCTATAGTTTTATAATTCAAGCTGCTAATTTATCTGGCACTTCTAAACTCGTATATTCTACGTACGTTACTGTTCCTTCAGCGATAATGCTGTTTCTGCCTTTTCCGGTCGTTCGTATAGAAAAACAACTGAAGATCGAACATGTTCGGTGATTGAGTACTGGAAGGTTAGCGACTCAGATCCATCAAGCTTTCGTGATAGGTCACGCAAATAAAAGATACATCAAGGGCTCTTATCGTCCCTGAAACAAGCCTAAGGATGTCGAAGGCGCTTGACAAGCGTATTGGATATCAAAGCGTATATTATTACATAAAGAAAAGAATAAAAGGCCGGGCTTCTCTATAATTTTCACACTGGGATCTATAAAAAAAACGAAAGAAATGAAAAGGAAATGAAGAAAGTAAAAAAAAAATCTGAAGACATTGCGTGAACGATATAGAGAGAACGAGAAACATAGAATGGGGAGTATAATAAAGTATAAACAAATAAAGACGTAGGATTATGCAGTAGATAAAGACGAAGTTTTAATGATAAAACATGAATCAGTGTTGAACAGAAAGATTTAGAGAGATTACATTAGCAGGATACACATAAAATAAGCCGCTTAATAAACGGGCAGAAGAATGGCAATGTTGAATATAGAGATCGATGGCGAGAGAAGTGAAAATATATATAAAGAATTGACAGTTATAAGAAAGGTGGACACCATACGATAGAAATAGATAAAGAGAAGGGGAGATAAGAGTCAAGTACATCAAACGATGGAGTACTGTAGCCACAGTTGTGCAGAAATCGCTGGAAGCGTCTTATTCTGCTTTTACAGAGTAAACATAGTCTTTGTAGCCTATTAGGGATGCCCTTTTTTTCTTCCCTTCAACCTCTTTCCCACAGAATAGGCGTTGCGAGTCTGTCTCTTCTTTATCGTTATTTTCATGGCAAGTACTCGTCTGAGTTCTAATCTGTGGTCCCCGCTCGCCAATTCTTCACGAAAACACTACTCTAGCTGAAAACACTATAAATAATCGCCCCACTCTTTATCTATGCCACAACATAAACTTCTTCCTTTGAACTGTACGCCTTTGGAACTCTCTTCTGTCTGACTCTTTTCCGGGTGACTACACTATGGTTGTCTTCAAGTTCAGCGTAAGCAAGTTCTTGATATGTAGGCCTCTTTAAATAATCCAAACTTCTAAATGCCCAGTACTACCGATTATTACTCTATTTCCCCATTGGATATTTACACTCAGTAACTCTTATTGTTGTGTGGCCTTCGAGCATTGATAAGTGTTCCTCCTTTGTTAAAAAAAACAAAAAAAAAACAAAGATAATATAAAGTGATTACCATGAAAAGATTGAAAGAAACATCGAAAGATGTAGGAAGATAGATCATTTTAGAATAATGACGAAGCTGAAAGTAGATGGCAGAAAAACGAAAAACAAACGAAACAGCAAAATTGTTTTAATTGGAATAATTACTGCAAACGGGCATGTAAAGTGTAGCATAAAAAATAAGTTTGAATATTAAGAGAATGAAAAAACATATGCGGGTGTTACTATAAATTAAAAGAAAAAGAAGTTGAGCATTTTTATAATTAAAGTAAGAATATTACCCAAGTTAGTACGAATACATAAGCAGCCAATTTTTTTAAATATTAATATCTATCATTGTTGATTTCAACAATTACATATGCAATAATAACTACTATTGATATCCAGATTTGCCCGGGCTATACATATATAAGGAGTCAAAAAGTCTCTATAATAATATTTCTATTTTTGATATTTAAATTCTTTATCTGTAACTCTGTTTCCGCCGTAATTATTCTTGTTTGTTTGCTTTATTTTTTCTTTTGGAAAATTTGATTCTTGTAAAAGAAATTAATAAAGAGTGATGTTAAAATTTTTATAAGAGATTATTGGAGAGTTTTCTATCACTATATAACTGGTTAATAAGGCCAGATTGAAACACTTTAGGATAGTAAGTCAAAGGAGACTAGATCTGCATAACAACAGAATCTGTACTCATAATCGAAAAAAAAAACAACAAAAAAAACAAAAACAACGCGATCAGCTCAAATATGTAAGGCTTTAAAAAAAATAACATAGCTGTATTGTCACGGATAATAAGAATGTGCCTAGGATGATGGACACAAAGTTTCCGGCCAATTTTATGGTTTTCTTGTGGTGTTAAGTAGAGGCTACATCATGCAACCTTACATATTCGAAGTCGACTTTAAAGTCAACAGCAAAATGACCTGGATGTGTTGAAAACTGTGACGATCTCTGCGTGCTATCAGGTGGTCGCTGAAGATCCTGTGTTTGACAGCAGTTTCACCAGTCCAGAGAGATCCAGGTTTGGCTTCAGAAGGAGGGCTGCGAATTTGTACTCTCTCTCTCACACTAGGCCCCTATCTCCCTTTGACATAAACCCGCTGAACTACTTAGTTAGGGCATATCTCGAGAATATCAACAACATGACCTCCCACAACACGAAAGACAGCTTGATCGCCGCCATTCGCCATTATTCGCCGGGCTCTCGCTGGTTCTTGTGGAAAAAAGAAAGCTCTGAGGTCCTGACTCGTAAAGAGGCGGTGATTGAGGCTAAAGGCGGCTACATTTAATAGATATCAGCTCTACTACATAATCTGACTGAATTGATTTTTTGAATACGTTTTAAAATAAAGATGTAGTGTTGATTTTTGGAGGCGACACTTTTATCGTTGCACTGTATTTCCATCTAATTTATTATGAAACATTGTACACTTCGTACCTAACAAATAAACCGTGAACAAACTAACATAAAATATGACTTTATTGTAATAGAAATACATATTTTAAAATTACGCACATACACACATGTACATATATATGTGATTTTCAGAATGTTAGAGATTATATATAATAAATTCCACAACCAAACATCGTCGCAGCTCAAAAGAGCCATGACACTCAACGAACCGGAAGTCCGTTTCGTTGTCTGCTATGGCTTTTGTGAGCTGTGACGTTTTTTTTTTGCTGTGGAATATATATATATATATATATATATATATATATATATATATACTAGCTGCACTCGGAAACTCGTTGCTCTGGCTCAGTTTGTATAATTGGAAAACAAGCGCCAAAAAATTGCAAAATGTATGCCTTCTTTATGTTCTCAATACTTGTGGGATGTAATGAAAAAAATCGAAATACAACAAATAAGAAATGTAAATATACTAATTATACTATTTTTAATTTTCTACAAATTACTTTAATTTTGTATAGTTTAATGACATTTTTCTATGTATTGCAATTTATTTAACAACAAAAGTGTTGTGTTCTGCTTCAAACGTACGTTCAACCAAACACACGCGTCGAAAAAAGTAGAATTCGTGCCGATGACAACTGGTAGCGGTGGTAGGACTAAATATTTTGAGAGAAAAATAGGAACTCCTTTCTTTATAGATGTTGCGACTTTGATGGTGTTAATTGTCGGAGGCAATGTAGCATTTTATTATCAGGACTGAATGTGTATAAAATAGTGTACGAAAGCTACATGAAGTAGGGGTTATTATGCTAGAATTTGGATGTTGCACCTACTCTTCAAAACTACCATATTTAGTCCAGAGTGGAGTCTTGCAGACATTTTTTTCATATATATATATTGGTTTTTCATAAATATATATATATATATATATATATATATATATATATATATATATATATATATTTGTATAAAGACCATTATCCTCGAGTGGTCTTCGTGTTTGGTACGTGGTGATTCCTGTGTAAAATAAAAAAAAATACTGGAATGAAAACATGAAAAATAAGGAAAGTTTTGGGTAACAGAAAAGAAAGAGAAAAAAATAGGAAAATATAAACCAGCTTATTAAATAGAATAATACTATTGCATTAAATAGGGATTCAGCAACAGCATATTCTGTTCATTGCTTTGACTCTCGAGTGTGTATCCGTTGATATCTTATATGCTTTTATATAGAGTGGTGTGGTTCTCGGTTAATTTACTGTGTCTGACACGATCAGATATATACCAGAGAGCCAAACAATGATAAGAATATTCTCATGTCATAATAAAACAGCATCGAATAGTAATAAAGAACAGTGAATAGTAACGACAATAAGTTGTTTGATAAAAGCATCAATTTAATAATATGGAATACATATACGGACACGGATATCAGTTGAAATATATTTGTAGTAAAGGGTAATATATGAGTGTCAGGCAGTACTTTCTCTCACACCTGCGCTGACTCAGTCGCCATGCGTATGTGTGTGTCGATAGCAGTGTTCTCTAAATCATTGGACATTTAAGTGGTAAGTTTCCAAAAGTTGTAATTTATTTAGATATTTTCCCATTTTAATCGAATTTCTACATAACGAAACTACGTAGAAATATACCCTGACAAACGCAGCAAATACAAGGTAACAAGAAAAGATAAGAGAAGAAGAAGGAAAGAACAAAAATAAAGTAAAACTATGGATGCGAATAAAAAAGACGGCTGAATTGTAATCAATAATAGAGTATTTGAAAAAAAATAAAATAGTACAAAAAAAGCAGGGAAATATCTAATATGGAAAACGAAAAATATTTGACATTGAAAAAAAATGTAATGAGGAAAAATGCATTGGAAAATATCAATAACACCCACACACACACAGAAAGGATTGCATATCTAGGAATTTATATATCTATAAAAGTTAACGTGTCTGTGTGTGTGTCTGTCTGTATGTAGGCATGTGTACATTTCCCTTTGCAATAACTCTGTCAATTTTAAGTCTACATACTCGAAATTTGATATACAGGGTACTGAGATTTGGGAAAACCGATGTGATCGGATTTCGGCCAGAAATTTGGTTGTTAAGGGGTAAAACTTCAACAATTAGTCTTTTGAGAACTCTACCAAACTCTTAAGACAATTTTGAGTCTAAACGCTTGAAATTTATATATAGGTTTGTTGGACATGGATTTTACTTAATAACTTGGTTTGATCCCTAAACAATAAAAGTTTAAGGGATCATAATAAGGATCAAAGTTTTAAAAAATTGAGCGTTTTGGTTTTTATTTTCTTTATATGTTTTTTTTTTTTTGCTCAGCATACACCTCCAAACACCCGTGCAACGCCGGGCACCCATGCTAGTTAAACTATAAAGAAGAAAAGTCACAGAGAACAAAAAAGGTGAATAAAAGAAGAATAGCAAAGAAAAACAAACAGGAACAATTATTAAAAAGAAAAGAAAATAAGAATAAGAGAAATGGCTAAGAATTCTAATTAATAATTGTGAATGATATCAGCATTAAAGTGTGTTCAGTAAAAAATAAATAGTTGTAAATAACCTGATGGATATCTGATATGGAAAACAATAACATAAAAAATAAATTAATGAAGAAATTATCTAAAAATTTAAATAATAATCCAAATAAAAGATTGAGCGAAAACACAAAATGGAATTAAAATTAAGATAAAATTAAAACAAAATTTCTGCTAATCCTATTTTTCGGTCGAATCTTAATCATGTCATTGTTTTAAAAAACGAAGAATTTGTTTTGACGCTTTTATTTTATTTTATTTTTTTTCATTGGAATCTCTATAACTTTATTTTATTCTTAGCATTTCGATCGCAAACGGCCGCCCGGGGTTTTATTTGGCCTTTGTCTGCAAATTGCGTTTCGTTCGTCGCAGATGCTTCCAAAATGGGTTCGCCCAATCAACAGCGCTGACTCGAAATGTGGACGAATTGATTCAGAGCTCGTCAGCTGGACGTGAAAGTTTCCGTCTTTTATTCTCCCGTATTTCCTGGGAAATTGTTTAATTACTTTTATTTATTCGTTTATAATATGTTTTTGTCCTTAGCTTTTGAGGCGAAACACACCTCGAGAAATAAAGCCACAAAAAGTTAATTTCGGAACGGCAGAAACAAGTAAACACATACATGCTCATCCTACGAACGTCGATTTATTTTATAATGTTATTAATAGCAATAAACGTAGAAAGGAAATTTACCGAAATTAATTTAAAATAAAATCGCAAACACCTATGTTATCAAGCTGAATAATAAACTCGTATGCTATGAACGTTTATATACGTACGAAGATATCAATGAACACGTACGTTTAGACGCAGTTGGTACGAAGAAAGATTAAAGAAAGGTTTATAAAAAAGTCAAAGGAAATTCACAGTAAAAATCTGTTTACAATTAACTAAGATATATCATAACAAAACTCGATCGATCAGAATTTCCTGAATAATATTTGCAATGTCAAGGCGTTGTTTTACTGTAAATATACGTTCGTTTCAAGTAATTACTTCCACTTTCATATAAAAGGCATTGTCTGTGTGTGAGAGGTACTTCCTCATAGGTTCAGCCGTTTCGGAACCTATCTTCTGCACATTTCAAACAAAGATAGTTTATGTCTTGCAGCGTTAATAGTAGGGCTATGAAAACAGCATATTATTTTCTATTGTTTTGCCTCTCGAGTGTGTATCCCTTGATATCTTATATACTTTAATATAGAGTGATGTGGGTCTCAGTTTAGTGTGTCTAACTTTGCCGGATAAATATTCGGGAGTCAAAACAATGATAAGAATATGCTGTTGTCATAGCCCTAGTATTTATATATGCTTAGAACAAACATAAATCTGATAAGTATCGGAAATTGAAAGACATCGATCCTAAAAATAATCTTTACTCCCGTATAGATGAAAAAAAGAATATTTACAAGAGAATATTTACATTACACCGGCTATGGGAAATAATAACATCTCAGCAAATCATTTCTTCTTGAAAAATACACACACACACATACAAACACACACAGAGACACGGACACAAACACAGATACACACACACACACATACACACACACACACACACACACACACATATATATATATATATATATATATATATATATATATATATATAAGATAAACTTTCTTGAAGTTATATATTTTGATTTTCCGTTACTGGATTATTTATCTTCCGCCAGACTATCCATTCATGTGTAATTACCTTTTTCTTCACCATATTCCCTCTGCTTCTCGTTTTTGTTATCAAGTAAGATCTTTGACTTACTTTTTGTTTCATCAAATACTTTAGCATGCAAAATCCGATCCCGCATTTTGATAATTTCTACCCTATGATTAGAAGGAAAGTATTTATTCGAAACTCCGCGGGTTATAGACTATCCACTTATCTAGATTTTCCTTTTCAGATTAAATATGTTTTTAACTCATTTAAAAGTGTTTTACATGTTTTATTAACTTTTTGCTCGTATATATATATATATATATATATATATATATATATATATATATATATATTTATAATTATTTTTTTACTATAATAATATATATATATATATATATATATATATATATATATATATATATATATATATAGTCTGGAAATATAGTTCATTGGTAGAGCATTCCACTACGTATATAATGAGCTCCTGTTCAAGCCTTATTGTCCTTCACTAGTTTTCCTTATTAATGAATTCAATTAAAGATAAAAGAAGAGGTACCATAAAAAAAAATGCTGCCATTTGTTCGTTTTAATATTTTAAAAGTAAAATTTACGCAGAAGTTAAGTTTTTCGAGCATTAAGCGTCAAGCCTAAATATCAGATGACATGATACTGCAAGGAAACACAGAGGAAATTTAATGAACGACATTATAGTAATCAGATAATTTTTTTTCAAATTATTTTACCGGGCAAATCATTCCTCGTAATATATAATAATCAATAGGGGATTGATTCTATAATAATAATTGCGCCATCTCCATATAACGATTATATCACGATTATATCAAGATGAAGCGTATTGTACGACAGAGTAACGCAGGACGTCCAACTAGTTTAAAATAAGCTTAATAAGTTAGCGTTCTATATATATATATATATATATATATATATATATATATATATATATACATATATATATATATATGTATATATATATATATATATATATACATATATATATATATATGTATATATGTGTGTGTGTGTGTGCGCGCGCGTGTGTGTTTAAGTAGCTATAGTAATATCTTGCTTAGTCTTTTAATTTCATTCATGTTAAATCTTTTTATCATTTTTCTTTTACCTCCTATTCCCCTTACCCCACCCTCTTTTTAACCAAGTAAGATCTGTGACTTACTTGTAGTGTCATTAAATACTTTTATATGCAAAATCCGATCCCGCATTTTGCTCATTCCTGCCCTCTGATGAGAAGGAGAGTATTTCTTCGAAACTCCACGGATTAAGGACTATCCACTTATCTTGTGCTTCCTTTTTTAAAATTAAATATGTTTTTAATTCTTTTTCAAGATGTCTTTTAATATGTTTTATTAATCATTTGTTCATATATATATATATATAGAGAGAGAGAGAGAGAGAGATAGAGAGAGTAAGGCAGAGGGAAAGAGAGAGATTGCTAGAAAGATACATATATAGTTTGATAGATAGATAGATAGCTAGATAGATAGATAGATAGATAGATAGATAGATAGATATGGATATACCACTATTTTTTCATAAATTCCAAATCTCAGCGACTGTTGATCAGAGTGTAACAAACGAAAACTTGTGTAAAAGTGAGAACCCTTAATGAGAATAAAATGTGTAGTGGGTTCTGTTATATCTGCTCTAAATGTCGCATATACAGCGGACCATACATGTCATAGGGCCTATTTCGTGGCATTTTTTTTACACTCATAACATAGTTTTATCCTAATCATTTGTTTTTTTTCTAATTTTGTATATGGATTACCAAATATTTTATATTTCCCCAAATCCTCTGGCCTCGATGGAGGGGAGAATAAAACGTATTGCTATGCTTTCAAATGATTTGGAACAACAGCAAGGAGAGACATGATTCTTAATATATCTCCACTGTTTGGTTTTCATACATGAAGTAAATTTCACAGTGTATAAGGATTATTTTATACGTGAGATATTCATATTCAGGTTTCCAAAAAAGGGAAGATATTACATATAACTATTTGGAATCAAGTTTCCCTTTTGCTGTTATTTCAGATCATGTGAAATAATGGAAGTGTTAGTCTCTTCTCCATCAAGGCCAGAGGTTTTGGTGAAATATATATATATATATATGTGTGTGTGTGTGTGTGTGCGTGTGTGTGTATATATATATATACGTGTGTGTACACATATATATATATATATGATTTGACGTTACTATTTTTCAAAGGTAAGGTAAACAATCAAATATAAATAAACATATATAAATGTCTCTTAACATAAGCAGTAATAGTATTTAGTAACTGGAGATCTCATTAGGCAACAACGTTTATGTTAAAAAGCGTAATTCCTTGCGAATCCTGATTATCTTGAATCCCGCTTTTGAATATAAGCGTTGTTTCCTGATGATATCTACAGTTACTAAATATTAGAAAACCGAAATAAATGATGATATCTACAGTTACTTAATATTAGAAAACCGAACCCTGCTAATGACTGTGTAGCAACAAATTACTTCTGATTTAAAAACAAATTGAATATGTATATATATATATATATATGTATAAGTTTCGTTCAAAAATACTGCTTCATAATTTTTATTAAAATGTAAAGCTAAGAACAACATGAATGACACATAAAAAACGACCATGTGCAAACGCCCTACACTTGAGGACGGTATTGCTCAACCCGCTTTGTCTGTAATATATGTGATTACATGTTTTTTTTCTCAAAGTCCTGTGTCCATTTCGTTTTATTACCATTTAACACCATAACAACTGGCGACGTCGAATTCGAATTGCAGACGCGTTAACGCTACAAATAAAAGAAAAGAATGAAATTCATTTGACTTCAAAAGAACTTCGGATTTACAAGCTAAGAATTCGGCTCGCAATTACATTCTAAAAAAATTCGAAAAACAAAAGAACGAACACAAAGCAAAGCTTTCGACTCAAGTGTAAATTAATCTTTTTTGTCTCTATATTTGAATTGAAAAGAACTGTGCTAAACACATTTTTGTTAATGCTGTAAAATTAATTTTGTTGCTTATTGATAAACGAAAAAAAGACAAAATTGTTTACCCCATATGACTGCAATAACAATTTTAATGGTACCTTGTCTACTGCTCTTTTTATGCAAATTTAAACATTTTTCAAATGAAGAGAAACGCTTTTTTTTGTTTTTTGCTGCTAGCTTTATACACACTTTCAACGGGAGAGAAATGTTCTTTTGTTCACTTTCGTTTTACCTGGACTAAAGGAAATAATTGTTAATGGAGTGGACTTTTCTGAAATATTCTATTTTTTACTGTCGGTTCTAAAGTAAAAAAAAATATTTCTTCCTCGTGGGGACAACTCCCCCCACTCATACATAAAATTAAAAAAAAAGCAATTTTGGTGAACTTCCAGACAATTCCACAATTATTTTCATTCTTTTGCAACTGTATTGTATCACAGTACATTTTTTTTTGTTTTTCGTTTCGTAAGTAAACATTTTTTTGTCCACACTTATATTAGGTTGTCTATAAGGTTTTTACCAAGAAGCAATGGATACATTTCTCCCTCCTCATACGCACACACTCACAGTATGTTCTTTTTTTATTATTTTATTGATCTTCTCCAGTCAGAAACGGAAAAAAAATATTTTTCATACCCTTGGAAACGTCATTACAAGATGGAGGAGATTAAAACAGTGTTAATACAGCTAATCAAGGCCCAGATGGGCCAACAGCAGAACGCTGAGGAACACTTAAAAGAACGTGATAAACAGCTTAAGTTACAATTTCAAGAGAAGCAACAAGCGTTGGGGGAGGGAATGCTACTCCAGCAACAAAGACAATAAGAACTATTGTTAAAATATTCGATAGAAGGGATAACAGGAAAAACGGTTTATCTTCTTCCTAAAGTACATTGTGGAACGCTATAGAAACGCCCAACTACTAAGCGGAGTTGGATGGATGTTTGACGCTTTCTATCGGAGATATGAGGACCTATTAACCGTGGACGGTCAAGAGTGGAGGAAAGCAAAAAAAGTTCGCCTAATTTTGAGGAAATTAGGGACTACAGAACATAGCAAGTTTGTGGATTATATTCTCTCCAGGAAGACGTGTGAATTGGAATTTTCTGAAGCGGTCAAACTTTTATCCGAATTGTTCAGTCCTGATTCTACGCTCTTCCATATAAGACGGAAGTGCTTGAACCTGCAAAACAAGCGACGACGACGATTACCGGACCTTCGCGTCCGTTGTAAATAAACACTGCGGTGATTTCCATCTATCTGACTTATCGGGAGATAACTTCAAATAATTAATTTTTGCGCAGTCTAGTCTCATCTGAAAACGCTGAGATTAGACAACGTTTTCTCTCTAGACCTTAGAGCGAACAAGGCCCCACCCTCCAGAAGTTTGCTGAGGATTATCAACGGGTTGTCTGCGTAAGCAACAACTCCAGACATGTCGAGGCGTCAGGCGCAACATTCATTAGACGGACGACCTTCAGACCGGAAAAATACTCACCCCGCAAAAGCAAAGCTGGGAGTAAGATAACTCATGCTACATCTAATAAGTACAGCCCAGTCACTAGATCCGGATCCCCTACAAGCCCATGCTATCGCTGCGATGGAAAACATTGGTCGAGTCAATGTTTTTACAAAGACAAATACTGCAACGAATGTGGCAGCAAGAGCCACAAAGCGATCCAGTGTAGAAAATACAACGACAAGAACAGCGTCTAGACTAGATTCGACTTGGATTTGGATAAGAATAGCCCCACATATGTCACAGTTAACATCGCAAACATGTCACAGTTAACATCGCAAATAAACTGTGCATTTACAATTGGATTCCGGATCAGCCTTGCCTATCGTTAACCTTAAGACGTGAAAAAGGCTAAGGACCAATCATGCGGAAGACGAACAAATCTGCTCGAGCTGTGACGGGCTAACCAGTGGAATTTGAGGGAGAGCTCACACGCTCGGTGACATTAAATGGTGTTACTAAATAAGTGAAATTGTGTGTACATAGGACATCCGAAAATCTCTTTGGTGCTGACTGGATGGAGGGATTCGAATTGTGGGACCAACCTATGAATAAATTCTGTCATATTGTAAAAGACTCGTCTACGGAGGCACAACAACTGAAGGACGAGTTAAAAAAGGAATTTCCAGATGTATTCTCACCAGGATTAGGAAAATGTACAAAGGCTATAGCAATAATTCGAACTTAAAGAAAACACTCTGCCCGTTTCAAGAAGAAACGTAACGCCCTATTCGCAGCAACAGAAAAATCGAAAAAAAAAGCTTCAACGAAACCTGTCCAAGGAGGCAAAAAACCTGAAACTGAAAAGCCGGAAGCTAAAAACCCGCGCCAAAAGAAATCCCCAATCCAAAGCAACCTGGGAAGGCTGACAAAAATGATGAGACACAAATCAGCTATCTTGATACTATTGAAAACGGATCCGTTTGAGGGGTCCATCATTACCACTCTTCGGACGGACGAGGAAATAAAATGATGATGGGCAACACAATCAGAGAACTCCCGGTGTCTCTTCTGGAGATTAAAAAGGAAGCATTTCAACATTTTCTACACGCGTATAGGATTACACCCAACCCAAGCACACCAACAGCAGTCTAACCTGCAGAAACGATGTTTGCATGGAAAGTGAGATCCGTTTTTGACAAGCTCTTACCCAAACAGTCAAGGCCACTAGTGACCACGTGTGTACCCAGTAAACGTTTCATGTCAGGTAAAAAAGTTTTTTTCCAAAGTTATAAAAACAACACATAATTCTGGGAGGTGGGTACAATTACTAAGAGAGTCGGTGGCATGGTATATATCATCCAAGGACTAACATATACCCACAAACGTCACCAGAACCAACCGAGAAAATGTCGATCAATTGAAACCAGCGACAGTCCACCATTAGAAGATGAGCCGATTAACACTGTCTTCGAAACTGTTGATCTGGAGCCTCCTCTACCAACACCTGAACTACAGCGGTCGTTCTGTAAGAGAAAGTTCACCGAGCCATTGATGGTAAACCCTAAAATTAAGAGGTACTGACAGTTTTTACGAACAAAAAACTTGGGAGGGGGTGTTGGAGACGGCTCTCCATGGGATTAATGGGCAATCCATGACACCACTTCCTCTGGTGACGTCACATTCTGAAATGAGTACCCGGGAGTCAGAGATGGACACGTGGCAAGGAAGGTCGTGTGCAAACACTTGAGAAAGGGCATTGCTCAACCCGCTTTGCCTGTAATATATGTGAACACATATTTGTTTCTCAAAGTCCTGTGTTTCTTTCATTTTATTACCATTTAACACCATAATATATATATATATATATATATATATATATATATATATATATATATAGAAAGAGAGAGAGAGATAGGTGTATATATATATATATATATATAGAGAGAGAGAGAGTGAGAGAGAGATGTGCATACATAAGACTAAAAGCGTTTTAGCGACGCATACATGAAAATTATCTGATGACAATTTAAATGTAAAAGTATTACAAAAATGAGATTCACGTAAACAATTGGGCATTGCTGCGAAATACAAAGAGACCCCCCAAGCGATTAAAATCAAATACATCAGCGCAATGCCAACAAAACACAAAAAATGTAGACTCTAGAAAGACTTTAGAAAAGTAAAATAAAACCATAAGTTACATCACATGTAATTAGGAAAACTAAGACCGTTCGTTGGTTTTCTATTAAAAGTCGCGTACAGACTACATTTTGTATTATTGGTGTTATACACTTTGTTACATTAAAGAAAAATCGTTGCAACTTTCTTTTTTTAATGTTTTGACGTAATAAAAAAAAATACCATCGCATCGAGCGTCCTAAATTATGAGAGGAAAAAATGAAAAAAAAATCTCTTAGTAAACGAGAGTTGTCCCCCTCTGCACAATGACGCATTGTAAGACAGCGCTCGTTTCTCGATTTCAGCGTTTTTTTTGAAATTATTTTTTTTTCTAGTACACCTAAGGAATCGACTGCTTTTATAACAGTTCTTCGAAGTTCTCATAAATATCTGAGAGTTCGCTGCTTATTATTGGTACCTCAATGTTAAATTGCTTTTTGTTCACCTCGTGCAATGATAGTGGTTTACACTTTTCTCGTTGTATAGACATTCCGACCCAGTCATGTGTATCTGGCTTTACTAGCAAAACAAAATTATCGTTTCAGTTACGTTATTTTTGGTTAAATCTAATTATTTTTGCACGCTGCTCGAACTTCACTGCGTAAATATGGGATATAACGCTACAATAATCCTGAATTCAAATTGGTTGAACAATACCGCCATAGAAAACGCACATTATCAACAAAATCCGGTGGGAAGAACTGGCTTATTTACACCAAATTAAAAACCGGTAATTTGATAAAAATGCATTAGCGATGGAGATCGCTAAGAATGAACACTTTCTTATTAGTTATTCGCTTTCAATAGTTATTCGATTAGTAAAATTGCTGTTTTTCAAAACAACATATACCCACATATAATTCCATACCGAACCAAAACCGTGCATATATTTCTTAATGTGAAATTGTTATTCGAACACAAGTAGATTCTAAAGGACGGACTTTGCTAAACTTTGACTACTTTGTTGTTATTTTCATGGCAAGTGTTCGAAGGAGATTCAATCCATCATAACACTGTGAAACATTCACAACAAGAATGCGCTTAGCAAAATGTTCAGCTGTGAATGGACGCTAATTTTGCTGTTCAGCACAATTATTCGCAGCGGAACATTTTGCTAACCTCATTTCATTTCCTCTGATGATATAGGCATTGTTGAAAATCCATGGATTAAGGAAATAAAAACAACCCCTTCGAAATATGCCTTTTGTCAAACAATAAATTCTTAAATCGAATATATATCTCTATATGTTTTTTTTTTCAGAATTTAAAATTTAACCACGAAACTTATGTATTGCGCTATTCATAAATATTGAGCTGTTCCTTTTTGGCTAGGATCATCTTGAAAGTATTACGTCAAGTAATATCTATCAGGATTTTTCATCTGAATTCTATCAGTGTCTTGTCTCGCTTATATAATATATATATATATATATATTTATATATATATATATATATCTTGTCTCGCTTATATAATATATTATATAATATATATATATATATATATATATGTATTTGTATATTTTGACAGCACATCATTAATAAAGCACGCCTGATTGAAGACGACGGATACACAAATGCATAACCGCATTCCCCGACGCAGAATACCTCTTTACCAATGCCCCTATACACGACACAATTAAAATAATCATTAATCAAGTATACAACCACGATACAGTACCTCATCCAGCTATAAAACACCAAACCCTCGAGAAGTTACTAATAAAAGTTCCCTTCACTGACCTTAACAGGAAAACATACAACTAAATAGTTGGCGTCTCAATGGGATCACCTCTAGGCCCAACATTCGCAAAATAATATATGACCAACCTCGAAAATAAAATCTCAGATCAAAAATTTAAACCCACTATCGATGCCAAATATGCCGACGACATTCATTGCAGCCCAATCCGTACGAGACATTAATAAGATTTAACTAAACCGTGAAAAATATTCCGTCCTGAAATCCACACATGAAGCAAACATAAATAACAAAATACCATTTCTAGACGAATTAGTAGATTCGAGCCACCCAACTAAATTTACAAACTCAACATACAAAAAAAAACTATTAGCAATAATGTAATACTCTTAAATTACCATAGCGAATGCTCAGAAAAAATATAAAACTGCCGTCATAAAAATCGAATTAACCGCTCATACTATATAGATCAACCCGTTTTACAATGTTTTACAAAGAACTAACAAACATAAAATCGTCGATAAGCACATAACACTCTATTTCAACTCACCTAACAATGAAAGCAGAAAACGTAACCATGACAGAAACGATACCATCAAAGTATACTATAAAAATCAACTACACACTAACTACAAAACAGAGGAAAAATAATAACACACCTAATAAAAAAATACACCAGAACCAGCGACCATAACAAAAAGATCAAAGTAATAATATATTATACAAATTAAAAACCTACAATTTAATAATTAAAAACAAGGACAATACAATAAAAACCACACAAATACAAACTAATTTCGTGTATGGATTTATTTATCCCTTCGAAGAATGTCTCCGAACGCATTCTAAAAACTCATATATAGGCAACACCCCAACAACACTCTCCCGACGGCTAACCTAGAATTTAGCTGAGAATCGTGCCATAAAACAACAGCTAACGGCCCATGATAAAAACCTACAATCGTCTGTCATTAGAAATATCTTAACTAACAATACTAAAATTCCATACCTTAACAACTGAACACGGCGTCTAAAATTACTAGAAGCCAAACTAAAAAAAAATACAGCTTCTTATTAACCAGATCTCATTTAACACCGGGACAAATATACTAACAGTTTTTTTTAATAACGAACAGAAAACTAAATAAATAAACTATAAAAAAGAAAATGGAAATGAAAAATAAAAATAATTTGCTCCTAATCTTCCTGCACACTTTATAACAAATAATATATATTTATATATTTTAAATGTATAATTTAAACCATGTAACATTTAAGAAACGTTGGAATGCCTTACAAATGTTTCTAGTAGCCTTACATCACGAAATAATACATACAAAAGTGTTACTATATATAGTGAATGCATTATATCTTAGAAACTAAGATAATATTCAATAAGTAGTGCAATAAATAGTTATACTTCTATTTGCATCACATAGTCAACTTCAAATTTTAAATATTCTCAACCACTAACTGCCACAACAGCTAACTCCAAATCTAAGATCTTATCGTTAAAACTTTTCGACTTAACATACACAATGTACTTGATCTGAAAAAAATACATTAAGAACATTGTTAAGGATTCTACAAAGTTCATGCATTTCATCCACTGTGCTACGAGGTCCTGGATATGACCTTAAACTATATCCAATGGCGAGGCCCCAGTTTGCAGGCATTGGGAAGTGTGGGTCCACCCTTTAATTGCCATTGCTCTCAGGTCCACTCTGACCCGGAGTGGTAGTACCTGTTAGGATCCCAACTATAGGTTAAATAGAAGCCGACTTGAAAAAAATCTTCAATCAAACATTTTTTCTTCAAAATAACCTGAAAGGGTTTATATACTGTAAAACAGAACCAAAAGCAGCCATAAAACCGTAAAACAAAAACAAACAACCAAACCACTGTGCTAGGAAAGTACCGAAACTAGAGAATATTCCGTATCTTTATGACAGTACGATTGGTACGTGAAGGGATGATTTATACCACATCTAAGCATCTATCACCATTCTTTCACTTTTAGACAGTCTCCAAAAATAGCAAATCTAATAAATCCCACATTATCGGCTAAGCTCCAACACCTGTCCCATCGCCTTAATCCTACCTTATGCCTCTATTACAATTACTTTAATGGGGCGTGCTCTGCTTAACTCATAGCCCTTGATTTCGTCGAGATAATCCCCCGAGTTACCAGACAAGCAGTGACATCTTCCATTCACTGCCGAAGTTACTAGAAGAGGGAAGGTTTTTTTACTCTAATAGTTTATTGCCAAGAACTGCTGAAATTTGTTATTGCCTCTTTGTTTCCTGCTTCTCCGACGATACTAACCGGCAGAAGATTAAATGTTTTGTGAACTGGAATCTCGTTGCTCTAACAGACCGTTGTTAGAGATATGCACAAATAGTTGCTCCTTACGTCCAAGAAAAATATGATTTGTTTGGTGTGAACAGGAGTATAATGTAAACTGTATGTACCCAACTATTGTGATAATGCTTCCTAATGCCAAATGTGGAGCAATCTTGATCGCTTGAAATATTTGTGGGCGTTCTGGTCTTATTATTTCCACATAAAGTGAATATTTTACAGGAATTTGATTCTGACGATGAGCAATTGATGATGATCTGTGAAACATTGAATCATGTTTGACAGCATAACATTTACTTCTCGATGTCAAAGAGGAAATGCCATTATTTTATTAAGTTATGTTAAAACAAACATTAAAAACAAGAATGATATGAATAGAAAGCTAACGATAAGAACATGAAACTTTAATGGTCTACACGTTTCTTCTTTTTATTTATTTTCAAGCTGAGTTCTATATTGATGTGTTCGTTTTTTTTTGTTTTCTTTTCATCTCTTATTTTCTTATTTGTTTTTATTTCATATTCAATATTCCATTATTTTTCTTCTTCTTTTTTACTTTCTTTTTTACTTTCTTATTTTTCTTCTTTTCTTCTTTTATCTTTTCCGTTTGCCTTATTACATTGCCCATTTACCAACTTATTCTCTTCGTTAAGAACTCCTAATTATCCCCATTTTTGCCTTGTTCTTTTTACTATTATTTTATTCCTTTTTCTTCTTTTTCTTCTTCTTCTCCTTCTTCTTCTTCTCCTTCTTCTTCTTTGTCTTTTTCTTCTTTTTCTAATTCTTCCCCTCCACCACCCTCTATCTCTTCTTCATTTTTGTTGTTCCTCCTACTCATATTTTCCTACACCTCCTCCTCCTTAATTTATTCTTGCTTCATCGTCGTTGCCATCGTCATCATCATTATCATCATCATCGTCGTCGACGTCGTCATCATCACCATCACCATCACCTTCATCGTAAACATCGGCTTTCTATTATTCTCATTATTCCTCGTAGTTTCCTTACTTTCTCTTCCTTGACTTTAAAATAAATTTAAAAAAAAAACACCTTGTGTTCGGTAGGGGAAAGGAGAAGGCGCACTGTTTCCCCTATTTCAAAATGGACGTAGTTTTTATTTTACTTGTGGAGGGGAGAGAGCGGTGACACTATTGACAAGAAGCTTTTATTGAAGAGATACACGCCCGCTCGACCGAATCGAATAACACGCCTTTTAAAATAACACGAACAAATAATTTCATTAAATACATTTTTTTTCATCGCTTGTTTGTCATCCATTTTCGGTATCTACTTTTTTAAAAAAAACATTTTTCAATTTCCAAATTTGCTTTTAATTCTCATAGAATGATTTGTATTTATTGTTTTTGAATTTCTTTAGTTGAAAAAAAGTTATGCAAGTAATACTAATGTTGATACTAATACTGCAACCGCTTCTATTATTATTTTATTATTATTATTATTATTATTATTATTATTATTATTATTATTATTATCATTATTATTGTTGTTATTATTGTTATTTGTACTCACTATGAGTTCTGACATGTTATCATCAAAGATACTCCCTGTTATTTCCTGGAGTGCGAGTGACAACAATTCTCTCCAGAGTAACAACTTTCCAGCTCTTTCTATAACCTTTCCAGATAACATTGTTTCAATATAACATCCATCGCTTGAAATGGCCGTTACTGTACACTGGGATTCGTGTGAAATAAAGCATACTATAGGTCTCAATATTTTCGCTTCCTTCCATTGAAGATCTTGTTAGTGGCCTCTCTTCTCGGTTACTCTCTTCTCTTTGACCCTTACGTATACTTTTTAATATCAGTCGAAACTGATGTTCCTTTTTCGTGGGTGGTGGGTGGAGGGTAACCCGCTTTAAAAAATTTCCGAGAGTTTCAATTTACTTGAAGCTGTCATTTCGACGTTGCATAAACTAACAGCGGAACTTGAAAATGAAATTAACAAAATCTGATAAGTCATGGATATACAAAAGGGATAAAATATCCAAGCAAGGAAACTGGGTGTAATAACAGTCAACATGAAGGAAAAGTTCCCAGATTATAGATTTTGCCATTCTAGCAGACCAAAGAGTTAAAACCCAAGATACAAAGAAGTGGGGCAGATACACGGAACTAGTCAAATATTAAGGAAACAAACCTTGAATGCGGCGAATAATACACATGATCTACAGGCTTTAAACGTACATTTAAAATTTTTTTTAAAGAGATAAAGCAAAAATAAACGCCGCATGGAATTATTACAACTGAAACTGTAGAATTATAAGCCCTCGACATCTGCTTTTCCCATCCTAGATGAGTGCAAAGAGGACTGGAGTCTGGAGAAGCCTTATTGCCACTTATATCCTAGTGAAAAACAATAGTCGCCACCAATTTGAAATCAATAGTAAACGGCTAATGCGATAACGCAACTAATTTGCAACGATTATTAAAAGAAGTGGCGTGTACTCGAGATCTGGGGTGTTTTGTTCATTGTGTAAACTTCTAGTGAATAATAATAATAATAATAATAATAATAATAATAATAATAATAATAATAATAATAATAATAATAATATAACATTTACATATATTGACACTCGCCTCGGATGATACAATATTAAATGTTCCTAAATAATCAGGAGGTTTTAAAGCATAAGGGAACATTATATTGATTACTTCTAGAACATTATATATTAATAACTACTAGACTATTATATTGATCATTACTAGAATAGCAGGGACTCTACTTTGATACTTGGAAAGTTAATTATCACGTAATTCCTAAAGAAATAATACGGTTATTATGAACGAAAAATCAGCGATAACGGACAGATGAGAAAAAACAAAACCGATTTGTAACGGTTATCGACAAAGTGTTGTATACCAGAGTTACTTATTGCTAATAAGACTCCATGGAACAGCACTTGTTATTATGCAATAATTGATAATACCTCCTCTTAAACACTGACTTGATTTATACTAATAAAAGCAGTCGAAATTCTGAAATAAATAATGAATATGAATAAAAATAAAAGCAGTTGCAAAATAACGATAAATGATTAAAACACAACAAAATACGTAATACGTTAAGAAATAAGTAACAAATAGCATTACTTTAAACGATGTTGTATGCACCTATACATAATTTCTAGAATTCTGTGTTATTGGAGAATTAGATAATGAAAATGTTATTGCTGAATTTGTAATTTTGTTTTAAACAATGTATTTCCAAATAGGTTTCGTTTACATTATATATCACTTTTAAAAGCGTTTTCGCCATATCTAATCGTTTAAACTACAATCGTTTTGAAACAATTATGTTTTCCTTTCAGTATGTAAATACATGATGGAAAAAATGCAAATTCGAAAAATGATCTTATTTCAATTCAAGCTAGGCTGAAAAGCTGTTGAAACAGCTCGGAATATCAACGAAGCGTTGGACTAAGAAACCACTACTGAAGGCACAGTACAATAAGAAATTTCGTTGCAGCGACGAGAGTCTTCAAGATAATGAGCGTAGTGGTCGACTATCGAATGATGAGAACGCTCAATTAAGAGGTTTAGTCGAAGCACAGTAGTTCGAAAACTTGCTACTGAATTAGACTGACATATACGACGAGGGTGTTGGTCTCACGCCTGATCTGCTAGGAAGGTTGAGCGTGGGACCAGCACCCTCACCCTGAAAACAGAACTCATCTACAAGTTGACGATGGCCTATGCACCTCCAGGGGCTCAAGGCTATGGACTGATGGATACGAGGATTTTCAACCACTGGAGTGCGAATATATTAGTGGATGCCTCACGAATTGTGCGATAACTAAATGAAACGGCATTATAAAATGTTATCTTCCCTTCTTTTGCGCAACAAGAACGACCTTTCTCGACCGGGTCGTGACTTGCCATGAAGGTGGGTTCTTTATGACAAAACGCGATGGTCAGCTCAGTGGTCAGACGAAGCATCACACATTTCCTGAAGCCAGTGTTGCACCACGAAAAAGGTCATGCTGACTGTCTGGTGGTCTGCAACTGGTCTAATTCAATAAAGTTTTTTTTTAATGAAGGCAAAACTATTACGGTGGAAAAGTACTGTGAACAAATGGATTTAATGCATCAGAAACTTCGACAAGAACACCCATCATTAGTCAACAGAAACGGACAAATTCTCCTGCAAAGCCTGACCGCACGTTGATTAACCGACTCTGCAGAAGGTGAACGAATTGGGCCTTTAACCTCTGCCTCATCCGACATACTCACCAGATCTCTCACCTACCGACTACTACTTTCTCAAGCATCTCGAAAGCTTTCTGCAGGAGAAATTATTAAAAAACCTAAGCGATATCAAAAACACCTTAAGCGACTTCAATGTCACCAGAACGCAAGATCTTTACATTACTGGCATAAATACACTTGTTTTACGTTGGCAAACGTGTGTTGATTCTGATGGCGCCTTTGTCAATCAATAAATTATTGTTTGAGCCGATATATGTTCTTCTGAATTGAAAAGTTAAAAACCGCAAGAACTTCCCCATTATCAACTTTATACTTGCGTCCCGCGAAAACATTATTAGATATAGGATCGAATTTCATGGTAGGAAAAATTCAGTTTACAAAACAGGAGGACACGAGATAAGGACAATAATATAAATGCCCCCATGTAACGTTGTCCGGGGACCAACACGTTGTTGTTTCAGTGGAGAAGGAGACCAAGAATAGAAAAGAAATTCAATTCATTGTTTTTAGCATTTATTTCCTCATTTTATTTTAACTGATGTGACGTCCTTGACGTTATCATCATCTCGTCATTCACGCTTCTAAAGTGATCTTGAATGTCTCTAACGTGATCTCCTTTTTAAAGTATTTGTTTTCTTACTGGGAACGCTATTTCGCATTCAGTTGCATACGTGCGTCCGCACTATGTTGCCCTCAATCTAGAAAGATGTTCTTTCAATGATTATGTACAGAAATTCTAAAGTGTAGAGTCCACACGTTGTTTCTTGTCAAAAAAGTTTAGGATTGTTTTTCGGTTTCTTGTTTTGGTAATTAGCGATAATTGACATTGACTCGCCAGTTCTCATTGGATCATTGAAGTTAAGTAATTCTTAATCTGGTAAGTAGTTAAATAGATGATCATTTGGGAATGCCAATTCCTTTATGGGCTCTCCGCTTATCCCAGCATGCTTTCCAGCCGTCTAGATCTTCTCCTTTCCACTGGAATCAAGTATTTCCGATTCAAGAGAGGTATAGTTTGGGCTTGCGCAACCCTTGCATCACAATTACACAGCTATCCTTGCAGGGAGTACCCATTGTCGTTTAAGACTGAACGGAGGTATCGCAATAAGCGATGACTTACTTCTGGGAAGGTTGGGCGTGTGACCAGCACCATTACCACGACAGAAGAACTCCTCACTACCAAAAGATAATATAATATAGAATAATAATAAGATTTGGTTACTTCGAGCTTTTAATAATATGGGCAAGCCATATATTTTTCATCTCGTTTGTGTTTTAATGAATCAACATACGACAAATTACAGTGTTCATATGTTCTTTGTTGCTTACGATCTACAAAAAGGCTATATATTTTTTTTAAATTTATTCCCATTTATTGTATTGAATAAATAAACAAATACGCAAAACGAGAATGAAAATAATGAAGAAAAAATGAAATATAAATTTATAAAATTAACAAATCAAAATAAAATTATTACATTATGTCTTTAACAAATGACATAAAGATATTCTAATATTATATTACAGTCTTAATTAGTGTTCATATTTAAAGTAAATGCATAAATTTTAGCAGGAATAAAAAAATAAATGAATGCAAAACGGAAAGGCGGAAAATTATATAACTGCATTTCTGTAACAGGTAACGTAATTAAATATTCGTTATTTTGTCAATTCCAAACTTTCACGATAATTGATGTCCGTAATCAAAGAAAATAAAAGGTATATAAACGTATATTTCCCAAATGTACAGACCTGCCAACAAGATATTGTTTTGCTATGACTTTAGTTATGTATTAGAAAAAATACGGATTTTAGTTAAATATATTTGTTATTAAAGTAAAGGACACACTTATTAGGTTCATAGAAAACTTATAAAAAGGCGTAACTGTTATGAACGAAAAATGAAATGTAAATTCATAAACTTTTGTAACCTAGCGCGGACGGCTTTATGCAAATATCGAAACATAAGCGAGATGACGTTACGGTAAAGAAAAAAAGATTATATATAAGGAGAGAGCATGTTCGAAAAGACGATCCCATACTGTAGATGACGTTCGAGAGCACTTTTTAGACGTGGGTTACATCACAGATGTAACGAGAAGTCACCGGTGGCCGGCAAATCAGGATATGCATGCCGTTATTAAAACGGACAACAGCGAGCTTAAGTATTTACCTATACTTAGTTTATTTTGCTCATGCGTCTAATAAGTGTAGATAACATTACAGCGCGGAAATTCATTTGTTTAGGAATAATAAATTCTGCTAATAGCAGTCGGGCTGTCGTTTTACTACAGAACAAATTGCATGCCCCTGTAATAGCGCCTCAAGCGAGTAGCAATAAACTGACCTCTTCTCAAAGAAAGAATGCGATGTTTGGTTGTGTGTACATTTTTTATATGGTAGTCACCATTTATCAAGGCCCGGAAGCCATTCGGGTATACGGGTTATTGCGTGTACAATGATCAATGGGATAATATCGTAGTAATCGATAGTAATAGCGATTTGATAAAGTGTCTTACTTAAGGGGGCAGGTTGTCAGGAATTTGTTTATGTTGGACTTGACGACATCCAAGTTGTAGTCAGGTGGGAAACAAGCAAACGGAATAGACTTCCATAGGCAGGAACTTCCAAGAAAGAAACTTTGTTCATGGAATCTACGTAAATAAAATTCATATGTATAACATTATTACACCGCAATCAACAGGAGCCAGGTCATTGCTGGTCCTAGATATGACCTTAACCTTTATCCGATGGTGAGGTCCTAGCTTGTGGGCTTTGGGGAGTGTGGAGCCACCTCTTAATTAACATTGCTCCTAGGTTCACTCTGACCCAAAGTAGTAGTACATGTTAGGGCCCCAACTAGTTGTTAAATAGAAATAGATTTGAAAAAAAAAATTCTATTAAAATTTTTTTCTTCAAAATCAATGGATTCGGCAGTAAATAACCTGAAAGGGGTTGATATGCCGTAAAACAAAACCAACCAACCAACCAACCAACCAGGTCATTGCCGGAACGTTTTAATCTTTGATAATTGGGGGGGGGGGAGGCGTACGTAATTGGTATATGGATATTCTTAGACTATAACCTAACAAGAGAATTATTACCTTTTTCTCTCATTTATTTAATGATGGTTTTGATCTTTTTTTTTTCAATTCACATTAATTGCTATACTTTCAATGGTTTTATAATTTCATCCATACTTTTCTTTTTATTAAAAAGGAGTAAACAGTTTCCAACGATAAGTGTAGAGCGGGTGGTAGTCACCGGTACAATATTAATTGTTAGTTGTGAAGAATGGATATACTTTGTTTATTCAAGGTGGCGACTCAAAAAGCTCTTGCTTCTTGTTGAAAACGGTCATATTGTTGTAACGTAGAAAGCAAACCAGCGGGACAAATTTCGACAGACGGTCAACTCTATTAAATTTGTCTATGGAATCTGCGTTTAGATTTAGGCACAGTTGCAGATTAGGGGGAAAATCAATGTAAAAATAAATTATAAATTGCTTTGAATTTAATTTGAATTTTGTAGTAGCTTTCGTTTCTCCCCACGATGGCATGTTTAAAGAATTCTTGTGGAGAAAATATAAGTGGTTTAATGAGTCATTCTGGATTGGGTTAAACGTATAATTTACTTCAGTTAAGAATTTTTACTAACGGAAGAGAGAAACAAAAGAATGAACAGATACAATGACACGTTTATGGTCCAAATATATAAATATATTTTTTGAATTTAAATTAAAACACATCACAGTTTATTTCTGTTGTTTTGTGATGAGCTTCAGAAACGGCTCTTTAAAAAAATATTAAGCAAAGTTGTATGCATTAAAATTTTAAATGCGTATCCAATATTATCAGCCCCAAATCGCTACTTCATGTATTTGACGATATACATATATATATATATATATATATATATATATATATATATATATATATATATATATATATATATATATAATTATCACTATTATAAATTTTAAATACCGAGATACACTAGTGGTTTACCATTTCCGGAATCATCAATGTAGGGAGCTACGATTAAAGCCGGTCAGGAGATTAGAACCCGGCCAAGAAACCATCTCTGACTCCATTAGAAAGAAACAAACAACACGGCCTGCGTAAACTGCGAGACATTCAGTTGAAATTTAAACATTTATTTTTAATGTGAAGACGTCCATCCACAGGGATTTAATGATTGTAATATCTGCGCATGCGAGCTTAAGTGGCCGACATTCATTTAAACTTTAAAGTGCTCAACAATAAGAACAGAGTTCTCAAATGGCTGATATATACACCCTATAATAGTTTGGAATACCTACGGACAGTAGTGTTTCATCCTTTCGGGGCTCATTGGTGTAGGGTGTCCCGATTACAACCTGTCGGGAGATTAGGATCCGGCTACAAAGGCATCTTTGCCTCCCTTAGCAATAGACAACCACTCGGCTAACGTTAACTGCGAGAAATTCTCTTGAAATTTAAACATTTATTGTTAAATGTCGATATATATATGTGTGTGTGTGTGTGTGTGTGTGTGTGTGTGTGTTTGTGCCTGTATAGATATGTGTGCATATATAGATATGTATGTATATATGTTTATATAGGGATGTGTGCATATATAGATATATGTGAATATATATATATATATTCACATATATCTATATCTATATCTATATATATATATATATATATATATATATATATATATATATATATATATATATATATGAATGAGTAACACAGCCACAGAAGCATATGTTAATGACTAAGCTGTAGGGTGTGATATCACAGCATGATCGAGGGGAGAAAACAAAGATGAGAGAGGGAAATTATGTTTCGACATGGGAGGAAAAAAGTACGTTTCAATACGGCATTTTTTTTTAACAACGTGACGGATGACAGGAAATTTAAAACAAGTTGCCAGACCCAATAATCCTCCGAACTTTTAACAAGATTTTCGGACGACCGTACAGCAGGTTATAGCTGCAGACTGGCAAACTGTTAATTAACCCCAAATGGCGAAGTCGGAATGCAAACGTGTTGTTTCTAACTTGGGAAATACTTGTCAGGCGACCTTTAATTAATGCGTTTTGTTTCAACTGATTAAAAACTCATGTCGAAATTATTTCCTTGTGTTTACCTGCGAGAGTTTCATACACAACATCGGATCCGTTATAACATATGACTACCACGTAACACACACACACACACACACACACACACACACACACACACACACACACACAGATGCACGCGCACATACATGTTCACCTTTCGATTTCTTAAATTTATTCATTTTTTTTTCAATATTTTGTTTTATTTCTTTTTTCTATGACTTTCTTCGTTTTTTCCTTCCTTTATTATTATTCAATTCTTTTTTGCTCGTTTACTTTAATAAATGTTCGCATAGTTTTATTTTATTCTTTAGAAGTTTTGTAGACTTTTTTATGCTTAAATTCCACTTTAACTCTTGGGATTTTTTTTTTTTTTTTGCTTTCTTTCTGATTTTCTTTTTTCTATAAATATTTTTATTTCGTAATGGCTCCTTTCAATTTATTGACCCTGAAAAGAGAGACAGTCTTTCCTCTCGCATGTCAACATGTTTTTTTTAACGTTATATACCGCCCAACGTCAGTCCCTTTTTAGGATCGAACTCGCGAATATGCTACAACCGAAATACTTGTTTCTTACTCATTCTGCCCTCAGACATGATCGCTGACTCAACTCAATGGTCCTGAACGAGGTGGAGGTGGAACTCGGATAGAAGGGTGTGTATTTTCATTAGGACGGAAACTCCAATTGTTATGGAACGGAAAACGAATTAAATGATATTCTAAAAACGAGACACGCTTTTCAAATAGCGATTCCAAAACACGAAACAAAAAAATACTTTTTCTGTTTTCATATTTTATATCTGAAATAATTGTTTTCTTTTTTTATTTGCGTTTAGTTACGTATTCGAATCACTATAATGTCTGTCACCCTTAAGGTTGGCATTCTTATTTGTTGGCTTTTAAAGAAATACACTTTGACAAAAAACACGTTGTGTGTGTGTGTTTGTGTGTGTGTGTGAAACGGCACTAACACTATTCACGTTGAAACGGCTTCCTCCAAAGGAGGAAGTTCCACACGAGTATGAACTCCACAAGCGGTCCACACTCGCATGTAAATCCCCGTTAGGGGAGATGACGGCCTTAGATTTTGTTCAACTCTTGCAGGGAGGTGTTGAATATGTCCAAGTTGTAGTCAGGTGGGAAACAGGCAAGCGGCAGAGAGTTCTACTGGCCTGCAGTTCTAAGAAAGAAGCTTTGCTATTGGAATCTTGTTTGGATTTAGGCACATATAAAGAGTGGGGATCTAGGTAGCCAAAGTGTTTTAATATATATATATATATATATATATATATATATATATATATATATATATATATATATATATATATAGATATATATGAATGGAAATGTATAAAAAAGAATACTAAAAGTATGAAAGCTTATAACTTTTCTCTATTCATTTTCAATTGGTGACGTGCATGAATACAAAATAATATTATGAAAAAAAATTTTTTTAACTTTTTTTACAACTACATAATTTTCGACCGATCCTTCAGTCTTCATCGGTGTATATATACACCTACATAAAATTATACAGAAAGAGGTATGTGGTTACTATAACTATTTAATTTAATATTACGCAAATATAATTACATGTAATAGTAAACTAAAGATTATAATCCCATGAGAAAACCGCAAATACTAATAGGGAAGCAATTAGAATGAATGTTTGAAAGAATTTGAAAATTATCTAAATATTTAGCAGATGAATGCAATTCCACGACCCCTATATAAGAAAGTTGCATTTTCTCTTTAAATAAATAGAAACAAGTGGTTTGTTTTTATATGAATATTAATACACAAAAATAAAAATTATAGCAGTCTAGATAAACTTTTTTGCAAGTTAGTGTCTACGTATGGTAGGTGTAATCCTCTGATGTAAATATAAGAACCACGAGAAATAACATATGGCAGCGTATCCTGTTGTGTAAACCAGAGTTTTTTTGCTAATCTTCTGTTTGCTCATTATATATTTAGTAAAGTTATTTCTTGCTTAAAAAAATAATACATTTCAACTGAGATTCAAATAAAAATAATGAATCAATATTTGACCATTATCTGATAAATACTGAAAATGTCATAAAGTTGATTAGTATTTTATTTCTGGATGAACTCTTTTAGACAATTTGAGCTTCGGTTATTCATTTTACACGTATGCATGTGTGTTTAACTGAGAAACTCTTAAACTACAGATCACATAACACTGAAATTAAGAGAAAATAGTAATTGTACACCGAGGATGATTTATAGCATGCAAAATCTTTGTTTGAATTTATGAATAACGTGTACAGAAATATGTCGGCAAGTTGAAATGCAAAATGTCCATTTCAACTTGCCAACATATTTCGATTACGTTTATATTTATTCAGATAGTATATTCTTATTGACCTAAACCCGCCTTGAATGTTTTGGTGGTTATGGTAACATTACACTTTAACCTCATATATTTCCATAGTTTGGTTGAGAGAAACAGTAAATCTATTGTTAAATTATGTTTTACGTTTTTGAATTCTGTAGATGAAGATTGATAATCCGTATTATTTAGACTATTCTAACAACTGTTTTTATCTTAGTTATTGTTCCAACAACATTTCGAAGGTTTTTCATGTCTATATCCACAATGGCTCTTTTTAGTGAGTAATGGAAAGGTTATTTTTATTCTGTAAAAATGAAACAGACACAACACCTCTTCCATTTTATAAACTAATCACACAGTTTGAATTCTAACGACTATATTTTCTTCGAAAAAGACATACATAAAACATTCTTTCATCCATTAACTAATAAGAATATCGTCAAGATATACCGAATTAAGACGAATATTACAATAGTCAAAATCTCGGGAAAATTAACAACAAATTAAAAATATATATATTATGAGAACGGTAGATAGGTACATTTTATATTTAAACCGTTTTATATTTAAACCGTTTTCATACTTTAACCTTCAGATCGTTATGATTACTATGTTCCCAAGCTTTCATTTGTTTAGAAAACGGTCTATTAATCCGTTACACTTAAGGTTTATCGCATCATTTTATCTGGACAACCCGATATGAGGTTTACAGAAATTACTTAATATAATCATATAAACTTTGGTGTAGGAGGCTACTATCAGGGGAAACATCTACTGGGGTACTATGTAGGGATTAGGGCAGCGAGATGTTGGTTCACGTTGCACTTGAACTTATGCATGTCAGTACAGTTAGGGAAGCAGTGACCTGGAATGGAATTCCAAAGTCTAGCAGTTCTGGGGAAGAAACTGCTGGAGTAGAAATATCTTTTACATCTAGGGATCTCTACAGTGTGGGGGTGGGATTTTGCAGCTTGTCGGGTCTGTCGAGGGTGTTCACGTCGTGGGGGCACAAGTGCTTGCAGTTCTTCAGAGCATTCACCATTATAACACTTGTAGAACAGGCAGAGGGATGCAACATTTCGTCGATGGGACAGAGGCTGAAGCTTAGATGCCAGTTTAGGGCCTATCAGATTTGCGACTTTCTTTTGAACCCTGTCAAGGAGCGAGAGACTAGTAGCCGATGCACCGGCCCGAATATGACAGCAATACTCCATACATGGGCGAATAGTGGCCTTATAGAGGTACAGGATACTTTCGGGTGTTAGAAGTTTTCTAGCACGGTAGAGAGAGCCCACCTTCCTTGCAGCGGCCCTGGCAATGCCCTCGATGTAATTGTTCCAACTCATGTTTCTTGTGAACGTTAGGCCAAGGAGCTTGAGAGACGTACTCTCAGATAAAGAGTCGTTGGACATTGCTATAGGTGGTAGAGAAGGTTTCTTGTAATTATTGAATGAAACCAGTTTTGTCTTGGTGGAATTGAACGTTACCATCCTGCTCGCCATGTATAGCTATATAATAAGGACAGATGGGAGGGCAGCCATTTGCTTCCTGCGTGGATCCTAGCAAAGAACAATTTCCACTATATAACAAGATTCACACAGACACGCTAGAAAGTTTATGAGCCCATTACAGAAAAAAAGTAGAGATACAATGACATTATTATCGAAATAACTGGTTGTATGTTCATGTGAAATACATTAAATTTTCGCTCGGACCGATCCAGTTTCACATATCAGTTCACACCACAATTATAAAGGTTTTATTTTTCATTGATTAATTGAAGGAATTAATATACATCTGCCTCCATTAAGTGTATGTCAACGCAGTTATTTTGACAATGTATCCTCTATCGTTTAGTAATTTTTCTTTTGCTATCATCATAATTTAACCTTTATCAGTACTGCTTACGCAAATGATATCTTGCTTTTATTGTAATTAAATAAATATGATGAACTTTTTTGCAATATCTACACATATCATTTCATATCTTTCATCACTGTATTAAAGCTTGTGATAGAGCATTCTACCAGATATCACAAATTCACCCACTATACCGTACAGACATTTAAACGTAGAGATCTTATTATAATTCTAGATGTTCCTTTTAAACGCAAGTCTTTGAATTGTCCATGCAATTGATTCACTGGATATATCTGTGATGTAGTTTTCTCTTTTTTGTGACTTAAGTTGCTCTTATAAGTAATGAGATATGAAGATCTTTAAGATTCCATTTTTGCTTAATGTCATGTATATATATATATATATATATATATATATATATATATATACATATATATATATATATATATATATATATATATATATAGTCCTGGTCAAAATCAAAAGACCACTTAAGAAAGTAAGCGTTTACGCATATTATCAAATTATTAATATAAACAAATGTTGGGCGGCCACAAAAAGGAATGTTATGTTGACTGTTTAGTCACATTTAATTTGCATAGGGATGGATTCTTCATCTGCATAGAGAAACGTAGACACTCTAGGATAGTCTTGAAGAAGGTCAAGGTGTTGCTGTCTAGTAGGAAGTATTCTCCCAGTTGGACATTCAAGTTCTTGTGTCTAGTAAGCATTCAAATTCTCCTTTTGTAAGCATTCAAATCTAGTAGGAATTCAGAGTCTTTCTTTATTAGGTGTTTACTTTCTCTTCTATCTATACGGATTTCAACTTCTCTCTTTCCGGATTTCTCCTGCCTAGTAAGCATTCAAGTTTGGTCTTTACTAAGCATTCACGTCAAGGGAGAATACATCTTCGTTCTTTACTAAGCATTCAATTTCCTTTTGTAATGTAGGCATTCAATATCTCTCCTTTGTAGACATTCAGATAGTTTAGCGTTTAGTAAGCATTCACGTTCTCTCCTATAGTGTGGTTGTGCGCGTGTGCCCGCGCGCGTGTGTGCGTGCATTAAAATGACAATTATATATTAGAGGGTTACTTTTTAAGAGTGCGTATTGAGTAAGCAGGTTTCCGAACGTGCTTAGTTCAATGTAAACAGACGTCTGAGGATCAAGCAATAAAAGAATTAACATCATCTAATTATCACAAGTTGTTGTTGTTATTCCAGCTGCTGGTATTTTATCTTAAAACTGATCATGTTTACGTCTTTCCTTTTTTTCCCTATTTATTTAGTAAATGATGCAGGGTGGGTCATATGATGACGATGAAAAAAAAAACTACTACTGACTCCCTGTTGTGTGAAGCAATCCATTTAGCTAAAATCTTTATTTCTTACGCACCAAGCGAACTTTGCATCTAAGAATATAGTGGAAAAGATAAACAACGTTTTTTTATACACGAAGCAGATGAAACCTTATTCATTTATTTATTTATTCATTTGGACAATATTGGTCCCCAAAAAACGTTCATCGAATTAGAATTGTACACACGAAGCCAAAAATAAGGAATTATATAAATTGGTGAATATTTACACGACCCCTTCGATGTAAATGCCCGGAACAAACCTGACAAACAGCAAAATCCTACCCCTCGCAGTAGAGATTCCTAGATGTAAGAAAACCATCTACTTTAATAGTTTCTTCCTTTGAACAGCTGAATATTGAAACTCCCTTTCAGGTTCCAGTTTTCTCAACTGTACTAACATGCAGAAGTTCATGTGTGATGTGAACGGATATCTACTGCTCAACTCCCTACCTAGTATCTCTTCAACTTATGCCCCTGATAGTAGCTCTCTACATCAAAGAGACACTGTGGCTTGTGTGATGGTAAAATTGAATTTAAAAACAAAAGAATTATCATTTTTATATCGGGCATTATGTTCACCCTTTCGGTCAAGATAACTGCAAACATTCCCCCAAAAGTGAATACTTATGTAATTTAATCAATGGGAGAAGCATGCGCTCGTTCCCCCAGACCGGACTGGGTTGAACTCGTAAGTAAATCGCAGATAAATTATAAGAATAACCAACCATTATCTCACATATTCAGAGCTTTTTTAAAGAAAGTATACATCGATTATATTTTTTAATAAAATAACTAATCCAATCCGCAATGTATATAAAATCAACTTTTTATAGTATAACACGCGTTTACTTTAGAAATCACCTGAAATTCAAATGACATCAATGTGAAGTGAAAAAAAAATTCACAGGTGCATATCATATTAATACAGTTCACTGCTATTATAAGCACTCGGCTATTAAATTATATATTAGCAAAAACGAAGCAATTTTATAAATTTGAATTAAAGAAACCGATCGAAAATTCCAGAAAACTAACATTTTTTTCAATTAGCATTTATTTGTTGAATTACACACGTTTAAATTGTACATTATATCGAACAGATAACATCAATTGAAATCGAAAATTATTTACCAGTGCATATCATAATATCACAATTGACTGATGTGATTATTCTTGTTATTTGATAGGCACTGTTATCACACTCGGTGGAGGGTGATGAAACATAAACAATATATTTTAAACTACCCTACGAGCGTACGTAGCCAAATTTGGAGCTCTCACACGCCAAACTGATAGGATAGTAAATTACTAGTTCATCATGTCGTTATTTGTATGTATCTTTATAATGCATATTCTGTAACATGTCAAACGTAGACCTCTTCTTAGCGAATCGAAAGTAGTGGGTTACCAGACAGATTTATAGACTTCTGTATCTTTTTCTTAAATTTAACAACCTGCTACTCTAGTTTTAAAAGTAGGAACATTAACAACCTGCGACACTTTGACATAGTGCATATAAGTGCGAAAGAAAATATAAGCAGCAGCGACGGATGATCTGCTTGCGAAGAGACTAGCAGCAACACATATGCTAATGAGGAAGTCTGGGCGAAAAGAAAAAGGCATAAAAAGAGAAAAAAATACCATGCGTTCGGGAAAAAGAAAGTCCAGGTTGACGAAAATGGACCTGTAAAGTCGAGGACGGGAATGAGCCGTCTGTGGCCAGCGTGTGGTCGAAGGAAGAAAAAAAGTGTACACCACGCGAGATTGACGATGGCGAAAGCGATCTCGAGACGGGAAATAACGGTAATACATTTTTTTGTTAAAAAAATGAAATTTCCACACAGGCTTGAGCATAAAGCTTTATAAAGCGTTATAAAGATTTATTTTATGAGCAATACTTTTTAAACAGCTGAAAATGAGAAGGTAAAAGGATATTATTTAAGCGAATGGCCTGACTGGAATTTATTAAACTTAAACACAATTATATTGATCTTAGCTATAGTTTTTTTATATACTGCAAATAAGAATATGTTTGAAAGGAATATTTCCCACTAGAGTTCGGTTTAGCTTTTAGTACACAGAGAGGGTAGAATTATATTTGTAACAGGGTGTACTAAAAATGTGCTGTAAATGTTTACATATGCAAACAGAGATTAGAGCTCAGTCAAGAACTTAACATGAAAATAACAATACAAGGGACACAGCAATATCATTTCTGTGAGACAGCTGTTAGAAGGAATATCATTTCATCAATTTATTTACTTTCTTTTTACATGGAGGTCGCCACTTATCAAGGCCCGCAAACCATTCGGGGATAAGGGTTATTGCGTGTACAGTAATCAATCGGATAGTGTCGTAGTAATCGTTAGTATTGTAGATTTGATAAAGTGTCTTACTTAAGGGGGTGGTTGATCAGAAATCTGTTTATGTTAGACTTGAAGACATCCAAGTTGTAGTCAGGTAGGAAACAGGCGAGCGGAACAGAGATCCACAGAAAGTTTCGAAGTCAATTGTTTTACTTTATAAAGGCATGAGAATGTTTTCTGATTACACTTCCTAAGATGTGAGGACAGTTTCCCATTTAACTGGCTCTTAGGCAAATAGAAATCGTCCAACTAACAAATAACCTGAGAAAGTGAGATTTCTGACTGTTGCGTTCGTGTGATTGAAATATAGCTCAATGCTACTTTACCACATATATAACATTACATAGTTTTCAAGACATATTCTATTTCTAATTAATATATTGGTAGATGTGAGCAGTTGACAGATAACAGACTTAAAAGAGAAGTAATGATTGCATTTGATTTGCTATAACTTCTGCAATAAAACGCGTGTAATATATTACATGGCTGCATTATTATATATATATATATATATATATATATATATATATATATATATATATATATATATATATCTACAGATTGATTAATTTTATCAACATTTCACTAAAAGCAAATTAAACGAAAGTGAATTGATGCATCTTGAATTATGGACATATACTTCATACTTACACGATGTCTATTCATTTTCCAGCATACACGCATTTCATTTATTTATTTTTTGTTTTGTATTTCGTGTTTCCTATATTACTTCCACATCGTATCGAACAGAAGCGAAGCTCAGCCTAGCCGGGTGAACCGGTTTATTACTAAGGAGGACATTTCATAAAAATATAAAATGCTACGAAAGCTACTAACACTCGAAAGTATCCTGTACATTTATAAGGCTACAATTCGCCCATGTATGGAGTATTGTTGCCATATTTGGGCTGGTGCATCTTCTACTAGTCTCTCGCTCCTAGACAAGGTCCAAAAGAGAGTCGCCAACGCGATAGGTCCTGTCATCTAAGCATCAGCTTTCTGTCCTGCCGACGAAATGTTTCATCCCTCTGCCTGTTCTACATGTATTAATGGTGAATGCTCTGACGAACTGCAAACACTTGTGCTGCCACAACGTAAATACCCCCGACAAACCCCACAAGTAGCTAAATCATACACCTACACGAGAGAGATTCCTAGATGTAAGAGAGTTTTCTACCCCAGTACTTTCTTTCCCAGAACTGCAAGACTTTGGAATTCTCTTCCGGGCCCCTGCTTCCCCAACTGTACTGAAATGCAGAAGTTGTGCACCGACATCTTGCTGCCAAACTCCCCATATAGTACTCCAGTAGCTTATGTTCCGAATAGTACCACCCTACACCAAAGTTGGAATGTGCCTTTTTTGAGGTGAAGATGTAATAACAAAAATTACTAGCGGTGTCCTGTGGTTTGTACATTTCCATCAGGGAAGAAGATTACAGTATTTTTTGCAGTTACTGTAGTGAAAGGTTGGGCTAAATACAGCGCCTAATATTCCTAGTTGGTCACACATCTGTTTCTAATAAGACTGAACGTTGCTTTACATCGGTGAAGTAAGGAAAAGCAGTTTATCAATGTAAATATGATACATTACAATATAGTGTTAATAAAAATTCACTTTATTTTGAATGATTATTTTATTATCTTAGCACTCTAGTGTTCCTCCATGTGCCTTTTTTAGATTCGTTCATTGTTTCGTTTACATTCTTGGTTTTATAAGTTCCTATAAACGATCAATGTATTTGTAATTATTTCGTCTTATCTTTTATATTGAAGTCATCTAAAGCATTCTCTCAAATTCATTTTTGTTCAATTGATTAGTCTCCTGACAAAAGGAGGCTGGGGTCCTGGATATGACCTTAAACTATATCCCGTGGTGAGGTCCCAGCTTGCGGGGTTTGGGGAGTGTGGAGTCACTTTTTAATTGCCATTGCTCCCAGGTCCAATCTGACACGGAGGGGTAGTACCTGTTAGGGTCCCAACTATGGGTTAAATAGAACCCGACTTGAAAACAACAAACATATTCTATTAAAAATGTTTTCTTCAAAATCTTTGGATTCGGCATTAAATAACCCGAAAAAAGTTGATATGCCGTAAAACAAAAACAACCAAACCAACCAACCAAAAAGGAGGGTAGGCCTGTAAATTAACCCTTGTCCGTTCGTCCGTTCATCTGTACGCATTTTTCTCAATAACTACGGCCCTTGGAAGGCTTTGTAATTTTGCACGAACATTAAACATGATATGAGTAAAAACGTAACAGCACGGAGTTTCCGAGAAAACCCCGCCCCCCCCCTAGAGTTGCCTATCGTGTTAAAATAGCTACAATTGACACTTTTGAGATTATTACAAAAGTGATGACTCCGATTATTATACCATTTTTAGAAAAGTCGTAATTAATTGATTTCTATATAATTTCGTTTGTCTATATAACAGTGATTGCTCTTGGGTGTGCCCCAAGGGCTATTTTAGGGCTAATAAAAACACTCGATCTTTTGGACTATTTTACCACATTTGTCCCAAATTTACTATGTATGTCTATTTAGAAGTTTTGCATGGTGCTGAACTCAAATTAAATATGGTCATGTCTTAGAGACTTTTGGGGCTAAATGGGGCGGGGGCAAATGATGGACTTAGTCGTTTCTTTTTTTTGTTGCATAATGCAGAACTCAAATTTACATATGCTAAGACAAACATATGCACTGGGTTTTCATTTTTACCAGGATTTGATATATCCTCGGGTCTTTTGGGGCTAAATGGGGGCGGAGGCAAACGCGGAACTTAGTCATTTTTATGGCTCGTTCACTGAAACAATGGGAATACATATATCAGTGCTTACACGTGCACACTAAAACACAAACTCATTGAACTCGGACATAAAAAAATTTCGCTCTTTATTAAAAAATATATATTGTTTCTATTTGTTTCAAAATGCATTTTTAAAATATATTTTCTTGCTTACATTCTTACTTCGACGCATGTAAATACGTGGAAATAAGAATTGTAGCTATAACATATGCTATAAAAAATGTGCATTTTGATTGGTCTCCAGACGGTTAGATATTTTGTTTATAAAATTGTGATACTTATATAGAGAACGATCCTTTTTCACCCTTAAACGTTCCATAATCATTTTCCAGCGGTATAGATAAACCGTCAGAATAGGTTGAACATTAATTAAACGCTACAAAATATAATAATAGAAAATATTTATCATTTAGTAATTTCAATGAAGACAAACGAAGTATAACAGAAAAATAAAATAAATCAGCCTACGGTAAATTACATGACTAAATAATTTGGTGGGGAAATGTGTAATAACATTTATACCTTTTTTGTGTACGAAAAGATATGGATCGGATTAAAAGTATTTAAGCCGTTTTATTTCTGGTAGTTTTTCTTCTTTTTGTAACATATGTTTATATATGTTTTCATTATTTTGTTAAGAAACGTTAGTGTTTTAACGAGTTTATAAAGTTTTCTTTAGGGATATTGCGAACAAGTTTTTTTTGTGAAAAATGCTTTTGGTGTGTGTCTAAACACAAGTGATTTGCTCGACAGAGTAGGTATCCGCGATGCATGATAGAGAAAACCGGATTCAACGTCCATTTTTTTCAAAGTAGAATTACAAGTTACGGCAACTGTAGCAGAATATATATATATATATACAGGCCCAATTTATTAAGACGGATACGGTTTACTTGTAATGTTATCATTTAAATATTTGCACAATAAAACTAATATTTTCTTCAATTTTAATAACTCTCTTCTGTTGATATTTACATCGGCTTAACACAACGAATTGGCTGAGGGTTTTACCAAGGTCTGGTAATTTATGGAAGCTGACGGAATATGCCCTTCCAAAACATGCTAACAGTTTTTTTTATGTGCATAACTGCTCCAATGCTAATGCTTCAAAAAGTGGAAAAACTTCTACAGCTTTATTCAATTATATATGAGCTTTCTCACATTCCTTTGTTAAGTTGTAGACTCTTCTCTTTCTGTATTTACATTGTCTCTAAGCATTTTGTGAAAAGTGCTCATAACCTTACACACACACATATATATATATATATATATACATACATATATATATATATATATATATATCAACCACTTGATATGTCTGCATACAGATATAATGTATTCTCGTGTGATTGATAAGTTTCAGACAAGACTAATGTCGCGGAAACACAGATTTAAAAGTGCAGACATTGCTTGCATTAAGGTTTATAATTTGAGACATTTCTCCAAATGAGTTATAGCTATAATAAATTTCCATGCAACTTAAGAGAGAAAGAAGTGTGGATATTTGAATTTGAGAGTAGACGACTGTTACATGTCCTGAATTTTATGGCAATGGCACAGTAAACGCATGTATTACATTGACAGAGATCATTATGTATTCTGATAACACGAACGAAAATTGCAAATTGAAAAGTGAGATCCTTCCAAAAACCTCAGCTTAACAATCACAGTCAACATGAACGGGTAAAACATGAGGAGATTTTTTGAGACTGCAGCAGAAAATGTAGGCTTCCTCTACAGAGCTAGAAAGTGACCAATATTAGAGAGTATGCTATATATTTACAAAGCCAACCTTATCTAAGGCATGGGGTATTGTTGTCACATCTGGGCTGGGGCACTTTCCACTCATCTCTGATTTTAAAATTTTTTTCAAGTTTAATAGCTTCTACAGCCTCAGACATGTTAAAACCTATGCCCCATCGCTGCAGTTTTGCATCTCTGTGTCTGTTTTACTAACGCATTAATGGAATATTCTCCGATGAATTAATAGCGCTTGTGCTACCTCGATTTATACAACCAGTCTTACTCGAACTGTGTTCGTTACAGTATAAAACTCTCTCGGACATCGACGCCGTCCGGCATCGTTGAAAAAGGACAAACAACAAAAGAATAAATCCGTGTCGGCATTTTTTTTTTCTTTTTTAATAAAAACATTTATTACCGTTACTGTTTCGTCTCAACATAACTAAAACTCTCTCGCTGCCAATTGTCCACCTAACCTAGCTCGCGTTTCTATTCTAGTCAGCGCACGCCGGCCACATTTTTTACGCACACCTGCATTTTTTACGCCCGTCACCTTCGGCGTCGACTATTATTTCTCTACGATCACGTGGTGTCTTTTTTTTTCCTTTTTACTTCTCGCGCCAGCTCAGACAGGCTCCTAATTTGCATACGTGTTCAACCGCTGCTGCTGCTAATACGACCGTTTGCCATTTACCCTTCGCTGCTACTAACATTTTGATACGCGCTCATATGCGCTCAATTACAGAAGCACAATTCGATCCTTCACTGTTGAGCTTCATAGATTCCATTATAGCCTTTTATTCTAATAGATTTTTCGTCCTCGGACTGTTTAATTTTAGAATTCTCTTCCAATTTCCTTCCGCTCTAACTGTACTAATCTGCAGAAGTTTAAATGTAATATGAATAAGCGTGTCTTTGCTAAACTTGCGAGACACCCTTGCTAAATACTGTCCTATAGAGTAGCCCTAAAAGTGTTCTGTCTATGATAAAACGTGAAAGACAACCCAACGGACCGCGTCTTGTATATATCTGCTTTGATGTATCTAAAATTTTAAATAATCAATACTATCATTTATCGATGAAGAGTTCATTTGAACATAACCGTGAGCAAGTGATTGATAGACGTTTTTAAAATTGAAAAGCATGGAAAGTTTATAGATTTCCAAAAAGCTTCGTATAAAAGTAATGAAATTGACTTGAATTTTAAAAAATATATTTAAAAAATATGCAAACTCGATGCAGGGATTACTTTCTAAAATATAAAGGCATCAAAGGAATTCCCGAATGTACTTATCGCATATGCTTTCAAGTCGTGTCCACAACTTTGCCAGGGAAATACCTCGTTCAATTCTCATGAGAGTTTCTGAAATCTGTTTCACTCTCCTTCCGACAGCACGTGACGCGATGAATAGATTCGCGCTCGATACTCTGTAATTTTTTCTTTGTCTAATTCGGGTCAAGCGATCAGAGTGCTAACTACTCCATTTGTGTATCGATAACCGATAAAAACAACGGCATTTCACACACTAAAGCGGCATTGTGCTTTCAACAGACGCGAATAATACTAATGTCTCGTTTCTGACATCTGCAACATTCTAAGATCAAACCAAATTCTTTTCGTTAAGATATTTCGAATTACAGAATTACCATTTCGGATGGAAAAAAATTATTAAAGAACACTAACCAATATTTCTATTATGCTTAGAGATTATCTAGATATTTACATAATACGCAATTCACGCTGACTCACTGGTTCTCTTTAGATAACCGAAGTTACGCATCGTTGATCCTTGTCGCTATTAAAATGGCTGCCCATTTGTGAACAGCAGATGCGGTATATGCTCTCCGTTTCTCTCGGCATTGTATAGAGTTTTCAGGGCACTAGGCTCAAATTAAAATATTTACACATGAATGTTTATACGGTATATTTTCATTCTGTTAATCGCCTTTTATTCTGTTAATCTATTTTCGCCGCATTCATAAATGATCATTGATCATTATCTTTATTTAATAAATCATACAGGAAAAAAAACTCAAGGAGACGTTTGCTGAAATGTTTTCGAGGTTTATTTCTTTACGAAGAAAGGAGAAACAAATGGTATTTTACTGCTAAAACTATTAAAATTATCATTAACTGCTAACTTTTAATTTTCTAATTGAACAATATGCGTGATGCGCACAGGAAATAACCCAGGGTAATATTCCGTTTTGATTATTTCATTATTATTGGCGGTAAATCGTTCGGACTGTTTCCCTGATCTAAAAAGTTGACTTTTCTTTTGAGTCGTTCGAGACCTGTTTTATCTTCGACGTTTGACATCTGCCCTCTTCATCAAATTTACATCATCCGGATGTGTTATTGATTCTCTTTGCAGGGCAAGGTTATCTTGACATGCACTTAATGTGGCCTTTGTACAAAATTCACACTAACCAACTTAATCGTTACCTACGTGATACTGAACATCAAGACCAAATTATACAAATAGACCATTCATTTTATTTTTATTAATATTTTTAAATATGCGTATGTAATAATTGTTTCACATTATGTGTTTAGACATTTTGCAATTCTTGTATCGTGGGAAATATTTAAAAGTTAATTGGATATGTAGGTTGTAAACAGTATAAAATGTATATTAACACAGTGCAGATGTTACTTGCGTTTCACTATTTTTTTTCTTGTAGATATGAAGTCATAGAGCGAATAATATCTAAATCAATCCTTTCCCGAATTATTTCACAATTTACCTTGGTATAAACAGAGATATTAGAGATTAAAACGCATCGAAATAGCACACATCGCAATTTGGTTCTTACATCCCAGTTTTACGGAGTGTGATTAAGAAGGCAAATTAAAAAAAACAACATTTATTTGTAGTATTTTTGTGTGATGAGTATATATTTGTATTATTTATGTTACTGCTCTAATGTCAAACTTTATTATTTATCTTAATACACAAGATAAGCTTCCTTAAATTCGTTAACAATTATCCTGTATAGAATTCATATTTTCTTATAACTGCCTTCATTGCAGATTAGCCATTTAGCCTCCAAGCACAGTTATTTTCAACTGATGCATATGGACTTTATACGAACATTTTTTTTTCGAATTCTGAAATGTGTTAATAATTTCAAACAGAGCACTTATTTCATTCAAGGTGAAATATTATTCTCTGCTATGCTCCTTAACTTTATCGTTGTCTTTGTGAGTAGTACCTGTATTGAGACTTGACACTTCGACATCAAAAAGACTGGAATTTCAAATTGATTATACTACTCCATACTGTTTCGATATACGCCCATGCGTTATATTTTACGTGATGTGTATTCCGCCATCGTGTGCCTTAAAGCTGGAGAAAACAAGTTGAAATAGTATCGACAAAACTAATCATTATAGACTATCTCAAACATCTTAAGTAGGTGTCGACTTCTTGGTAGACGTTAAGTGCACTCATTGTACCTCTCGTTTGGCTTTATCAGAAAACCTACCACGGATTTCCTTCTTCAGCATCATGTACACGTCGACCCCTTCCTTAGATCACAGACAAGATAATTTTATTTCCTCTAAAAAATCCGGTGTTCGTTTTGTTCAAGACACATCTAATAACAGTCCGCTAACAGTTTCATAATAAATTATGGGTAACAGCAGGGAAGGGGGAGATATTGATACCCATCCTTTCACTGATTGAAAAATCAATATATTCCCCTGTAAAACCTTTATCCAAATACCAGCTCCCACTCCTCCTCCTTTTCTCCGTCTGTACGTTTTACTATGTTTTTAATTTCCACATTGTCGTAGACGGCAATTTCATACCTTATGTAATTATTTTCTTTTCACTAAACACTCAAAATTATATCATTCTTTGTTGTCTCCCCTACCAAACCTTATTCTGGCTTTGTTTTTTTCTACTTTCGATAACTTACAAAGATCAATGCAGCAACATCCTGAATAGACTTTAAAGCATTATATTTATGTATAAACACATCGATATTAATGCATCTCTTTAGCAGAAGCAAGATCTTACTCCGTAAGATATTTGCATCTCAATAACAAATGAATGTTAGTAAATGGTAAATGAATTAATAAGACAGTTAAAATTAACAGCATAAGATGATATTTCGAAGATCAATAGAAACAATTATGTTACTGCAAAAATAATGTCGTAATGGTTAGGAGCCTTGACTGTCGTATTGACAGTCGGGTTAAAATCCTGGCTTGATGTAGTTGCCTGTCTAGTCGCACTGATGAGCTGTGAAACAGCGAAACAGTACTGTATGTGGATGACTATAATGCTCCTCATTTTGAGTTGAGCATATTGAGAAGTGATACACGAATTACCATTAGCAAATAAGCGACACTCTTTGTGTAAACAAATCGAGCGGAGGTATTTCGGACGATTTCAAAACACCGCTAAACTCACTATTCGCTCAGCGGCCGCAAATAGCGTAATGGTTAAGAGCCTTGACTGTCGTACAGACGGTCGGGTTTCAATCCGGGCTAGAGGTAGTTGCCTGTCTAGCCTAACTGATGAGCTGTGAAACAGCGAAATAGTACTGTATGTGGATGACTATATATATATATATATATATATATATATATATATATATATATATATATATATATATACTAGCAAAAGTACCCGTTGCTGACTAGGTTCAAAAACAGCCAGCAGAAAATGGACTGATTTATGAAAGTATGATAGGTTCTGAAAAGGAAGGGTTATAAAGAGATAGCTTAGCATTTAGGGGTATCAAAATAACAAAGCAAAATATGATGAAAGTAAAAATAAAATAAGCCCCATATTTTATTATACCATACCTGTTCACACTGAAACACTTATCACAATATTCGGTGGATCTATATTAAAAAAACCTTGTTAAACTTTGTGACATATTTCCATTCTTTGGAGGTCAGGCGCAAACGAACACCCTATAATTTTATTATACCATATTTTTTCAAACTGAAACATAATTATCAAAGTATACTTACGCAGATAGATATGAAAAGTCTTTATTAAAGTGTGTGCCTATTTCCATTCTATAGAGGTGCGAACGCACACGCCATAATTTTATTATAACATCCCTATTAAAGTTAAAACATAATTATCAAAGTAGTATTATGTACATCTATATCAAAAACACTTGTAAACGTTGTTCTTTTTTGCATTTTTTTCATTTTTATTTCCATACTTTGTGGACCAGGCGCGTACGTACACCTCACAATTTTAATGAAACACCGTTTTGCCAGATGAAACATACCCATTCCTGTGTCTCGATACATCTTCTATCATTATATGTGATCAGTTTTCTATCGCCTATTCATGATCAGACACACATACAGACGTTCAGCTTTATAGAATACATATATATATGTGTGTGTATATATATATATATATATATATATGAATACTTCATTTAATCGCATAAATTAATATACGAAAGTATAATTTTATGCGCAAATTAAACGTATTTATTCAACAGTGCTCAATACGTAGGTAGAGCTAGGTAGTAAGTTATAACATATATATGGCTATTAAGCTACACAGAATATTCCGCGTTGCATCCACACTATGATTCATCAGGCTTATATATATTTATAAACTAACATTTAAAAAAAAATTTAACCTAGGTTCAAAATAGGTCGAGGCATTAGATATCTACGCTCCGCGCCAATACAGCACACACAAAGGAACGGGTGAACTGGAGTTCAACTGGGCCGTTTCCTGTAAGTGCCTGTTCAGTGGCTGGTTAGAAATGGTGTTGTAAAACAAACTAGAAAGCTGATTGGCTATCAAAAAACTTAATAGAAGGCGCGTATATAAAAACGCGAGATAACCACAAAATCCTCGATTAAGCCTGATGAATCTTAGCGTGGATGAAACGCGGAATATTTTGAGTAGCTTAATTGGCATATATATTTTATAACTTACTATACATATATATATATATATATATATATAGAAATTTTATAACTTACTATACATATATATATATATATAGAAATATATATATATAGTTGAACGTCAAAAGAACTACATAAATCTGCACTAACCTAATATATACTTTATGCAAATGATCTAATGCTGTTTTGAATAAGTAATATAAAAATGACACACGCAGACACATATATATATATATATATATATATATATATATATATATATATATATGTGTGTGTGTGTGTGTGTGTGTGTGCGTGTGTGTATGTTTTGTAAAATTAAAGTTGAAAGAACTGGTCTTATGCAGGCTTTTTAAAGCATTAAAATGGTCAAAACGATATTGTTTAGTGATATATATATATATATATATATATATATATATATATATATATATATATACATATATATATATATTAAGTAATGTGATTGATAATTTAAAATTTGAAAAGCAAATTATAATTAAATAAAAAATCCGTTTCATAAGAAGGAATAACAACAAAATCAATTATCTGTACGATCGTTTCGGAAAACAATGCTTTTTATTGTGGTAGACATCAAGTTACGTACAATAATTACATATAGTTTTTTTATAAGCAAGGTCTCCTCGTCAGCAAATTTTGAAGGGTTTTTATTAAATTTAAAAGACACCATCAATAAACCTAGCATTAAAAGTAAGGCAGATGAATCTGAAAAAAATTGAAATAAAAGGTCTGGATTTAAAATTTATAAGAAAATTAATATGGGTTAGAGATAGAAAAGAAATAGTGGGAAATATAGATTTAAATTTAAATTATAAATTTGCTTTAAGTACCACATTTCAAATATATATATGCATATATATGAAAAAATAGGCATATATATATATATATATATATATATATATACATATACATAGGTATACAGGTATATATATAAAAATATATAGAGGAATTTACCCTTTCATTTTTCGCTTTTGGAAATCAGGAACTATGGTTAAAATACTCATTTAGATGTTTGCTATAGCTTTTTACCTTATTGAATGATGAATTTTAAACGGGGGGGGGACGCTCGTGCAATAAATTATTTCCGCTAGCGTACTTTGGATTTAAAGACGCTACGGTTTATATTTCGAATGTTGTTTATGTAATCACATGTTGTAAGCGGAGATAATTCCATATTTTCTTTACTTTTTTTATTTAAGTGGTGTAAGGGGAATAATTGGACTAAATTTGTTAAAAAAAAATTGTAATCTATTTTTACTAATAAGTAATTTTTAATGATTTAAGGTGGTTTAAGTTTATTTAATTGAAACCAACGTTTATGACTGCATGTAAATATTAGCTCCTGTCTTGAACTTAATAGTGTGGTTGTATTTTTTATATCTTCATATTTTAAAATTTTTAGGGTCTCTTTTGTACATAGTGCACAAAATTTATCTCCTGGTTTATATGATTTGCAAGTCTCAATTATTCGCCATTTTAAGTTGAAAAAATATTTCTATTTTTTAGTTGCCAAATATAGTTGGATAGAGTAGTTTGGTTTGACAGAGAGTTATTTTTAAAAGAATGTTTGTGCGTTGAAATTCTATGTTTTATTAGGCCAGATGTGGAACCAAAATATATTACCTCTTGCTTATTGTGATTATTTTCCGTTAGGTCTGGTGCTGGATTATTATATGGTGGGTTGATCAATCACATTACTTAATATTGAATTAGCTCTAGGATATTTACCTATCAAGCTTATTATATATCTAAATTACAACGGGCACTTTCTCTTTCCTGTATTTTAATTAAACTAGTAATCTCACTGTTACATTGAAATACACTCAGCTCTTTAGACTATTGTTCTAATCTCTTTTAAATTATATATATATATATATATATATATATATATATATATATACAACGAGATAGAATATTGATGTTGCACTTTTATCGTATTGAGCATAGTCATCTCTAAAAATAAATGTTACAAACACGTTTCTTCGTAAAAAAACTTTTTGTTTATATTTGTCACTTTTATTAGCATATGTATAAATACAATGTAAAAATAATAGCAGAGACACCGATCGACTGACAGGCAGATTATACAGTCATACGTAAAAGAATAAAACAATACTGTGTTCGTACATAATGGAATGCACTTAGATATATCGGAAATTGCATATGCCAGAAAGTGACGTGTTGATATTCGAACAGTGTGATTTATACATGCTCGGAGAAAATCAGTGTACACGACGGCAGGCACTTACAAAGAGACGTCACAATATGCAAGTTCCTTCATAAAATGGTATATATTCATACACCTGGAAATTGAAAATGAAAAGGATATTGCTGGTTAGGATCATAGTTATTTAATAATTTTTTAATAATTTAAGTAAATAATCTACACACACACACACACATATACATATACATGTACATTATTTACTTCAATTATTATACCACTATTAAATAACTAGTATCCTAACCAGAAATATCCTTATCAGACAATTGTTACAGTATATAGATCACCTTCTCAGCTATATTCTGAAATAAAATGTCAATTTTCTTTCAGTAAAACAAAAGAGGTGATGAATATGTTTTATGACGGGGTTCCTAAGCAACCACGTCGCTTTAGCGACTAGTGTAGCTACTAATTCACTGAGGTCGAGAAAAGAGATGTAACACGTGAAACAGAGAGAATGAAAGAATGAAAGGGATAGAACGTGAGAGAATTTATTGAAGCAGGTAAGTGACGTACATTGTTACTACATATGTGTATGTTACGTTTATGGGGACTAAAAATTAAGGCTGAAATTAAACAAAGAACAGGTGTATTTATTGGAAGCCTGGAAAAGCCATAGATTACAATAGAAAAATGCAAGCATAAAAAGCAATATGCTTAAACTTAAACATGGAAAAATAAAGGACTAATTGTTAAAACTGGAAAAGAAAAAAAATACAAGATATACTAGTAAAAAAAAATAATAAATTCATAACTTAAAATATTGCAGCATTAAATTTTAAAAAAAATTCAATTTCACATTAAATCATTTCTTAATGCTGCTATATTTAAAGTTATAAATTTATTATCTTTTTGCTAGACTATCTTGTCCTTTTCTTTTCAAGTTTTACTAGGCCTTGCTTTACCATATTACTCTTCATGCTTGCATTTTCTATTGTAATATATATATATATATATATATATATATATATATATATATATATATTACAATAGAAAATGCAAGCATGAAGAGTAATATATATATATATATATATACTAGCAAAGATACCCGTGCTTCGCACGGAGCTTTGTTGCGCACTCGGGTACCAAAATCTGTGGGCACCTTTCCAGTAAGTTGATGTTGTAAGAGCAACGATTGCATAAGGTGATTAACATTTTAACTACCTCTTGTAGTGACTGAAATTCAATCAGGAACTTCACAAAACATTTTCATCAAAAAGGAAGGTTACTTGATGTTACATAGTAAATTTTTCATTGAAGTCATTTTCAACTCTTGCTTAAATTTTATCTTGCACATTCAATACTAAAAACTTACCACAATCAGATCATGTCAGTTTTTCCTCATATCCATTTCTCGAACTTTTCACTAAAGAGCCTCAGGGTAAACTACATTTCTGCTGCTTTGATTTGGAGCCAGAATGTAGAGTTTTTCTGAACTTCCTGTCCGGCTGATGGAGACGTAGAACATACCGTGACTGAAGCAGTCTGATGTCAAGTCTACGCCAATGGTGTTAAATGTCTGACCTTGACTTTTGTTTATGCTCATTGCAAAACACATCTTCACAGGAAATTGGAGTCTCCGGAATTTAAAAGGAAGTACTGAGTCCGATGGAACTAAGGGGATCCTTGGCAGTAGAACGGTTTCGCCTTTGTAGGGACCACAGGAAATGGTGGCCTCAAGTACATTGGTGTGCAATCTGGTGATAACACATCTGGTTCCGTTTGTTGTTTTTGGCGGTTCCAAGGATCGAAGAATCATGATTGGCGATCCAATTTTGAGATTTAAAATGTGTGGAGGCATTCCAGATATCTCCAAAGAGTTTAAAAACTCCACAGGGTAGTGAACAGCTTCATATTCATTAGTAGCCGAATCAACTGACTTGTATTGCTTTGTGTCTCCTGGAAATTCATCCATTATTGAATTGTTCAAATGATTGACATTGCTGTTTAATGGCGAAATAATAGCCCTCTCAGCAAGCCAATCCGGTGATTTTCCATTGTTTTGCAGGTCTGGGTACACTTTGTCTTTCAGTTGCTTCTGATTACCGACACATTTACCAAGCGCAGTTGGAATCTTAATTGTGTCAGGTGAAGAAGTGATAGGAAACTGACCATTACCGATTTGGAGAAGCAATTTTGAGAAGTCTGCTGCAGCTGTGTTATCAGAGATATAGGCTCTCATATTAGTAGTCAGTCTCTTCACTATAACGTGCCTCCAGAGATAGGAGTGTTTCAAACTTGCATTGACAATGTTAGCCCTTGTGCCATTTTTAACCACTGGGAGGATTTGACGGAAATCACCGCAAAATAAGGTTGGAATGCCACCCATGGGATTCTTGTTTCCTGTGATGTCTTGCAGTGTTCGGTCAATTGCTTCATAAGCACTCTTGTGCGTCATTGGGGCTTCGTCTACAATGATTGCAGAGGTGTCTCTAATTACATTTGCCAAGGCTGAGTTACCAGTAATTTTGCAAACTGGCTGATCCATTCGATGAGTATCCAAGGGTACTTTAAAAGTGCTGTGAAGAGTGCGGCCACCTTGTAGTAGAGTAGCAGCAATGCCACTGAATGCTGTTGCAAGCACAATCTTTCTCATGGATCTAATCTTTGCAAGGATCAAATTGATTACAAAAGTCTTGCCCGTACCACCTGGAGCATCAAGAAACATCATGTTTTTGTTCATTTCACCTTGTGCTTCCAACATTGCCATGACTGAATTGTAAACTTCTCTTTGAGAATCGGTCAGTTTTTCTTGCATATTTTCTGCTTGTAGGGAAGTTCTTCAAGATTATAAGTAACTTCACGTTGATACTCTCTCGCGAGTCTTTCATCTCTCCCTTGCATTGGTGCAGGTAATCCATAGCTTGCCAATGGTTGACCGCACATAAGGAGAACTTTTTCTTCAATTAGACAAAGAGTTTTATTGTAGATGTCCTCATTAAAATCTGCTTCTGGATTGTTAACTTCTTGCCTGTATCTGTGAAGAATGTCTTCAGATATTACATCACAAAAAGCCATCCAGATCTCAAGAGGATTTCTTGGCTCACAGGCTGTTAAAATTATCACAAATAGGCTTCGCAAATTTGAAGGTGATTGAGTGGCACTTACCTCTCCTACTGCTTGATGCAAGTGATGGTCATTTTCTAGAAGGCCTCGAGCAAGGCACGCTGCTCTGTATGTTTCAAACACCTGACCATTGTATGCTCGCAAATTTTGAAATGAAGTTGGACCAGCAACCTCATTGAGCAACAGGCGTAAGAAATAACACTCCCCTGCTTTTGGACTAATCGTGTAGATTCTCCCAATGCATGGTGCCTTCCATACATCATCATTTTCAGTACCTTCAACTTGTACCCCACGCATTCTTCTCATCCATTTCTTTGTCGATTTGTTCCAAGTGTAAAACTCAGGGACTTCTACGTATTTGAGACCCCTTGCAAAGTCATCCTCATGGCAGAGTTGAAAAAATGCTGTCAAAGTTGTGGCAGGCGGTGGACCTTGGGCTCGTTCCAGAGCAGTATCAGCTGAGAACATGACACGCTGCCCATTTTCAAGATGAACAGAAAGTTGTACAATTGGGGGGAAATGTTCATGGATGGGATGTTCCAATATCCTCCAGGCTGCCTCTGAACTGCCGACATACCTTGCATTCTGGAACTGCTGGATCTCATCCACAATGTGACTTTGTACTTGGCCTTGTTGGTTAGCTGCTCCATCAGTTCTTTGTAGTTCAAACACTGCTTGATCACATCCTTTATTCACGTATTTGAGGACATATTTGATGCTTTGGATCGAGCTGCAAATTTCTACGTTAATGTGAGCGTTGAACTGCTGAAGGAGGACCTTGTTGTACGGAACAATCCACTGGTTTGTTATTTCTTGATTAACATACCGACCATTTCTCTTCATCCTTATTGTACCAGTCTGGCCTCCATCTTCTGGTTTTCTTCGCCTGTACTTGGGGTAAGAGTCTTGGCCTTGCTTGGTACACTGAAGAAATTCTGTTGGGTATTTTTTGGAACATTTGTTGTCAATCATACATGGACAATTTGGATTAAATGGTCCAGAAGGTCCATGCACCATATGTGCCATCACTTTAGCATGAAGATCAGGATCTTCCTCTTTGTCAGGGATCTCTGCAGATATGCAGAGATCCATTTTTTCTGGTAGAAGTTTGTCCTCTGGGGCCTGCCAGGTGAGGATGTGTGCATGCGGCAGTCCTCTTTTTTGATATTCAATACTGTACAGGAAAGCCCTCAACCTGCCAAATCCTCCCTTTTTAATAAATTCAAGTAACTTTTTTAGCTTCTGCCTGAAAACCCTGGCAACAATATCTGGACGATCCTGAGGGTCTTGCCCTTGAAGACAATTTTCTGTAATTTCTGTCCACTTTGGATTTGTTGTGAACGTGATGAAGAGGTCGGCTCGGCCCATTCGCCGAACATATGCCATGGCATCACTTTGACGCTCAAACATGTATCGAGGGCCTCCTGTATAAGTTGCCGGAAGTACAACTCGTTGACCAAACTGTTCTGGATTCCCATCCTCCCTAAGAATTGAATCTCTCAAGTTGCTATAATTGTCAGCTCTCAGGGTCTGTTGCTCACGCCTCAGGAACTGTAAACGTTCTGTTTCAATCTTGCAGTACACATCCACCAGCCATTGTTGAAATAGCCTTCGGTACCAGAGAAAATAGTTTCCAGGCCGAGTCATTAAATGGTACGAATAAAATTGCTGTTGGGTAACTTTTCGCCCATTGGATGCCTTCATGTAGATGTTGTAAGATGGAGAACCATAGGGGTACATTAACGGGTACATTAAAGTATCGTAGAGGGGATGTAGTTCGGAGATCCATTTTAATGTATCATTTCTAAAACGCAAGACAATATCCCGGTTAGCTGTTGGTTCATTCTCCATTAATATTCCAATCTCATACGTTGTTGTTGGAGCATTGAATCGCCGTGGATGCTCTTCTTGCGGCCTTCGGTCTTCCCTTATGACAACTTTATGTTCTACCAAGTGTTCTTCTTCAATCCTCTCCTTTGTTGTTTTCAGCTGACAAATAAAGCTGTTGTTCTCATGTAAAAATTCAGTCAGACTTTGGAGAATGTCTCTATTGAGTCTACTGTCACGTCCCCGATTATGTAGTTCCTCTTCCAGACTATCCAAGAAGTAGACTTGAATAAACTTTGCTGTTTCATCTTAAGGTGGTAAAAGACTCCCAATCTGGTGGCAAACCTGGCCTCGAATTCTAAAAGAAGGATTCCACCCATGTACTGCCGCAATTTTGTGACCAAATGATGTCATTGCTAAACAATTGTTATAACTGCGTAGATTTTGCAGAAAATCTTTAGAGATGGGACCATTGCCGGAGAGCAAATCTTGAAGCAACTAAGGCAGTGGTGGAAAGCTATCAAGCACAACTTTGCCAGAAGAACAACAACAACCAGGGGTTTCTCCTTTAAATTTTACAGCTGAGCAATGTTGACATACTTTGTCCATTTTTCCTATATCAGCTGTAGTGAGAGAGTCATTTTTGTTGTAGAGCAATCCTTTTCTATTGCAGTGTTCTATTTCATGGTGTCTCAAAGCAGTCATTCGTTGTCTAGCTGCCTCGTTTTCTATCAATTGCTGGGGCAAAGTCATACTCTCTCTTCATGCAGCCTCTCGTTGTTGCCCTTGGTATAGGCGAAAGCTTCGTTGGGTTTCCGATTCATTCTGATGTCGTTGAGCCACTCTCAACTCACCTTGTGTACGTCTACTTACCTCATATAATTCATTCGATCGTAATATTGCTTCTCTTTCCAGTGCATATCTTTGCCTTTCTTGAATTTCATCTTGTGATGAATTTAACCGCCTTACAGCATGTCTAGTTCTGTCAGCTTCACGTTGGGTTTCTCTTTCCAAATCTGACAGTCTTGCTCTCCTTTCTCTTTGACGTATCCTGTTAAGTTCTAGACGTCTTTCTCTATCTGAATTGTTTTCATTGGAGCGAATTGCAGCAACTCTTAGTCTATTAGCTTCCAATCTTTCCATTCTTTCTTCCTCACTTTCGTTTCTACTTCGTTTGGGTGGCATAATTTCGGTTTTAAACGGAATTGTTTAACGATATTAATGATTGTAAATTAATTAAGCGTAAAGGAAATGTATACTAACTGAAATAGACGAACTATAAATAATATTTCTGAATAGTACAATTATAAACAATTATATTGTACCTATTTACTATGCCTCCCCACGGGACAGAGTTAGACACCAGGGTCGTTTTTTAACGTGGAGAAAAGGTACAAAAATAAAAATTGTCTCAGTCGTGAAGGATTTCTCCTCCACCGAAAGAGAACAAGAAAATGAAGTGCAGCATCTGAAGAACAGATACTACACTTTGATCTTGACCAAAAGGAATGAATAAAAGCGACCTACGTGTGACTCATTACTTCCGGGTGTAAACGTCACAGTCTAAAAGTAATAATTAAAAAAAAAGTAAATGTAAAATAAATGTAATACCAACTTAGGTTAACTAAGTAAACAGTACAATTAAAACAGTTCTATTAAAACAAATAATTACTAAGATCTAGGTAATTGTTAGTCTCATTGTTATGGTTTTAAAGAAAAAAATGTGTAAAAAAAGTTCTGCTTTTGTGAGTACGTGTATTTCTTTTAAATTACATAACCTTTTTATTTTATTATTTATATCTCTTTTAAATTTATATATTTTGTTAGTAAACTGGAAGAAATTCAGTTGAATAAAACCTTGTTCGTGTTCTTTACGTTAAACTCATATTTTTATAAAAGGTTCATCCGCTTTAAAGAAAGCACTAAGTTTAAATAAGACTGGAAATAACTAATTCAATATATAAATAGAAAAATGAAATAAATATAAGCTTTAAGTCTTAAGATAGTAATAATCAAAATGTAATAAATTATTTGTAGTTCAAATCTATGATAAACAGGCTTTCGAAATAGGCTCGACCAGAAAGATTAAATTGGAACGAAATTATAATCTCCGTGCCATTTTCAAAACAACCCCACAAAAGTAACGATATCCTGCAGTTGGTTAAATGACAATGGTTGTAAGAAAAATGTAAAAGAAAATGCGCTTATCTGTTTATTTTGACCTGTTTTATTTAATTAAAAAAAAATTGGCTATAACTGGAAGAGAGCGTTATGTTTTGGGGGTTGTTTAAAAAATAGAATGGAAATAAAGTTAGTTCCGTTTTAATTGTGTTTAATTGCGGCAAGCGCTAACAAAATCGAAAAATCACTGTTTACATTCGAAATGTTAACTTTTATAGGTTTACAGGTTTGCTGACAAGGCTGGGGGTGTTTAATACAATTATTTTACTAAATTGATTTTTTTCATTTAAAAATAAAATTATTTATTTTTTAATAAAGTTTTATTTTAAAATATTTGTTTTTGTTTATTTATATAAAATTACGATAGTTGAATTGTATTCTTTCAATTATATTGGCAAGTAAAATATAAAAGATTAAAACGGAACGAAATTGAAATTTCCATTACATTTTCAATACAATCCCAAAACATAAAGCTTTGCTCGCCAATGAATTGTTTTGATAATATACGTAAAGTGAAATAAATCGAATATAAAATTAAATGAAAATATATTAAATAATTAAATGTTAAATAGATTTTGTAAATAGTACAGTTGAAATGATTATAATATTTCCAATATGTAATAAGGTGGAGGTAATTAGTTAAAGAGATTTAATATAATGTGATATGCAAATGAGCATGTCATTCGATATGGGGGTGGTTTGTAGACTAGTATATAAAGAAATTAGGTAAAGATTCTTATGTCTCCTATAACAGAAACATCCTAAAATGGGTTCTAATGTTTCTCTACCAGGAGAGATCTACCCTCTTACCTCCTTTATATTTCGTTGATGATGGAGAGCTGTACACACAGACAGAAACACACGAACCCTATTACTTTATAAAAATATATATATATATATATATATATATATATATATATATATATATATACTTCAGAACAATGAAATGAAATATATCTACTGGTATGCCAACCCAGTGTTTTATTATCTTATTCAACCAGCAGTGTAAGGAAAGAAATATGTTTTTTATCTGATTGTTATCTAGTACCTTGGAATGATTACATAACGCGATGAAGCTTTTACCTCCTTACTACCAGGAATTTCCATTTCAAGTTTTAGCATAATTTTGGATTTAAACTACAATATAATTTTTCGGGCGCAATGCCCATTTCCCTTAGTCTATGCACCTGAAATATTCTAATAACTTTAAAAACATTAATTCTTCTATGTTTATTGCTTTAAGCAAATAAAGCACAAACCAATAAAAATACCATTTGCTAAGATTTTCCTCTGAGTGGATGAATAAGCATCGAAAACTCATGGGTTGAGGCAATAGACTTATTCAATTATATTGTTTGTCTTCAAGCAACAAAATGTCTATATTTGAAGACTAACCTTTTCAAATAATAGAATTTAAATACCTAAAATCATGCATATATATATATATATATATATATATATATATATATAATTTTATGTATTTAAATTTCATATGATCGTAAAAATTATTTACCTATTTAATATATATGTGTGTGTATGTGTTTGTGTGTGTGTGTGTGTGTGTGTGTCTGTGTGTGTTTATTATCAGAAGTACCGGTCGTTTACTGGGCCTCAAAAAAGTTTTTTTTAAATAGATCCTGAATGATAGTATTAAAGGTTATGAAAAAGGAGGCATGCGCGTAAAGACATATATTGGAATATTAATCCACAATATCGAAGCCAAAGCAAGATATGATGAAAAGTAAACTACAATTCTGGAGAAATATATATTTTTTATATAAACTTTGTTGTCTTTTGTGCCCAAGAGTGACTAACAAAATGATGTTAATAGAAAAGCCGAAAAAAAACGGACATTTTATTATCCGCACACTTGAACCACCTCAATCGCAAAGAAAATGTAAAATAACGTAAAACAATATAATATGTGATAACAATTTGTTCATCAATAGTTCTTAGATATGAAAGGGAAGTCATAACGAAGGAGTCTCGAAAAAAGAAACAAGTATTGTGGCATGGGTGCACAGAGTAAACTCTTCCAATAGTTGTGTCAAATTTTATTCATAGATGAATCTCAACATTAGCTCCTCGTTTTCACTTCTGCATGTGCTGTAATTATCTTCTTCATACAATTGAAAAAATTCTGGAAGAGTTGTAGTTATTATATTTAAGCCAACTTTTTCAGCATTTTAGTGGGTGAAATAAACCTTCTTATCGTTTTCAAGATGAACCGCAAGCTGTTAGATTTGAGGAGGCTTTTCATGAATACGAACCCCTCCCAAACGCAAAAATGCTTCGATAGTGTCGGTATCTACCAAGTTCATATCGGGTAACTTCAGTACTATTTCGTTTTTGTAAGGATAAGATTGGCAGCATCGGATCCTTTATTTATGCATTTGCAAACACGTTTGATAGATTTAACAGAATTGCAAATTTCAACATTTATGTGAGCTTTGCTTATCTTTGAAAGTAAGGGAAAAAAACAATCCATCTATTGTCATCGTCATGCATGCCAGCCACAGTTTTAAAGCCATCATCTTTAAGCGATATTCTATAAGACGGATAATTTACCTCACTAAACAGAGTTGCAAGTTGATAGTTATTAGAGTATTTTTTGTACATTAGCAATCAACCATGCAAGGTGAATTTCTTTAGATATTACCAGAAGACCCATGCACCATGTGACTCTTTACTATTTAAAATAAAGTTAAATCAGTTTGTATATCAGGTAACACCTGATATAATGGAATATGTTTAATTGGAGTTATTTTTTCCTGGTAACCTAGAGTAATATATGCGCATAATACAAGCTTCTTTTTTGCCACTCAATGGTGTAGATGTAGCATCGTAGTTGGCCAAAGATTTCTGATTTGTTTATCAGCTTCACCACTTTGATCATCTTAAGGCAAAACAGTGTGGCCAATAGATCTTATGGATTGACGTAGGGAGAAGTTCATCCTGGATTTTCTTTCCATTTTGGATTTGAAGTGAATGTGATAAACAGGTGGGAGTTTCCATAATTTCTCACATAAATCACTGCATCCTGGGCCTTTATATCCATTCTCAACTAGAAAGTAATATATATATATATATATATATATATATATATATATGTGTGTGTGTGTGTGTGTGTGTGTGTGTGTGTGTGTGTGTTTCAAATTTTAATCATTCAATGAATTTATGACGTGAAATGTTTAAATTCAAATCAAAAGATTTTATTCTGAAGTATATATATATATATACATATATATATATATATATATATATATATATACATACATATATGACCTATATAGTTATTAATATGATCTTTGACAGGTATGTAGGAATCTATTCTGTTTGTTTTAATTAGTTTGGGTATATAAAAGCATACTTTTGCTAACCTATCAACTGCAAACTGATGGAAGAGAGTTTATCTTCTGTGAAGATGGTTGGAGGAATTATCTCTGATTATGAAATAGTACGCATAAATATCCGTGCATGAAACATATATTGTGGTATTTCCAAACTTATTTACGGTCCAGTGAGATGTGATGTGTATAACCATTTTCCCCCCTAATTTAAAATTATTTTTTTGGTAAAAAATAAAGCTCGATCCGATCACTAAAAGTATAAAATATATGTGATAATATAGAAATCCCATTTCGTCGCGTTTAAGAAACTATTAAAAAGTATTTGTAAATAAAATGTGTTATTTGTTTGTAAATAATTCAAAGTGTAGTATCCATCATAGAAAAAAATAAGTTGAATTTTATTTTCGAAAGGATAATTAAAAATTAAGTATCTGTCCATTCCTCGTCAGTCAGACGAGAACAAATCCTTTCCGACTGAGGTAATTGTTGCCTCTTACACTCTCATTTATACTTCATAAAATCACCGCAGTGTTTTAATTGGCATATTCGAACTCCCTCATTGTTTACTTCCTTTATATATTTAATAATAGTAAATGGATATATTTTTACTTAAAATATATTCTTCGTAAAATTATTTGTTTGGGAGCATTGTCTAAACTAATTAAGGTGACTGAAATAGGACTTCACCAATATTTAAATAATTTGTGATAAAAAAGAAGCGTTAAACTAAACGCTTTTAAGTATCTCTGGTAATAAAAAAAAACAATTACATAAAGGAGGAAAGAACACAGACAGAAAAACATATTAAATAGTTTAACCTATCCATTTTTAATCTTGGTCAAATCCTATTTCGGTCAGCTAAATTTGTATCGACATTACTTACAAACAAATTATTTTTAATGAAGTATATTTTAGTAAAACTAACTAAATAAAAAGATCCTATGAAAGTCAGATAGACCCGATAAGTTTATTATACCTCACCTGTTCAACCTGAAACAAACTAATCACAATATACTTATATGGATTTTAATTTAAAAAAAAAAATTGTTAAACTTTGTGACACGTTTCCATTCTATGGAGGTAAGGCGCGAACGCATACCCTATAATATTTTCATGCCGTATTTCCTCAAACTGAAACATAATTATCAAAGTATTCTTATTCTTGATATCAAAAGTCTCTGTTAAACTTTTGACATATTTCCTTTCAACAAAAGAGAAACCCTAACTCTTACCCCACAATTTTATTAAACCAGTCCTGTTTTAGCTATGCCAAAATTATTAAAAAAAAATTCTTATGGGCATTCATATCAAAATGCCTTGTGAAAGTTTTTGATTTTAGTATTTTATTTCCATTATTTTGGTGACGCTGGCGTTCGCAGACCCCACCATTTTAATAAGCAACCCCTGTGTAAAATGTAACATACCAATTTCTGCTTCTTCTTACTAGCAAACCATATAAGCTTATTTGTGTACAGCCACACATACACAGGCGTTCAATTTTATATACTATTATATATATTATATATATTATATATATATATACACACACATATATATATATATATATATATATATATATATATATATATATATATATATATATATATATATATATAGCGGCTATAAGCATGTAAGCATTTTGTGATTTATTTGTATAGGATCTGTAGTTATAATTAATATACATTCCGCTTCATAACTTAAAAGATTGTTATGAATAAATGGTGTACTATAATTAGAAGCATAGTTTTCTCATAAAAAAATGTATATATATATGTGTGTGTGTGTGTGTGTGTGTATGTGTAAACCTTTTTTTACAAGGTGATCACCACTTATCAAGGCCCGGAAGACACTCGAGGATAAGGGTTATTGCATGTACAGGACGTTAGTGTGGGGATTTAATAACAGTGTATACTTAAGGGGGCGTTTCATCAGGAATTTGTTTACGTTGGATTTAAAGATATCCAGGTTGTAGTCAGGTGGGAAGCAGGCAGACGTAACAGAGTTCCACAGGCGTGCAGTTCTAAGAAAGAAGCTTTGTTCATGGAATCTACGTTTGGAGTTATGCACATATAAAGAGTGAGTGGAATTTTTGAGAGTGGTTTGAGCTAGACGAGTGTTTTTCGTAAAAGAATGGTGAGGGGGGAAAGAGATTGGAGCTTAGACGAGCACCTGCCATAGAAATAACGATAAACCAAAGATAAACTCGACACGTCACTTCTGTGGGAGGGAGGTTGCAGGGAAGAAAAAAAGGGCAACTCCCACAAAGCCGCGAAGTCTATTTTGTACTCTGTCAAGGCAGAATAGATTGTCTTTAGCAGCTCCTGCCCAGATATGGCAGCAGTACTCCATCCTTGGGCGTACTTGGCTTTTATATAGATAGATAATTGCATCAGTAGTGAGATATATTCATGAGCTGTAGAAGGATCCCACTATCTTTCCAGGTACCTTGGCAACAGACTTGATGTACGTGTTCCATTTCAGATCAGGAGTAAAGGTCAAGCCCAGAAGCTTGTCAAAATATGGGGCTTCTCATAGAAGAGAGCAATCTATTTCAATTGGTGCCAGATTGGGATCATAGCTCTGATGATGTAAAGATAGGAGTTTGGTTTTGGATGCATTAAAGGTAACCAGCCACGTCTTCCCCCATTTAACCACGCGCTCGAGATCAGAGGAGAGCCTTTAATGTGTTGCCGTAGATGGTCGTGTCATCAGCATAGATGCCAAGTAATGATTTAAGTATGTGTTTAGGGAGATCATTGATGTAGATCAGGAAAAGAGTTGGGCCCAGGATTGACCCCTGGGGGACTCAAGTATTAATAATGCAGGCTTCTGATTTTTGTCCATCGACCACTACTTTTATGAGTCTATCAGAGAGAAATGATTTAATGGTAGAGAAAACATTTCCAGTTATACCGTAGCTGGAAATCTTTCGACGTAGGCCATTATACCATACCTTGTCGAAGGCCCTTGATATGTCAAGAGCAATTGCCCTAGAAAGGATTCACTAATCCTATGAGATATAACCGTTAGCAGATCTGCGGTAGATCTTGCAGAACGGACACCATATTGCGTGTCACTAAGAAGGTTATTTCTGCTGAGGTTGTTGACTGTTTCTCTATTTAACACGGATTCCATCAACTTACTCATGATACACAGGAAACTTATTGGTTTGTACTGAGAGGGAGATGACTTATCACCTGAATTCATAAATACAGGGCATACTGGTAAGGTTTGCAGGGTGTTGGAAAACACTTCTCCTTAAGGCAACGCTTAAATAGTTTCGTAAGTATGGGAGCAAGTTCTGGTTTAAGCTTTCTTAACAATATAATTGGGATGCAGCCAGGGTCAGTTGCTTTACTGGAATCAAAGTTGTTGATTAGCTTGGCGAGCTCATGCACAGATATTTGTATGCTACCTAGCGTATTCTGTGTTATAGGAGGAAATAGGGTAGAATTAGCTGCAAAGTTCTTTGCAAATAGTTTGACCTTGTCTGATGTTGACGAGATGACCTTCGGCCAATGATGATGGTTGGGATAGAACGTACACTTCTGTTTAAGATCCTATTTGTTATTTGCCAAACCTGGTGGGAACCAAGTTGCTGATCATCTACTTTGGATTTAACGGACTGATCATATAGCTCTCTTGCATTTTTTATTACTCTTTTACAGTGGTTGCGGGTGTTCCTGACAGCAGCTTTAGTCTCAGTGCTTCTATTACGGAGGTAGTTATGGAAAAAGTGATTTTTGTGCGCGATAGCAACATCACATTCTGGGGAGAACCATGGCTGGCTTGTAGGTTTTTGTTGGAATGTTTTAGATGGTATGAATCGGTCTATGCCTACAATAAACCATTCAGTCAGGTCTGATACTATAAGGGACACATCCTTTTTAAACATGTACTGCAGAGGTAGATCAAATATGAATGTACGGAAACTATCCCAGTCATCCATGGAGTATCGCTATACAGTATGGTAGAAGGGTACGTCTGAGGACTTATTACATTTCATTTTTATCTTAACTGATACGACGGGGTAGTCGGAGGATCCTAGAGGAGAAAGAACGGAATATGAAAAGTTAAGGGGAAGTAGAGAGAAAAAGGTCTAGAAGGCTTGCATACAGACCTGTAGTATCGGACACACAGGTGGGCTCGCGAACAATCTGAATGAGGTCATAAGCAATGCAAAATCATGACAGAACCTCCCCTCATCGTCTGTCTTATTTGAGTGGGTCAGCCATTCCACGTTATGCTTGTTGAAGTCACCACAGATGTGAATGTTAGCCGAGGGATTTGCAGGCAGGATGTGGTCTATTTACTCCGATATACTTTAAAGATAGTAACTCCGCTGTTATGGGGCCGATAGAGGGCAACTATAAATGCAGTAGTGTAAGCAAGTGCAACCGGGAAGCACATATAAGGTAAATTAGGATCTTGTTAAGAGATATCCCTGCCACATGGGAAGCCATCTTAAATGTAGGCACATATTCCATGCCCATGGCTGTCTTGGGGGTCAGATTTAAATGTTAAGTTAGAGTATCCTTTAATTATTAACTCATCTAGGGAAGTGGTCGGCCCTATTCCATTTTCGCTTAGATAGAATATGTCCGGTTTCGTCTCCTGTAATTGGGTTTCAACCTCTGGAAGGTTGAAACGTAGACGCCTGATGTTAGAGAAGGAGACATGGTAGTAGGGGTCTACGTTGGAAGATGGGGTTCTAGGTTTATTCGAGTTTTTTTCGGGAGATATTTCACATTTATTATATATACATATAAACACACACACACACACATATATATATATGTATATATATGTGTATATATATGAGAAAATAAGTTTATACAAGCATATAACTGTTTTAATTTCATATTTATATATTTTTAATTTTACTTATCTTTTCGTGTAAAAATTAAAGAATTTTACACACACACACACACACATATATATATAAATAAATATATATATATATATATATATATAAGTATACATAACGTAATTAGCTAATATTTATATTAATATTCATATGATTATGTGATAATGTGTACATATATATACATACATATATATATATATATATATATATATATATATATATATATATATATATATATATATATATATATACACTTTCATCATTACATATCTATTTCACTATACAGGTGTTATTTTACATTAGAAATAATCAGGTGTATGAATCTTTGCTTCATGATATGAACTTTAGAGCTCGGGTCCGATCAAAATTTTTACGTAGCACATTTTTATACATTACTAGGTATTTTTCCTTTATAAATATGATCGTTTCGCGGTATGAATTTAACGTAAAATGATCACTAACTTTAGGGGAAAGGGGCATATAATCGATCAGCTTTTCCAGTCTAATATATCATTGTCGCTTTGTTTTATGTCCAATACCGACATTTAAAGAAAGCCTCCTATTTATTATTTTTTTGTTATATATAAGTATATGAGGTTTGTATTAATAAATAACTTAGACTCGGGAAGTAGACATATTTATTTAAATTATATAGGTTAGTTTTTTATTCTGTTTTAAATTTTAAAAAAATAATTAATTTTCTTACGGATCATGTTGAAATAAAACAGCTATTTATTTAAACAAAAATATATTTTAACCTAAAAATTTAACACACACAAAAAAACGGTAACTTTATTTCAAACAACAAAACGAGAAACTTGTCAAAACAGATGCATAAACACTCAATTTTACAAAAGGCAAGATATCTTTTATCTACTTGTATACATTTTGTTTTTAATTATTTTGAAAAGATTTGCGGTAAAGAAGCTTTTTTTCTTACATTAACCAACATTCATAATACACCCATTCTGTACTTTTAATTTACAATGTAATAATGCAATACCGTAACATGCATTTCTGTTAAGAATTTCATCAAAATAAGAAAGCACGTTCCACAATCTATATAAAGGACAAACAAAATAAAAGAATTAGAAAATCACATTTACCATGCCAAATGATCTTTCAACAATATACTAACCAAACTTAGCACTTTTACTTTCGACAATAAAATGAACAAATAGTAAAAACAAATATGTGTATATAACTAGCAGGACCCGAATGCCGATGTTGTTCGGTGGTAACATAATACAAAACCAGTGCAGATTTCGGGAAGCAGAACTCCCTGACAACTGGCCCTGCCTGGCATTGAGAGGCACTGGCTTGTCCTGGGGTTCCTCGCTAAATCTGGCTAGACCCGATGGGTACTCGCGGACATCAGCACATACACTACTCTTTATTCTGCGGTAAAATAAGCCAGGTAGGAATCTATTGATTTATTCTGCCCGGAAATTTAAGAGGAGAGGTTGGTGTACGAATTAAGTATAGAAAAAGCCAAATGTTCCTGAAGAATATTATCTTCTAGGGAAACAATTCATATCTAGACCGATATTTACTTCATGGAAAAAGTACGGAATATGAACAAATATTGGTTTACGAATTTTCTAAAACTCTTTCGGTTAAATATTATAGTTCCTCTGTGTGTGAGGAGGATTCTGAGAATAATTGTTGTATTTGATGCGTCCCTCTTTATATTATGAAATATGAAAAAAAATATTACACTCATTAAAAATTTTAACGTTATATACGCCGAAGTAATATTTATGTAATGTTTATGTAAATTCGTAAATAAACAAATCGGATTAATTTACAATAATTTTTTGGAAAATAATCTTCTGAAATATATAGAATGTAATACATAAGAAGAGCATGCATTACGTTTTGAATATATATATATATATATATATATATTTAAAACGTATTGCATGCTTATATATATATATATATATATATATATATGTAGTTTGAAATTGGTATATTTAGGCAGCATTTTTTCATTCAAGCAAATATTATTAAATACAACGGAGACATTTTTTCTTATAATTCTTTTTTTTAATTTTTCAATTTTTCGTATTGTCTTTTTTGTTTCAAAATCAAAAATATTAATAAAGGATCCATACATGTTGCTGTTACGAGCGCTTTCGATTCGTCCATGAATCATCATCAGGTGTTAAAAATACAGGATTGCGAAAATGAGAATTAAAAATGAAAACTAAAATATATATAGTCAGTGATGAGTTAAAATAAAAGTCGATTAAGAATAAAAGTCGATTAAAAATTCGAGTGTTACAACCAGCAAGTTCGTAGACACTATGTACGAAGTCCGTCCAACACGGACTACGCAAGACATTTCAGAACGTTACTGCTTTTTTGAAATGCAATGTCATTTATATTAGGTTGAAGAGTTCTAATGTACGACGCTTCAAGAATCTTTAATTTTTTTACATTATTTTCCCGTTGTATAATTTTTGTGTTGTCAACGAGGACCTTTCTAACATTGGAGGGGGGACAGCTATGTTCTTTTTTTAAATGTGTGTAAATCGCGCTTGTGTCGTTAAGGTGCATAGTTATTCGCCGGGACGACGTTGTTGTTGCATGCCCAATGTATGTATTATTTTTGGAGTTACATTCTCCAATAGAGCATTTAAATTTATACACTACATTGGTTTGTTCCAACGTTTTTATCGCCGGTGAAGAGTTGTTTTTAACCACAAGGTTTTGTGTTCGAAATTTCCTATAATAGATAATAAATTTAATTTTAAAATTACTGTCAACAGGCGTCAAGTATCTTCGTATAATATTTTTTATTGCATTTTCTTCGATTCTGAAATTAGGCGTCATTTGATTTTGGTAAAATATATTAATGGGGTTATTCTTAATCGACTTTTATTTTAACTCATCACTGACTATATATATTTTAGTTTTCATTTTTAATTCTCATTTTCGCAATCCTGTATTTTTAACACCTGATGATGATTCATGGACGAATCGAAAGCGCTCGTAACAGCAACATGTATGGATCCTTTATTAATATTTTTGATTTTGAAACAAAAAAGACAATACGAAAAATTGAAAAATTAAAAAAAAAGAATTATAAGAAAAAATGTCTCCGTTGTATTTAATAATATTTGCTTGAATATATATATATATATATATATATATATATATATATATATATATATATATATATATATATATTAGATTAGTGCAGTTGGGCGTCACAAAACGACATTATCCAACCTAATATACGAGGGGCGTGCAAGTTGAAATTTTGCATGTGCAATGATTTATATCTCTATGGGTTATGTAGCAAATTTCAGCTCTGAACTAATTGTGTTTTCTGTTTTACAGGTGTTTGCACTAAGTCAGGTGTGAAATAGAGCCTATTGAATGTCGAACAGTAATCCGGTTTTTGTATTTGAAAGGACGAACACCACAGGAGACTTTTGATGAAATGAAAAAAATTATGGTGATAATGTCCCATCATATGACCTTGTAAAACGCTGGCATCGTGAATTGAAACATGGCCGGAAGTCTGTTGAAACAGCTCCCAGACGTGGTCGCCCCCCCTATTCTGCCATTGATGAGGAATCTGTCCGTTAATTTGAGGCTGCCATTTTTTTTGCTCAACACACACCTTAACCCCCCCCCGGGCAACGCCGGATACCCATGCTAGTATACACAGACATACACGCACGCAAACACACGCACACACATACACACACACATATATATGTATATAGATAAATAGATAAGTAGATAGATAGATAGATAGATAGATAGATAAAGACAGAGAGAGAGAGAGAGAGAGAGAGAGAAAAAGAGTGGTGGGATTGACATGTATTGTGTCTTCATTAAATATACAAGACAAAGCGAATGAACGCTTTTTTTTTCATTAACTTTTCCACATATTTTATTGGATTGCCAAACATAATCTCACACAATGTGTGTGCGTGGTCGTGTCTGTGTAATTACAACTATATGAAGTTATGCATACATACATACATACGTATATATATATATATATATATATATATATATATATATATATATATATATATACGTGTGTATGAATGCAAATATATGTAAATATATGTACGCTTGCAAATATACATATATACGTATACATATATATATATATATATATATATATATATATATATATATATACGTATATGTTTATATAGTACCTATGTATTTTTATACATATATAAAGTGTTAGTATATATACATACATATATACGTGTGTGCGCATATATATATATATATATATATATATATATATATATATATATACTACATGTATATATACATGTAAATATATTTATATGTATAATTTAAAATCGTGTACGTAAATAGCAAACGCGCGTGCGCAGATCAAAATTGTTTGTTTTCTCATGAGCGGGAATTTTTACTTCAATCTATTTCCACCGTTATGTCACAAATCTGTACTCGAATGACCCGATGAAATCCTTGATAAGGCGTTATTTGTGTTTAATAGATCGTGCTCTTTTTACTTACGGCGCGCAGCATCTCATTCTCAAACAGCGAGTGATGCCATTTACGACCTAGTCGCGTGGAAAATTCACCTCGGAGATATTCCAAGCCAATATCTATTCGAGTAGCGCACCGTTCGATCGGCCTATTGGTTCTGGAGAATTGTTCGCTTTCTCTGGAGTATGAAAACGATTTTAGCTTCTTTCTTTCGTTCTTTGGTAATAAGTTTTCTTTCTTTTTTTTGTGCTTCCAAATTTAAATTAAATGCTTTGTTTTATATTTTTATATGTCGTTGTTCGTTGTTTTTTTTTTGTTTTAGTTCATTTTATTTTCTTACATCTTTGGAAAGATTGTGCCAAATAGCGGATTCCTTGCGTTTCGTCTTTATTATTCATTTCAAACTTCGTAATATTTTGCTTTTTCGGTTTTTTACAATATTAATATATTTTTATTCATTATATTCTCGAACTTTTTTTTAATTTGATGTTTCTCTTCCATTTTTACGTATTCCTCCCTTCTTTTTTTTCTAATGTATACTTGTTTTCATGTAATTTCGTATTTTTTCAGTCAGATATTTTCCCCTCACCTGCAAGGGTTGTTATGTATATATTTCCATTTACATTCCAGAATTTTGATGTAATATTTTTTCTTGTAATACATCTTTTTTCGTTAGACTTAAATGCCTTGCCCCTTTTAATTCTACTTTGTTCATCGATTTTTCTCTTTTAATATATATTACTTTATTGTTTATTTTTAATTATTCAATTTTTTGTATTCTTCGTTACTTTTTCATTTACTCAATATTTAAACATGTGTATTCCTTATTTCCCATGACACATGAATTTGTTTTATTTTTTCTTCCCTCTTATTCATTATTCTTTGCAAGATATTTCTATGAATTTATACATGTATTTATTTCTTTTTCTATTGATCTGCTTCTTTTAAATATATTACTGCGATGTTTATATTGAATTCCTTAATTTTAACTGACTTAGTTATCTTTCGTATGTATTCCATCTTCAACCCTTCAAATAACACACTCATTTGTTTTATTGTTTATATTCTCTCTTATTCATAGTTGTTTGTTTTTCTTATTGAATTCTGCTATTTTCCACTTTTTTCTCTTCAGTGTTTCCATTTTATCTTATTTTCTTCATTAAGTAATTCGTTTCTTTCGTTGTATATATTTAATTCTTCACGTAATTTATTTTCTGTCTTACTACGTGTTAATATCTTCCATGAATTTCAAGTTGCTTCCTTCTTTGTTTTAATAAATATTATCTGTTATGTATTGTCGACCCAATTTCTTTATCGTCTTGTCCTACTTGACATTAATATGTTCGTCGTTTCCTTTTTTATTTCCGTCATGTAAACATTTATGTTGCTCAATATATTTACTTTTTCTTTTCTCTTTTTACCCAAATATTTACATTTATTTCCTCATTACACTCGCTCTCCCTCTTATAAACACACAGACACACGGACACAAACACACAGACACACACAGAGATATATATGTATATACATATATATATATACATGTATATATATACACACAGGCAGACACTTTCACTTTTATATATATATATATGTGTGTGTGTATGAGTGTGTGTGTGTGTGTGCTTGTGTGTGTATTTGTGTACATAACGACTTCAAGCATTGATTGGATTTGAACATGCGCACAAAAGAGTATATGAGTACCGGTAAATTCGAATAAACAGTTTTATATCAATATGCCAATATATGTCTGGACGTGTTATTTATCCATCACACTAATGATGTTCCTTGGTATAAAATATACTTAATGTATGATTAATATTTGCTGTTTGTTATGTTACCAGTAATTAAAGAGTTTATCGGTTTAATATTTACACACAGACATTCAAACACACATATACATCTACTGTTTTATTTATATAGATTTCTTTAATTGCAAAATACAAAGAGGCTTGACTCCTGGTTGCATTTTTCGAAAATTAAAAGGTTAAGAATTCGCAATAATAGAAATATGAAGAGGGGAAAAAGATTCGTAAACTTACTAAAACAAGCGAATCCATTTCATTCTAAAAAATAAATTGAAAAATTAAAATTAAATTTTAAAATTGAAATATTAAAATTTTTTAAATAATTATATTAAATTATTATCCCACCAATCTCACAGGTATGGGGATTTTAAATGGTGGATTAATATGAGAGTGTTTTACGGTAACAGTATGAAATATCAACTTTGCTATAGGGAACAAACAGTCCAGGTAAATCCCCTGTGTACAAAAAACAATTTGTAAATGATTGTTGAAATAAAGTAATAAACTAATACTAGTTAGAAGAGCACGATAATGAAATAAGACAAATATTAATTAATTTTATCAATGTAAATTGTATCAATGAGTAATTTAGAGAAATGAATATTTTAATTATTTTATTTTTCGTTTTTGAATAGTTTTGCATTTTGCCTCTGGTTCACTTTTAGTTAATTATATTTTATATTTTATTGCTTTTAAATTATTTCTATATTCTTTTTTGACAGGTAATTGTTTCCAAGTTAAATATTGTCGAATAATAATTATTTTAATAAACTATGTTTGGCATTCTTTTAAAAATTCAATAATTTTCTTATAATTCTGTAGAATAGATTATGCATTTCTTACTATTGCTTTTCTCATAATTTCATATGCTCTTGTGAGATTATGTGCTTCCTGTTTACAACAATCACAAATGCCAATGCCGTTTCAGTGGTCCTTTGCTTTCTAATCTGTCACGGTTCTTCTGTAGGTGTCGTTGTCCGTTACATATCGTCAATCGCTCAAAGCAAGATGAATTTCCTATGCAAAACAAATACAAGAAAAGATCTAAAAATACAAGCTCCAAATTATTCAGCAGATAAATGTTATACTCTTTTGATAGCATCTTCTATTCAAACTCTCACCTCAACCTCGTAGTTTCTTGTCGAGGTCAGGTTCGTCAAACGATTAAATGGTCTCATTATCTGTTTGAATCCCTCCCGCTTAGATCCAACCCGGATCCTGTCGTCCACTGTCTCATACTGGACACTTCTCTCAAGTGCCGCAAAATGAAGAGTGTCAGTAAAGTGTCGTTAAGTTTTGCAAAAATTACTCCAACTTCTTAAAATGTCTGTAAACTAATTGGAAACATGTTGACCACAGTGTTCGTCTTTTGTCCAAGTTTACCTCATATTTAATTTTACAATGCTATTTCAGCTGGCCTTATTGTGCGTTTGTGAACCTCTTCAACATTGTCATTTCACTAACCACACTTACTATAGACTTCACTTTGCTGACCAAATCTTCCTTTTATTATGGTCTTTTTGTCACTTCCTAACATTATCCGAGGATGTCCATAGAATCACATTCTTATATTACTTTTTTTTCTTCATTGTTGTCCTTTCTATATCTTCTATAGTTAATGTTCATTAACTAGTTGGTAGGTGAATTCATGCAAGGAATTCCGAAAGATAAATACATTATTTATTTACAATATATTTTCTTTTTGTGTATTTTCGTCTTTAATTTCAAATTTAAATCACGCCGTTTTTTGGATGTCATTGATTTATTCATAAATTTCAATTCCACTTCTTTATTTAATATTTGTGTTTTTCTTTTACGAAGTTAGAATCGATTATTGGTTAATATTTTTCCATATTTAACAGCTTTCAATCTTTGTTTTCCTGCTATTCTATTCGCAATGTTTTCATTATCTTAGCTCATTACCCCTTTTGTGTTGACCATGTATTTTTTATTATTTCGAAGAAAATAATTCGCTCATTATTTGTGATATAGTTATATATATATATATATATATATATATATATATATGTATATATATATATATATATATATATATATATAAGGGGTTTCTCACTCAATAAGAAACCCCTTCCTTTGCAATCTAACTGCTCCAAGCTATCTGTTGCCATGTGGGCCCCTGTGTTTTATCAGGTCGTTTCTCCATCACGCCCTTTGTCACTTGACCTATTACGTTTACGAAGTGTCCATTCAGTTGTATTAACAATGCCAATATATATATATATATATATATATATATATATATATATATATATATATATATATATACATATATACATATTCATATATATATATATGTATATATACATATATATATATATTTATATACTCGTGTGCAAAGAAAATAGGCCAAACAAATGTTATACATTTTATTGCACTAACACTTGCATTGAACAAAGAACCGTTGAACAAGGAAACTTAAAAGGGACTAATAACACAGAACAAGACATTTACTTTAATTAATGCTTAGAATGGAATCGCATTCCCTTTTGATTTTTTAAAAAGATCAATGATTTTTGCCATGCCCTCAACCAAAGTAGGAAACTGTGGAGAGGAGATGCTATTTCAGTTGCATTGCACATCTTCCCACAGTTTGCGATTGTTTAAAAACGTTCTCCCGGCCAATGCACGAGATATTATTGACTAAATATTCTCGATTAGGTTTAATTCGGGGCATTGCCTTTGCCAAAATATCGCGTGAATTGAGTTATCAGAAAACCATATTTCTGTGACTTTAGCAATGTGTGCTGGGGGCATTATCCAGTTGGAAAATAATGTTCTGATAAATTCCCAGCTTCTGAATACTTAGTAACGGTTCTGTTTCTAATATTCGAATGCATTCCTTTGCATTGATTGCCTTTTCAAATCTAATAAGTTCCCCAATCCTTCTGCAGTAAAAGTTCCCCACACCATTATCCCTCGGTTCTCGTGTTTAACTGTTGTTTTATGCAACTTGGCGAAAATCTTTCTCCAGTTCTTCGATTGCACTGTTCGAGACCATCGGGAAAATCACTAATAAGTCAAAATCCTGATTCATCTAACCAGAATACATTCCTGAACCAGTTTGTATTTTTCTTGCAATTACACGAGAAAATCTCTTGCTATCATTAAGGTTCTTCTTAGATAAAAATGGCTTCTTTGCACAAATTTTAGAGGAAAATCCAATTACTTTCATTCGTCTAGATATTGTATATATATAAAGGTAATTTACAGCCCCTGTTTTTTTAATTCATTGCTATGGTCAACATATGTTTTCATTTGATCCTTCATAACAGTTAATTTTAGCCTGTGCTCGTACTTCAAAGTCGATGCTCTAGGGCGACCAGATCCAGATTTCTGTTTTACAAAGCGTCCGACCTCAAACCTTTGACCAATTTGCTTCACTGCAGAAAAGGGTGTTTTCACATTATATTTGCTTAAAATATATATGAAAAAAATAGATTGTAAGTCATTTTGGACTGCCTTAAGCCTACAATTCGATTTTTTTATACCCTTGCCAAGATGCGGTCTTACCATTTTTAGGATTAATTTTTTTCATTTATTATTATATGCTGCAATAATAATTATCTGCAAAATAGAAATTTTCAGTTAAAATTAACAAACATTCATGGAAAAATATTGAAAAATCGATTTCTTCCTTCTTTCTCTCTTGACCCATATTTCTTTTTTTTTTGCTCATGAGTGTATATATATATAAATCGTCCTGAACCTACAATCGCCACTGGTATATTACAATGTCGACTCAGAAGGTGTTGTTTATTGCGCAACTTATTCCACAGAAATCTAGCGCGCATGCACTCTTAGAGTGGGTATTTATAGTCTATCAAGATTGAAGTAAACCACCATAGAGAGAAATGGATAGGTATTTGGGGGAAACAATTGAGGGGGAGAGAAAAAGCAAGAACGGGATAGAGGGGAGAAGAGATGAAAATGTGTGAATAAAAATGAGGATGAAGAAAAAAGATATATTTGCCTATTTACATGTATTATTAATAAGTCAATGTGTTGGAAGTGGTCTGCTATCCAATAGCAAAAGTTATGGTAGTTACATAAACACTATATATTAATATCTCTTTACTTGTAAAACGATGGCTGTAAGTATTAGCTAATTAGTTAATTTTTCATTATAGTTTTTATAACTTCGTTACTTTTTTAAAGCTTTTCCTATTCAAATTTATTATAAGAATTGCCGAAATACGCATGTTCTATAAAAAAAAGTATGGAAGAGATCTCGGTGGTCTAACATTTAGCAAGAGTATGCTGAATAGTTTCATGCATTTTTCCACAGCAGAGAGTGTCTGGTACATATGTGTATTCTATTTATCTCTCGACTTGATATCTGACAGAAAATTGGGGTAAATTTAAATTCTAACGTTTTGAATTTCTATTCTTTCTTTAAAAATGTTGGCTCAGTTTTTCATAAAAAATGACGATGTGCCAAATTTTGATATCAGTGTTTGGAAAGATTTCCTCTGAGGTCAGGAAGTACACAAATAAAGATGGCAGTGAAAAAATAGGGAAAGGGAGTGGAGGCTATGCAACATTTATTGTTATTTCTAGACAAAAAGTGTTGTTATTTAAAGTTCAAGAAGTGGGTAACTAATTTGATCACAACTTATTACTATCTTTCTTATCGTCTTTGTTTATTTTATTTATTTATTTCTACATCAGAGATTTAATCCGCCATTGTCGTTTTTGTTTTAAGTCTTGATATATTCAGTTCAGTTCTGTTTGCGAAGAAAATTGTCCATTTATCCAGGCTATTTCCTATCCGCATCGGAGTAAACCAGCCACATTAAAACAAGTAAAAACAGAACTAAATAGGGTTGGACAGAGGGAGGCAAAGAGAGAGAGAGAGCGAGAGAGATGGAGAGGCAGTGAGAGAGAGAAGGAGTGAGAAATAGACACAAAGGAGGATAGAAGGAGAGAAAGAGTAGGAAAGACGAGACACCGATGTAGCGACGGATGAATGTAGAGAAGGAAATGGAAGAGACGGTTATATAAAAAAAAACACACACACACACACAGAAAAAAGAAATTACGAAAAAAAAAAGATGATTCGTTCGCTGATAGAAAACAGGAACGGACGATGCCTCACCATTGTTCGCGTTCAACAATTGCTTATTTCGTCCGTAAATTGCCCAAAACATTCGCAATTTTCATTCGGATCGGATATTTCAGGCACTTAAAAAAGAAAGAAAGGACGAAGAACATCAATTGAAAACACGTTGTTACTTGTTTTCAAACTTTGTGTATGTATTGATTGGAATTAAAACCGGACGAGTGGGCAGCGATTTAAACTGGAAAGATGCTATACACACACATATATATATATATATATATATACATATATATATATATATATATATATATATATATATATATATATATATATATATATATAATGGAAACAAGCTAAACACGGGTAACAAACCGTTAAGAAGAAATGTGAATGTACCGATTGGCCCGGGAAAGTTATTTGGGATAGTTAACTTCATTACTGATGCCAGTGAATTTGATAGAAGTCGTTTATTATAATCATTGAACGGTTTTACATGAAGCAACATATTATATACATTAAAAACACGCACCTACATCTGATCTATTCAATTAAAATCTGTGCATACTCATTTATCTGTATATCTGTATAATAATATGCTTGTGATTTCATAAGTACGTACGTAGTTTCTTCCCTTGCCTGGTTTTACACAGAGGGGTTCTTTTGTGAATAATGGTATAAAAGAAAGCAATCATAATTTACCTACTGCTGGTAACTACTAAATGCTAAATGTTATCTTATTAAATGCCCATACTCTTCCATGCTAGAAATGTATTCCCGCCAGAGAGTATCCCTTATCTTTACAAAGCCCAAATTTTTCAATGCACGGAGTATTGTTGCTACATATTTTATGCTGCCTCTACAATTTATGACGTACTCTTAAAAAGAGTCCGAAAAAGTCTCAAATTAATGGGTTCACAAATTATCGGCTAAGCTCCAACCTCTGTCCAATCACCATATTGAATCCCTGTTTGTTTTTCACAAGTCTCCTCATCGAATGTGCTCTGATGAACTCATAACACTTTTCCCCCGTCAACGTAGATGCTCCAAACTATGTTGATATCAAGCAAAATCCCACTCTTTCAGTGTTTACGACCATAGATTCCGGAAACTCTTCTACTCTAATAGTTTCGTCTCTCAAACTACTATTCTTTTGAATTTCCTATGTCTTTCATTCTTCCGTAACTATACTGTCGGGATTTTTTTCACCAACAAGAAGAGAAGGGGGTAAGAAAAGGAATTACGGGCTTGCGACGAAATGGTGACGTTGCTTACAAGTAGTCTTTTATTTCCTTGTAAAGGTAACAATTTGCCGGTAACGTTTGCCGAATAACAGTAACGCGGTAATCAGTCTAAGAGACGCCAACCGACTAGCAAGCTAGGTAACAAGCGTCTTAACTAATCACTAACCCGTAGTGAGGCAACTCCTTTTATACATACTAACTCTCAGCGACAAGAATTCCAACGTGATTTCCAACGAGATTAGAATGTCTATTAAACTTAGTAGGAAATAGACACCCAGTTTCTCCGTATTGGGAAAACAGCAGTTCAGTGTCTTTTCTTCCCTCCGACCCATCCCTGGTAAGTCAAATCAATTTCAATTCTTACAGTACTAGTCATCGGAAGTTAAAACGAAATGTGAACAACCATCTCACTATTCAACTTCTAACAACCTTTATTAGGCATGATCCACAGATGTAAAAAATGTTTTTACAAATATTAATTTTTTCAGGATTAAAAAATAACATTTGAATTCGAATATCGTTGTACATATTAAAGTGGTATTCGCTGTATTGCTCTGACAAATTGATTTATGTTAATAAATTGATATTTAATTATTTTTTTCCTGTAGCAGTGAATTAATTAAAAGACTATGTTTAATTGATAAGTATTTTTAGGGTAAGATAATATAGCAGAGAAACTAGCAATTACACTGCGTCCCGCGCTAGATCCAATATATTTATAAACTTGGGTCATTAATGGTTTCAGATACTCGTCAAGTATCATTAAAACTCACTAGATCATGGTGCTTCGGATACTAGGTTTGCAGTGTGGTTGCGGGAATTTATTTCATATGCTAGGAATTTATAAAAACGCACACATAGATACACCGCAACACACACACACATATATGTTTACATGCATATATAAATGTGTGTGTGCCAGTATGTGCTTGTGTGTGATATAGAGGGAGAGAGAAAGTGAGCAAAAGAAAGAGATAAATCAATAGATATATCATTTTTAAATAGTAGGTAAAAGACACATTTTATGTAATGTTTTTCAACTCCCTTGTAAAAAAAAAAACAGATTAGATGATTAATTATTAGTAACCATAAAACCCTATTAAGTGTGTTTAAAAACATAGACCCCACTCATAATTTCAAAAAAGCTTTTCTTGGTTATATATATATATATATATATATATATATATATATATATATATATATATATATATATATATATATATATACATATATATAATTTAAAGGAGATAAGAACAATAGTCTAAAGAGATGAGTGTATTTCAATGTAACAGTAAAATTACTAGTTTAATTAAAATACAGGAAAGAGAAAGTGCTCGTTGTAATTTAGATATATAATAAGCTCGATAGGTAAATATCCTAGAGCTAATTTAATATTAAGTAATGTGATTGATAATTCAAAATTTAAAAATCAAATTATAATTAAATTAAAAATCCGTTTCATAAGAAGGAACAACAACAAAATCAATTATCTGTACGATCGTTTCGGAAAACAATGTTTTTTTATTGTGGTAGACATCAAGTTATGTACAATAATTATTACATATAGTTTTTTAATAAGCAAGGTCTCCTTGTCAGCAAATTTTGAAGGGTTTTTATTAAATTAAAAGACACCATCAATAAACTTAGCATTAAAAGTAAGGCAGATGTATCTGAAAAAAATTTAAATAAAAGGTCTGGATTTAAAATTTATAAGAAAATTAATATGAGTTAGAGATAGAAAAGAAACAGAGTAAAATATAGATTTGAATTTAAATTATAAGTTTGCTTTAAGTACAACGTTACAAATATATACATGCATATATATTAAGTACAACATTACAAATATATACATGCATATATATGAAAAAAATAGACACATATATACATATACATAGATATATAGGTATATACATAAAAATATATAGAAATTTACCTTTTGATTTTTCGCCTTTTGAAATCAGATGTTTGCTATAGCTTTTTACCTTATTGAATGATGAATTTAAAAAGGGGGGGACGCCTGTGCAGTAAATTTTTTTCCGTTAGCGTACTTTTGATTTAAAGACGCTACGGTTTATATTTCGAATGTTGTTTGTGTAATTACATAATGTAAGGGGGATAATTAGTCATATTTTCTTTACTTTTTTATTTAAGTGGTGTAAGGGGGATAATTAGTCTAACCTTATTTATTAAAACAATTGTAATCTATTTTTACTAATTAGTAACGTTAAATGATTTAAGGTGGTTTATATTTATTAAATTTAAACCAACGTTTATGACTGCATGTGAATATTAGTTCCTGTCTTGAATTTAATAGTGTGGTTGCATTTTTATATCTTCATATTTTAAAATGTTTAGGGTCTCTTTTGTACATAGTGCACAGAATTTATCTCCTGGTTTATATGGTTTGCAAGACTCAATTACTCGCCAATTTAAGTTGAAAGAAATATTGCTATTTTTTAGTTGCCAAATATAGTTGGATAAAGTAGTTTGGTTTGACAGAGAGTTATTTTTAAACGAATGTTTGTGCGTTGAAATTCTATGTTTTATTAGCCCAGATATGGAACCAAAATATATTACCTCTTGCTTATTGTGATTATTTTCCGTTAGGTCTGGTGCTGGATTATTATATGGTGGGTTGGTTTGTAATTGATCGGTAGATTGGTTTAAGTTGGTGTCATTATTTTAGCTGGTTGTTGAGTTATGGCTGTTAATAGGTTCATGTAGATTTGGGTTTTTTGATACTGCGTAGCTATAGATAATATTTTTAATTTGACATGAGCCTTGTAGGGGACAGTTATTTTTTCTTCTACAGTTACAGTCTGATGTATTTTGTATAGTTGTATTTTGTAGCTTATTAATTTTCTTATTATTAGAGCTAATTATTTTTTGATGAAGGTTAGGCATAGTAGAGTAAGAGACTTTGATTGTGTTCTTATTGAAAATTTTATTATATCTATGGGGGGCTTTAAAGTTCTTATCTAATTTTTTAAAAAATTCTCTAGATATGTTTGTTTCTAGGTTTTTGGAATATGGAGGGTTGGACCATAGGGTCTCCTTATGTCTATTCTTACGTTAACGGGTTTTGGTTTGCTGTTTATTTGTATTATTATCTAATATTTGTGGTTTGGTTTTATCTTTTTTTGTCTCTTGGTTATTTTTCTTAACTCGCATACGGGAAGACATTGCCATATTATATGTTATTGCGCTGTTAATAGGTTTATTTTCAATGAAGTTTATGTTTCTATCATTTTCATTTATGAATTTAATTTGCGAATCGTATCCCGAGTTTTTAAGGGCTTCATTGTAATATTTTTCATTTTTTATAAATACGGATTTAGTAGAAGACAGTCTAAAAATTCTTAAAGCGATATTAGGAACTATTGATTTTAATTTTATTTCAATTTTTTTCAGATACATCTGCCTTACTTTTAATGATAGGTTTATTTATGGTGTCTTTTAAATTTAATAAAAGACCCTTAAAAATTTACTGACGAGAAGACCTTGCTCATTAAAAAACTATATGTAATAATTATTGTACGTAACTTGATGTCTACCACAATAAAAAGCATTGTTTTCCGAAACGATCGTACAGATAATTGATTTTGTTGTTGTTCCTTCTTATGAAACGGATTTTTTATTTAATTATAATTTGATTTTTAAATTTTAAATTATCAATCACATTACTTAATATATATATATATATATATATATATATATATATATATATATATAATATGTAAAGCTGAACGCCTGTTGGTGTGTGTGTGTGTGCCTGGTCACGAATAGGCTCCTATATGGTTGACTATTATAGAAAACTGATAACATATAATGATAGAAGATGTATCGAGATACAGCAATGGGTATGTTTAATTTGGCATGATGATGATTCATTAAAATTGTGGGGTCTGCGGACGCGCCTGATCCACAAAGTATGGAAATAAAAATTTAAAAATTAAAAACAATGCTTACAAGTGTTTTTGATATAGATGTGCATACGAATACTTTGATAAGTATGTTTAACTTAAATAGGGATGGTATGATAAAATTGTGGGGTCTGCGTTCGCGCCTGGCCTCAATAGAATGGAAATAGGCACAAACTTTAATACAGACTTTTCATATCTATCTGTGTAAGTATACTTTGATAATTATGTAAGTATACTTTGATAATTATGTTTCTGTTTGGAGAAATATGGTATAATAAATTCATGGGGTGTTCGTACGAACCTGTCCTCCATAGAATGGAAATATGTCACAAAGTTTAACAAGGTATTTTAATATAGGCCCACAGAAAATTGTGATAAGTGTTTCGGTGTGAACAGGTATGGTATAATAAATTATGGGGTGTATCTATTTTATTTTTACTTTCATTATATTTTGCTTTGGTTTTGATGCCCCCAAATTCAACCCAAATTTACAACCCTTCCTTTTCATAACCTATCATACTTTAATAAATCAGAGTCCATTTTCTGTTGGCTGTTTTTGAACCTAGTCAACGACGGGTATTTTTGCTTGTATATATATATATATATATATATATATATATATATGTATATATATATATATATATATATATAAAAAATGACAATTACAATTAAATTTACCAAAATGATCCAAGATGGTAAATTTAAAGTATATTATAAATATTAAAGAATTAATATTTATAAAGTTATCTCAGCCAGATGTAAAAGCTCGATAAAACCAAATAGGAAAAAGAGCTTATAATACGAGCAAACAGTTAATAAAACATGTTAAAAACATTTTGAAATAGTTAAAAGCATATTTAATCTGAAAAGGAAACACTAGATAAGTGGATAGTCCTTAATCCGCGGAGTTACGAATAAAAACTTTCCTTCTCATCAGAGGGTAGGAATTAGCAAAATCCGGGATCGGATTTTGTCATCCAAAAGTATTTGATGAAATAACAAATAAGTCAAAAATCTTACTTGAAAACAAAAAAGTGAAGCAGAGGGATTATGGTTAAGAAAAAGGTGATTTGACATGAATGGATAGTTTGGTGGAAGATTAATACTCCAGTGACGGTAAAATCCAAATGGATAACTTCAAGAAAGTTAATTGAATTTCCATTTGCACAAGTAAAATCCATGGAAATCCCGTAATTGGAAGAAGATGGTCCAATAATAATCCAAAGGCAGAAATCCATGGAATAATTCCAAAAAATGTGTACAAGGAAAAAAGAAAAAAATCCAATAATATTAATAAAAGAAAATGCGACTCCGCATTTTGCTAATTCCTACCCTCTGATGAGAAGGAAAATATTTATTCGAAACTCCGCTTTTCCCCGCTTCCGCCACTTCCCACCCCCCTAACTGGACACTGTGAGGGTGCTTCCGTACCATATATGCCGGTGCAGTGGACTGGGCTGACTTTGCCTAATGGAGTGAGGGTACCGGATTGACAGTTTCCTGCCTGCTGTTTCCGATTGAAAGTACGGGAAACCTAACTCTTTGGTAAGACTTTAAGCGGCTGTTCCATCAGCAGTGGTATAATATCGGGATGATTGTAGTGCCATGTTGCGCATCGAAAGGGCCCTACAATCCTCTCCGGTGGGCTTTCTTGTGGCCACACTCCTGTTGGTGAGGACAACTGTTGGTCTACTTGTATTGCATGTCTGATAGTCTGCACAACCACTTGTCCAGCACCCCTCACTTACCCTAACTGAAAATTTAAATTAAATGAAATGAAATGAAAGCTCAAGCAAAAGTTACGGTAAAACCAGGACCAAACTCAAAGAAAACCAACATGCCCCCTCCCTTGAGGCTTGCATTTACGAATATCAGCGGGCTCAGAACTAGCTTAGATGATGTTGAATCATTTATCCTTGTAAACACCCCGGATATCTTAGCATTAAGTGAAACTAACCTACACTTCTCCATTCCCTCTAACCATTTTAACATGCCTGCTTATCTCCCACTCTGCCGTAAGGATTCAGGCATACAAATACATAGGCTTGGAGTCTATATTCGTAACACCCTCCCCCTGACTAGAGAAATAAAACTAGAATCAGACGACTAGGCCTTTATGTGCTTAGGGCTAAATATGCAACATGATATTAGCTACTTGTATTTTCTCTACCACTCTCCCTCAAACCAGAATTGAACCCTAATAAACAAAGTCTCTAACAGCATAGATATAGCATTTTGCCTCGATACTAGCGCACAAGTATATGTATTTGATGACTTCAATGTCCACCACACTAACTGGCTGTGATTCTCTAATTACACTGACGTAGCTGGTAGCACAACACATAGCTTCTCTATATCCCATTCCCTATATCAGACGGTAAAATGTACGACACGTTTCCCAGACCAGCAAGATCAACATGCCTCACTTCTAGATCTATTTCTGACAACAGTTCCCGATGATTGTACAACAAATGCCTACAACCCACTCGGGAATGCTGATCACGCTGTGATACTGGTAGAAATCACCCTAAATTCTCGCACTAAAACTGAAGACCCACTACTCAAACAACGAGGTATTACAAAACGGCTGACTGGGAAGCCATCAGCGAACTCATCAGAGATGACCCATGGCGAAATATATTTTCATTTCTAGCGTAACAGTGTGCGAATGAGGCTACTGAATTGTTCAAAACTGCAATTGAAGCACATGTTCCACCTGCAAATACTATATCAACCCCCACTCTCTCCAATGGTTTACTTCTGCTTGTGCAGCTGCTATTGCTCAAAGGCAGCATGCTTTCTGCAGATTAAACCGACATAAGTCCAGTTCAAACAGACAGAAGTATATAGAACCTAGAAATAATTGTAAGAGAGTTATAGCGCCAGCTAAGACAGATTACACAGAAACCACCAGAAAACGCATCGAAGCATAAAAATCAGGAACCTGTGATTTCTGAAAAATCTACAATAGTGTGATAAATAATGGGCAGTCAGGAATCCCCCCACTATCAAATAATTATGAGGTTGCTTGCACATCAACCCACAAAGCTAATCTGCTTGCCAGTCGGTTTGCCTAAAACTTCACATTGGACCAGGCACACAACTCCCTCCCCGACTTTCTTTTGCGGACAGACGCCACACTAGAGGTACATAACATCATAAAACCCTAGACATCTCAAAAGCATCTGGACACGATATCATCCCGGCTGTGCTATTAAAAATGATCCGCTGAGGTTGCTCCAGTTCTCTCCAAACTTTACAATAAATGCCTTAACGAATCTTGCTTTTCCGACAGCTGTAAAACCGCTTCTGTGATACCAGTCTTCAAGAATACTGGTGAAAGAACTGGCCCACTAATTTATAACCCCATTAGCCTCCTCCCGCTTTTCGCCAAAATATTTGAGTCCTTAATTAATCAAACCCTAGTCCATCACCTAACAGCTGCTAAACTCCTGACCGACAAACAATATGGATTTAGGCGAGCCCGTTCCACGGCAGATATCTTAACTTTAGTCTCTGAACGTATATAACGTTCACTGGACAAAATAGGGGAAGATAGAGCGGTAGACCTTGATATACCTAAGGCTTTTGACAGGGTATGGAACGATGGTTTTCTAAGGAAAATTAGATCATATGGTATCACTGGAAGAATACATAATGTAATTAAATCCTTCTTAAGTAAGAGAAAAATCCAAGTTGTCCTCGACGGTCGCACATCTAAACAATATGATATAAATGCGGGAGTACCTCAGGCGTCTATCCTTAGACCTTCATTATTTTTGATATTCATAAATGACCTTCCTGATAAAATAGATTCAGAGATGGGTATATTTGCCGATGACACCACTCTCTATAAGAAGCATGAAGGGAAACAAATGAACACATATCTAAGGACATGGCAGAACCACAAGAGCATGACCTCCAATCTGTAGTGGAATGGGAACAAAATAGATGGTCACATTCAATGCTGCCAAGACTTTCCTTGTTTCCTCAAAAACTACAAGAAACCTCCTCTACCAGCAATAGCAATGGCCAAGAACACGTTACCTGCAAGTACTTCTTTTAAACCCCTCGGCCTAACGTTTACAGATAACATGAACTGGATTAGATACATTGAGAGCATGCCAAGAAGGTGGGCTCTCTCTACCGTGCTAGTTAATTGCTTACGCTTGAAACTATCGTATACATCTATAAGGCCACCATTCGTCCATATATGGAGTACTGTTGTCACATTTGTTCTGGTGCATCTGCTGCTGGTCTCTCACACCTGGACATGGTTCAAAAGAGAGCTACTAACATGATAGGGACTGAACAGTCATCTAGGTTTTAGCCTCTGTCCCATCGCCGAAATGTTGCATCCCTCTGCCTGTTCTACAAATACTTTAATGGTGAATGGTGAATGCTCTGATGAACTGAAAGCACTTGCACCTCATCGACGTGACAACACCCCGACAAACCAGACAAGCAACTAAGTACCACCCTTTTACGGAAGAGATCCCTATGTGTAAGAAAGCCTTTTACTCAAATATTTTCTTCCCCAGAACTGCAAGTCTTTGAAACTCCCTTCCGGGATTCTGCTTTCCCAACTCTACTGATATGCAGAAGTTCAAATGTAATGTGAACAAGCATCTTGCTGTTCATCTCTCCTCATAGTATCCTGCAAATTATGTCCCTGATATTAGCCCCCTATTTAAAAGTGGAACTGTGCCTGGTTTGGGGTTAAAATTGAATAATAATAAAAAAAAAAAAACATACATTGGAGCTTCTGGTGCATTTCCTCATTTAGTAAGCAGTAAGTCTCCGCCTTAATTGTTTCGCCCGGATTCCAGAAGCTGTGATGGATGAGACCAGCCACAGTCTACTAAACAGTCGCCCAAAGCTTTTTGGGGCAATTTCAGCTTCGGGAAGTTTTGTGAAGCTTCTACGACATCAAAACACTGTGCCGAACATCGCCGGTTGTCGTAGAGGATCCACTCCTAATCACACGTCACAATTTGCTCGAGAAATAGGTCGTTTTTGCTATGTAGAAGGCGCCTAGCAGACACTTCAGAACGACAATTGGCGAAAGACTGTTGAATGGTCGACCGCCAGTTCAACTGCGTATAGATTTGTGAGGATCGTCTTCAATTAAGTTTTCAAAATGTCCGTTATAACCGGAGTCCATCGACTTCATTTTCGGGGCTCTTGTCACAATTGCGAAATTGCTTGAACCGCCGTTGTGCCCCACCTTCGTTAGTTGTTCCTGGGCTAAACACATTATCGATACCACGAATTGTCTCGGCAGTTTTTCGGCTTAGATTGAATTGGAACAAGAAAATCGTGCGGTTTTTAGTTTTGTCCATGCTGTGGAAACGCCTGCAGAAAACGATTGAAGGTAATGAAAACGGTAACTAATTATACGATTCGATAGAACAAATAAGGTACTTTAAAATAATATTTAATATGAATATATATATATATATATATATATATATATATATACATATATATATAAACGAATTAATTCAGTAATCATATATAAAATCATATAAGTGAGAAAACGATATTGTTTGTGCACCAACCCTATATATAAACACACACACACACACACATATATATATATGTATGCATATACATATATATATGTATATATATACATGCATATATATATACACACAGACAGACAGACACTTTCACTTATATATACATATATATATATACATATATATATATATATATATTCTATCTAATTATCACAAGTAAAAACCCCGAAAAATATGAGTAATTGAATTGTTATACATGTTCAGAACCTTACTAATATATATATATATATATATATATATATATATATATATATGTGTGTGTGTGTGTGTGTGTGTGTGTGTGTGTGTGTGTGTGTGTGTGTGTGTCATCTGTTGTCTATACCAAATTGCTCACACAATTTCTGGTCTAAATATTTGGAATTTTACATAAAATGTATTCAGAGATAGGGCAAGCTTTTTAATCGGTTTCAGTCGAAAATTGAGCTACGAATATTTAAATATATTTAAGTATGTGTGCATGCCTGCCTAAAAATTTCGACAGGGCGACAGATTCCCACAGAATGAGTATCGTTTTTAAGCGCGGCCTTTCAGACGACAGATACTTAAAATTGGCTAAAAAAATAAAAAAAAATTCAACTGGTCACATTTGTACAGGGAGGGGTGATCTTTTTCGCCGATATTTTGGAAAGTGAAACCCTCGTTTTGGTTGTCTTTCCTTAATTTAAACCTACGTCACTTCTGGTTTGGTGGTGATCGTAACAGCAAAGAAGTCACGTTTTCCCTCATTCTTTTTCTCTTTCGCGGTACGGCATCGAGCCTGCCTTTTTACTACCACTTTTTTTTTTGCTCAACACACACCTCCAAACACCCGATCAACCATGCTAATATATATATATATATATATATATATATATATATATATATATATATATATATAAGACCAAGAACGAGATAGAGGGACGACCTGATATAATACATAGGTCCCACATGGCAGCGGATAGCTAGGGGCAGAGATAGACGGCTAATTCAAGGGAGCGGTACCTCATTGGGTGATATCGCCATTATTGATATTGATATATTTACCTACGTCCAATATCCAAGTTTTTAGAACGTAATTCTTTACATTTTATTTAACATTATGGATATTCTAAAATAATATTTATTATTCATTCAATAAGAACACTGGTACACTATGGCGCCGTGCGTGTGTGTTTTACTCGTGTGTGTGACTGTGTGTGTGTGTGTGTGTGGAGATATATATATATATAGAGAGAGAGAGAGAGAAAGAGATATAGAGAGAGAGGGTGAGAGAGAGAGAGAGAGAGGGGGTGAAGAGAACGTGAAACCGAAGGATTTAGATAAGTGGTAAAGAACGATGGAGAACGCACGGGAAGAATAAAGATATAGTTTTTGAATATAAAAGCGGACGAGAAAGTAGTAGAGTTCTTGCTGCGATCGCAATAATTAAACGTGATTCGTTCCCCCGACACGTATAAACATCTATAATCCGAAGCAGGTTGCATTTTAGTTTTCACGCGTACAACACAACCTGCGCATTCCTCTCTCAAACATGGGCACTCAGACGCAACCCACATCCCCGTACGCTCTCGCAAATCCACCGCCTGTGACGTCTGTGACGTCATCCTTTTTTGTCATCATCTTCTCCTGCGCGTACCAATGGCGGAGGCAACTGCAGAAACTCCTTTTCTTTGTTGGTTTTCTTCCTGGCATCGTGGGCTGTAACTCGTATAAATCAACGGGATTGGTGCACGCACAAAAGGAACGCCAACGACGAGTCGACGAACAGGGTGCCTAGTGCTTGTCGGCAGGTAATACCCACGGGTCGGGGAGTTTCTGCACAATTACAATACCTGCAGTAATCGCGGGTTGAATGCACGATGATTTGATTGTGTTCGAGAGAATGCCACTGACAAGTCATTTGAATAGAGACGAAATATGATTAGACGGTATTTCTCCATTCCATTCGCGTGTGTAGTTGGATGGGGTTTCCGAAGATTTTCTACTTTTCCAACGGAGTACCTCATTAACGTCACGCGCATTGACTGCTACCTGCATATGTGCACACATGTGTAGATTTGAACAATGTTGAATAAAAATGTTACAATCATGTATTAATTATATAACTACAAAAAATATCCATCCTAGGACGGGTGTAAAAATTCCCCGATCATAACACTCTTGCACTAACTGTATGTTGTCTTTTGCAAGGATTACAATAAAGATGTAATTTTACAATATTTTATCGCTAGAATCCTTATTCTGAATCTGATGAAATTAAATAAACATTTAACTTAGTATTGACGAAATTTAAGAGGAAATTAATTTTTAGGTTAACATATCTTAATTATAGTCAAGTGAATAGAATAAAGTTTCAAATCTTAAGTATTTTAATGTTCTAACACGCGTTTGTGACAATATAGTGCATTCATAAATCATTTAATTACCCCAATATACTGAAGTTTATGGAATATTTATAAAAATGTACAATATATATATATATATATATATATATATATATATATATATATATATATATAAACATGTACGAAGTTTACGAAAGTAGATGATTGCCGATAGTAAAAATTAGTACGGCAGACAACTAGAAGCAGTAAATAAGTCCACATGTGTAGCCTATATTTGAAGGAGAAATTAAATTTAAAAAAGCGCCAGCATTTATTCAACAGTAGCAGTGAAATAGAATACATATGTATACGAACAAGTAAAATTTACACGATATGAAAAAAGAAAAACGAAATAACATCGATTCTAAGCAATAGTTGATGAATCCTAACAAGAATAAACTGAAGAAGATCCTAGTAACTTAACTGCTATATGTACTTTCGATATATATATATATATATATATATATATATATATATATATATATATATATATATATATATACTAGCACGGGTGCCCGGCGTTGCCCGGGTATTTGGAGGTGTATGTTGAGCAAAAAAAAAAAAGCGGCCAATTTTTTAAAGTTTGACTCCTATTATGATCCCTTAAAATTTATTGTTTTGAGCTCAAATCAAATTATTAAGTAAGATCAATTTTCAAGAAACCTATATCTAAAATTTCAAATGTTTAGATCCAAAATTTTTGGAAAAGCTTGGTAGAGTTATCACAGGTCGAATCGTTAAAGTTTGGCCCCTTAATCGCCAAATTTCTGGCCATAAACCGATCACCTCGATGTTCTCAATTCTCAGTACCCTGTATTATCAAATTTCGAGTCTGTAGACTAAAACTTTTCAGAGCTATTGCATAGGGAAATGTACACACACGGACAGACAAATACACAGACAGACACACATACACGTTCATTTATATATATATATATATATATATATATATATATATGTATATATAAATATATAATATCTGTTATTTCTTTTTATTAGCAATTGAAAAGTGATTTTCCGAACAGTCTTTTTCTATTTAATTTTTACTTTCCAAAGCACTTAAATGGGGAGTTTTTTCGCCCACATTTTAGGACGAATTATTTTTTATATTTTAATTAAATATTATTTATTAATTATTGCTTAATAATTACTACTTGCATAAAAGTAATTCAGCCATATACATGCATGTTTATATTTATGCACGTAGTAATTATTAATTAATAATTAATAAATAAGATGTAAAGAAAATAAAAAAGTAATACATCCTAAAATGTGGGCGAAAAAGATTGTAAATAAAGGGCAAACACCTCCTTTCTTATAAAATAAACGCGCAGGGAGCGAAAAAAGAAAGAAATTAATCGCTAATAAAAAACAAATAAAATTCAACAATCTTAAATTTATAGCGTTAAAAATCATGAATAAAAATTGGCAAGGCCCCAGTGGTCGCGTAGTGAAACACTAGACTACTTAGAGAGCCGTTGTAGGTTCGATCCTTGTCAATAAAGTGTAGCTATACTGATGAGGAGTGAACTCTGAGCATGCACGAATATAGATGACTACTTTTATGCACGTAGTAATAATTATTAATTAATTAATAATATGTAAATAAAATAAAAAAGTAATACTTCCAAAAATGTGGACAAAAAAAAATTAAACAAAGGGCAAATAACTCCAGTCTTATAATAGAACGCTCCTGGAAAGAAAAAAGAAAGAAATTAATGGTTAATAAAAATAATTAAACAAGTGTTTATATATATATATATATATATATATATATATATATATATATATATATATATATTTGAATATTTTTACTAAAGCGCTCTTTTATATTCAGAAATGTACAGTTTTACGTTAAGTTCAAAAGTTATTTCTCCTTAAGCGGTGTGTCCCAAAAGAAGTTGATGGTTAAAATACTTATAACTTTCTTAATTCTTTAATATTTTTATTTTCTTTACTTAGAATATCTAGTGTGACCTATCCCACGTCATCATGACTCGTTACACTCCCGAGGCTAGTATATTTCTCGTAGAGCCGTATTATTGTTTGAATGAGTCAATATCAGAAACTCAAAGAGAATTTCGACGAAACTTCAACACAAGAAATTCCCCGACTCGTAATGCAATAAAACCAGCCACAAAAATGCCCTTAAAAACAACATAGGGAAGGAAATGAGGCCATAAGCCCTGAAACATAAAGTGATGTGCTGGACAATGCCCTGCAGAGAGCACAATAGTGTGAAAATGAAAATGGCGATCATTTGAGTAACATCATTTTACATAACTAAAATTACAGTTTGTGAAAAATATACCCTAGATAAAGTTGTGGAAGGAACATTAAAATCAGTATAATATGATACTTTACTATAGCTCACCAACTCAGGGAGAGGTCCATTTACCTAAATATGAATATTAGTAAGCATAACTTAAATATTGAGGACGTTAATAAAATTCAAAATCCGTCAGCTTCTTTTGGAAAACCTGTGAATTGTTAATATGTATATATATATATATATATATATATATATATATATATATATATATATATGTGTGTGTGTGTGTGTGTGTGTGTATGTGTGTGTGTGTGTGTGTGTGTGTGTTTTATGTCTTTATGTGTGTTTATGCGTCTGTTATTGTTTGTGTGTACATGATGTCTTATTTTAAATTACAAGAGATTAATTTGTTTACGTGTAAACATGTGATAATTAATTTAGGTTTTTAGTAAATAAAAGGCTGTAGTGAGATGAGGTATAAAAACGACATCGTATTGTAGACAAAAGACGCTGTCTTTGTGAAATGCTGTTTACGTATAGTTTTTGTATCATTCCCGAATTTCATTTTAGAACCAGCTTTTTCCTGCCTTTCTCCCCTCGTGTCTCTGATCGCTTCGGTTTACTGATGACTTTTTTCTATAGAAACAAGAGTCGGTGCGAGTAATTTCCATTGCCAAAATAGTCCTCCTGTAAATTTGTTGTCGTTTTTATTTTGTGCAGTTGTTTATGTGTAATGGTGTAGGGTGAACCCGACGGCATCGACAATTATCAGTTTTACTTCGTGTATATCATATGATCTATTCTTTATTGATCATCTACTTCGTATAACTAGTTTGCGGATGTTCACTGAGATGACAATTTGAGATTTACTAAAAAAATCCTTTTTTATATTAAAACGATGGATAACTATATTGCATTAACAAAATATAATTATGACAGTATCAGGTTGTGGGTTTGATTTGTCTACTTATAGCCCATTATTGATAATTGTCAGGTGAGAGAGGAATAGTTTTACTTTCAAACAAACACTATCGTAAGCCAATTAAGTTTGAACTTGTAAATGTCTACCCCGATAGCTTTGCCACGATTGAGATTTTATAATCTGAGCTAAGACCAAATTACTTTGACAACCTCTCATAGAGTTGCCGTCTTTACTATAGTCCTCTCTACTGAAGTACGAGGAAAGTCGAGAATGAGCCTCTCCACATATTGTGATGTGGTGCTCACCACAAAATGACTTTCCATAAAAAGTTATAATGAATAAATGTAATTAATCAAAGCTTAATATCTCTTCTGTGTCGATAATAAATTAACAGCGTTTTTAGTACGACAACAGAAGATTAAAATCGTTCTTCTGTAACCTGAGTAAAGCAGCCAATCGTATATCAACCTTGTGTGATGCAATAGTGAAACTGTTTTCAATAAGCATTTATAAAACGAAATCTACAAGAATGTCACACTATATACATATATTGCAAGCGGACATCCGCTCTTGGTCGCCAAAAACTATGGAAATGAAAAAGAAATTCATTTCGATACTTTTTTTGTGACTAAGAGCGGAGGTCCGCTTCACATATAAAAAATGACAATAAAAAATATCAAATACAAAATAGCATCGTTTTCCCTGCCTCACAACCCCCTCATAACCTTTAAATCAATATATATATATATATATATATATATATATATATATATATATATATATAGATGGGTGTGTGTGGGTGTGTATGTATGTATAGAGAGAGAGAAAGAGAGAGAAAGAGAGAGATAGAGATATATACTTACATATATATATATACATATATATATATATGTACATATTCAAATGTTATCTACATATAAGGAATGAATTCAGTTGCATATTCCATCAAAGAAGATTTCTATTTTTATAATATGCTTTATGTTATAATTTGTTTTCTTGTAATTTAATTGGCTTTATAGTTTTATTCAGAAATGCTATTTAAAGTTGATTTATTTTTAACTTAATTTATATTAATTTAAATTTAGTTGTAAACCCACATGTTCGCCTCTAAAAACAATAGTAAGATGATTTATTAAAGGTGGGAGAGTTATGTCCAATTACGCTCTCTTCCGTTTTATTTTCATAGAAAAAGTTGATGTTTTCATGTTTTTAAAATGCAACACGTGATCCACTTTCAAAAAAATCGTAAGAAGTTAGTTATTCGGTGTATCTTATATTATATATGACTGTATCCTCCGCTCAACAATATGTTTTTAGTATATATATATATATATATATATATATATATATATATATATAAATATATATATATATATATATATATATATATATATATATATATGAATGAAAGACTTGGTTTTGAATAAACGCGTCACAAGTTGCTGCCCATTCCTAGTCAATAATGTTGGAAGTGGCATATACAAATAGATCTTTACCTTATTAGATACAGCCGTTCCTCTACTGCTGCTTACCCTGGTTACCCTACACTCCTGTTTCTATAATTAACACTGAGGAAGACTGAAGAATCGATCGAAATTTTGCCTTTAAAAGAAACATTGTCGTTTATTTTTCAAAGGAGTTTTTTTTTATTCCTACACGTCAGCCCATAGAGAATAACACAGAAAAGATATAAATATTTCTGTATTTTCGTATTGATATTTTATTAATACATAATTATATGTATATATATATATATATTTATACATACATATGTATATATATATATACATATGTATATATATATATATATATATATATATATATATATATATATATATATATATATAGTTACCCACATACAGTAATGTTTCGCAGCTCATCAGTGCGGCTAGACAGGCGACGACCAGCTAAGATTATATATATATATATATATATATATATATATATATATATATATATATATATATATATATATATATATAGCCAGTAGAGTTTAGTTTCCTAGAAGTAAATCCAATGAAACAACACGTGTCTACCAAAATAGTGCTCAATGAGTGAACAGAGCAGGTATATTAATTTTATTTATACAAACATTAATGGCTACATATGTGCATACATGTTTCTGTAATCACCCACGTCGGGGGATTACGTCTTCAGGCCAAGAACTACCTTCAAAAGTGACATTTCCACCAAATACATTTTTCTATTTCGTTTATCAAGTTAAAAATACAACCTGGGTGGGAGTCAAAAAAAACAAAAACGGTAAAAGGATGAGTGAGGTCTATGAAGATGATAAACATCTTTTTTCTTTTCCCCCTCCCCCATCTAACTTAACTTTTGGCTTTTTATGGCATAGGGTATTTGAGAGTTTCGTTTTCTTGTCTTAGAGTCTGTAAGTTAATAACCTTAGCTATGGTCAACCAAGTACTGACCGGTGCCTTTTTAATCTACCTCCACCCACACATACACGCAACACACACATAACACATCCATACACAGACACTGCCAACACACACAGTATACACACATTAATCCATATATTCAAAAGCGAATCCATGCTAGACACTTTTTGTTTTATTTACTGAAACTAGACAATGGTTCTGAAACTACGTAGAAGATAAAGTAAAAGTTACATTAAGGTAAATAAAAAAATATAAATAAATAAAAATAAAATACATAAATAAATAAATAAATAAATAAAAATAAATAAAAAATAAAAAATATATAAAAATACAATAAAAAAATACAATAAAAAATAAAAAAAATAAAAAATAAGATAAATAAGAATAAAAATAAAATTAAATTAAAACAAATAAACCAACAAAATGTGAATAAATATAAACCCGAAAGTTATCTAAACCCCACATGTACCTATATGCGTGTATCAATACACTTATAAATGTCTAACATTTATCTACACCCGCGCATATATACACACACACACATTTCAGACATACAGAGACAAATAATAGTATTTTTCTTTACTTATGTAGCGTGGTAACATCTTCGTATATGCAATATTATGTACCCGACTACAGACGGGTGTATATATATATATATATATATATATATATATACATACATATATATATATATATATATATATATATATACATACATACACATATATACACAAATACACACATACATACATACATAAATACATACATATACATATATATATATATATATACATATACACATACATACATATAAACACACACACAACAGACATACATATACATATCCACACATACATACATATATAACATATATATAAACAACATTCGGACATCCATACATTTTTGTAATCTATATTGTTACAACAATTCTATACGAGGCAGCCTATTCTAATAGTTCAGAAATATACGTGTGTATACATATATCTACATATAATAGACACAGAGACACATCCACATACAAACATACACACAGATACATAGATACCGATATATATATATATATATACAAACATACAAACATACATGCATACGTAAAATACACTTATATATCCAAAGTCACACAAATATAGACATATATATATATACATGCATACATGTACCGTGCCACCAAATGATACATCTAAAGTAGAAACAGACATGAATACACCTACTATATAAATTCACTTTTTCTATCAAATTCCACACGTCTAGTTATGTTTCATGGCCCCATCCGCTTGTTACACTTTCCTAAGTTGTAGGTTTTTACCGTAAAAATTGACACTACGTAAAAATTTATATTGAATTCAGCATGAAGTTCATAGGGTTATCCTCATACTTAACAAAGATTCTTTCGATGGTAAGGCAGGTATACATAAGATGTATCACGACACAATAATAATATATAATAACATATGACAGAAATCAGAGTATTTAGGTTATACAAACCTAGTATATAAGCTTATATATTGTAGTACTTACCTTCATCTTTGCTTATTCACTCTAATACCCTTATTCCTTTCTCTTCCATTCACCCTTCATTCCTTACATCTATTTATTCCTTTCATCTATTTATTTCTTCTATTTTTTTTTTTTTTTTTTTTTTTTATATTAATAAATTATTTTTCCTACCCGGGTATATAAAGATCATATATCCATACATGCACACACCCAAAAATATCCATATGCATACATTATTACGAGCTTCACTCAAAACGATCTATTACTCATTTAGTTCAAATATACCTTCATACAGGTACTTATTTCGGCTAGTAATACCATAACTGCTCGATGAAGTAGAATATTAAGTGACTTACGTAACCCATATGGGTATGATTATAGTTGCGACCTCACTTATCCTCTTTGTGGGGGGGTTATTTGATGGGGGTTAGTTGTACTTATAGCAGTTCCATTATCCTAATTTAGAGTTCCTTAAGTGCATGTATTCTGAAATGTTTGCAGGATATAGCAGTTTCTTGTTTAATATTCAATAATTTTTTTGAGATAACTAGGTTTAAAGACCGAGAAAAATTATTGAATATTAAACAAGAAACTGCTATATCCTGCAAACATTTAAGAATACATGCACTTAAGGAACTCTAAATTAGGATAATGGAACTGCTATAAGTACAACTAACCCCCATCAAATAACCCCCCCACAAAGAGGATAAGTGAGGTCGCAACTATAATCATACCCATATGGGTTACGTAAGTCACTTAATATTCTACTTCATCGAGCAGTTATGGTATTACTAGCCGAAATAAGTACCTGTATGAAGGTATATTTGAACTAAATGAGTAATAGATCGTTTTGAGTGAAGCTCGTAATAATGTATGCATATGGATATTTTTGGGTGTGTGCATGTATGGATATATGATCTTTATATACCCGGGTAGGAAAAATAATTTATTAATATAAAAAAAAAAAAAGAAAAAAAATAGAAGAAATAAATAGATGAAAGAAAGAAAGGAATGAAGGGTGAATGGACGAGAAAGGAATAAGGGTATTAGAGTGAATAAGCAAAGATGAAGGTAAGTACTACAATATATAAGCTTATATACTAGGTTTGTATAACCTAAATACTCTGATTTCTGTCATATGTTATTATATATTATTATTGTGTCGTGATACATCTTATGTATACCTGCCTTACCATCGAAAGAATCTTTGTTAAGTATGAGGATAACCCTATGAACTTCATGCTGAATTCAATATAAATTTTTACGTAGTGTCAATTTTTACGGTAAAAACCTACAACTTAGGAAAGTGTAACAAGCGGATGGGGCCATGAAACATAACTAGACGTGTGGAATTTGATAGAAAAAGTGAATTTATATAGTAGGTGTATTCATGTCTGTTTCTACTTTAGATGTATCATTTGGTGGCACGGTACATGTATGCATGTATATATATATATGTCTATATTTGTGTGACTTTGGATATATAAGTGTATTTTACGTATGCATGTATGTTTGTATGTTTGTATATATATATATATATCGGTATCTATGTATCTGTGTGTATGTTTGTATGTGGATGTGTCTCTGTGTCTATTATATGTAGATATATGTATACACACGTATATTTCTGAACTATTAGAATAGGCTGCCTCGTATAGAATTGTTGTAACAATATAGATTACAAAAATGTATGGATGTCCGAATGTTGTTTATATATATGTTATATATGTATGTATGTGTGGATATGTATATGTATGTCTGTTGTGTGTGTGTTTATATGTATGTATGTGTATATGTATATATATATATGTATATGTATGTATTTATGTATGTATGTATGTGTGTGTTTGTGTATATATGTGTATGTATGTATATATATATATATATATATATATATATATGTATGTATATATATATATATATATATATATATATATATACACCCGTCTGTAGTCGGGTACATAATATTGCATATACGAAGATGTTACCACGCTACATAAGTAAAGAAAAATACTATTATTTGTCTCTGTATGTCTGAAATGTGTGTGTGTGTATATATGCGCGGGTGTAGATAAATGTTAGACATTTATAAGTGTATTGATACACGCATATAGGTACATGTGGGGTTTAGATAACTTTCGGGTTTATATTTATTCACATTTTGTTGGTTTATTTGTTTTAATTTAATTTTATTTTTATTCTTATTTATCTTATTTTTTATTTTTTTTATTTTTTATTGTATTTTTTTATTGTATTTTTATATATTTTTTATTTTTTATTTATTTTTATTTATTTATTTATTTATTTATGTATTTTATTTTTATTTATTTATATTTTTTTATTTACCTTAATGTAACTTTTACTTTATCTTCTACGTAGTTTCAGAACCATTGTCTAGTTTCAGTAAATAAAACAAAAAGTGTCTAGCATGGATTCGCTTTTGAATATATGGATTAATGTGTGTATACTGTGTGTGTTGGCAGTGTCTGTGTATGGATGTGTTATGTGTGTGTTGCGTGTATGTGTGGGTGGAGGTAGATTAAAAAGGCACCGGTCAGTACTTGGTTGACCATAGCTAAGGTTATTAACTTACAGACTCTAAGACAAGAAAACGAAACTCTCAAGTACCCTATGCCATAAAAAGCCAAAAGTTAAGTAAGATGGGGGAGGGGGAAAAGAAAAAAGATGTTTATCATCTTCATAGACCTCACTCATCCTTTTACCGTTTTTGTTTTTTTTGACTCCCACCCAGGTTGTATTTTTAACTTGATAAACGAAATAGAAAAATGTATTTGGTGGAAATGTCACTTTTGAAGGTAGTTCTTGGCCTGAAGACGTAATCCCCCGACGTGGGTGATTACAGAAACATGTATGCACATATGTAGCCATTAATGTTTGTATAAATAAAATTAATATATATATATATATATATATATATATATATATATATATATATATATATATTACTTTGTCAATTTCTTATAAACTCTGAATCGCCTTGTATAGTTTCTTTGAAATTTCATACGCAGTACTCTTTGTGCCTCGGATAGGGTTTGTATGGGAATGCTCTTCATAAGTATCGAAAATCGATAATAAAAGAGTCTGAATAAAGTACAAACACTATGTCTTTGCCCAAAGTTAACACGTTTATACAGGCTAGCATCCCAAGTGCATTCAAAAAGTTTTATCACCGCACAAGCAGGATGAACCATTGTATGGAGTCAACAGTAGTTCTTTGATTAGCAAGCATCTATGGAAAATGTATGTTTCTGCTTAGAACACAATTGAACATATCTTACTGGACTATTAGCTTTTTAACTACAATTCAATCTATAATTAAAAAATAATAATCATTTCATAAAACCAACAGTAGGTTATCTACAGTAAAATGTAGACTAGACTGTTTTGTAGACAAACCACCAGGTGTCGCTTCACGCGGGTGCACGATAATGAGTCTACGACTAAAGAAAAGAAAGCAATCTATTTGATATAAAAGTTGTCCGACTTCACTGATTCCAATCACAATAAAATTTATTGCAAGAGAGAAATTCCCCCGACTAATATATTGAAACCTATAACCGCATGAGATTTTATTATATATAAATATATATGATATAAAATATATAAATGTAATTAATGTATATTTTTAAGATTAGGATTTAATTTTTTTTTGTATGTTTTGGACTATTATTCTCATCTTGTTGTTTTCTCCCAACGTTTCGACCCATATAAGAACCCGCCATCTTCAGCTGCATTCAAACTTTATGTTGTTGGTGAATAGTGAAAACATGTTTGGTTCATTTGCTTTCCACACGAACATAGCCGTTGGAAATGTAAAACACAAATAGCGGCAAGTGTTTTTTTTTTTAATAAATAACTCCGGGTCCATTCCGCTTTTTTAATATGATGAATGTATATTTTGGAGATAAGGATTTATAATTATTTAGATTTGGCGCTATTTGCGTTTTTAATTGCTAACGTCTGTGTTCGTTGGGAAAGCAAATATACCAAATATTTTTTTTTTAACTACGGTAATCCTGAAACCCGCAGCACTAATGATTCCTGAAAGGATAAACCACTAATGTCTGCAGGTATTTATTAATTATTATAGAAAATAATTATATATATATATATATATATATATATATATATATATATATATATATATATATATATATATATATAAACTTATAAAATATATATGGCGATTAAGCTACACTGAATATTCCGCGTTTCATCCACTCTAGGACTCTTCAGTATTATGCGCATAAGCCTGAAAAGTCCTAGAGTGGGTGAAACGCGGAATATTCAGTGTAGCTTACTCGCCATATATATTTTATAACTTACTAACTAGCTCTACCTACGGATTGAACAGTTTTTAGGTAAATACTTAAAGTTTACGCATAAATTTATACTTTGGTATACTAATTTTATGTGAGTAAATTAAGTATATATATATATATATATATATATATATATATATATATATATATATAGTAAGTTATAAAAATATATATGCCAATTAAACTACACAGATTCAGAATATTTCGAATGACGAATCCTAGGGTAGATTAAACGCGGAATATTCTTTGTAGCTTATTCGCCATATATATGTTTTATAACTTACTACCTAGCTCTGCCTATGTATTGAACACTGCTGAAGAACATACTTAAAGTTTACGTATAAAATCATACTTTCGTATATTAATATATGTGATTGACTGAAGTAGTCATTATATATATATATATATATATATATATATATATATATGTATATATATATATACATTAAACCATATAAACCCAAATATGTTATCACTGTCTGATTTTGGTGATATATAGTATATCAATTGTATTTATTTTGTAAGTTATAATCAAGTACATTTCACTTTCGATGCTCGTCCCTGGCATGTTTTTTTCATGTGTGTATTCATGGAGTTTAAGCCAAATCATTGTAAGCTCTTTTTCCCACACTTGTTATCGTACACGTTTACAGTTAATCAAAATTATGGTATAAAACCTCTTGAACGTGTTGGGTTTACTTTTCAATAGACATCTGATTTGATGTTAATTGATTTAACTGGGTTCTGTGGGAACTTGACTCCTAATAAAAATAACAATTTTCTTACTACATACGTTTCATAGTCTAATCCTGTATCCGTAATTTAATCGACGTAGATTGTGTGCTTTGAGGGTTGTACCGCCATCAATTAACAGAAAGACAAAACAAACGCATTTAACTTAATTTATATATATTATATTTATAAAAGTGTGGGTTTACTAGAAATATAATAGACTAAACCTAATCTGTACAAAGAAAAAACATTTCTACATACGTAAGCATAATTTTAATAAAATAAATATGTAACTTTATTCACTTTAAACATAAAATTATACAATTACTGGCAAAATAATAATTAACTAACGAGACCTGTGGAAATTCTTCAGTAGCATCTTTCATATGTAAAATATTACTGCCGAGCATCCTGTGAATGTTCAGCACGAAAAGAGATCCCGCGATATTATTGTAGCCGTTCTGTTTAAACTGTATAAGTATTTATGAAAGTAATCTGCTTCATGTAGTGTCAGAATATACTTATAAGGACATTGACATGTTTCTAATATATGAACACCCGGCAAAAACGGAAACCCAACGATATTATTATACCATCTTTAGAGAGAACAGACACTACCCTCGGATCCTAGCCAGAAGGTATATTTTAGTTTCACGTACAGCTCAAAAGAAACCTCATTTTATTTTATTTTTATTTCTTATATGTTTATTTTCGGTGATCGTGATATCCTAATTATAAAAAAGGAAAACAAAATACGCTGTATATTAATTTAACTTCCGTAGTATTTCATCATCTTATATTCTTCTTTTTAATAAGTAGGATTTCCCGATTATATATATATATATATATATATATGTGTGTGTGTGTGTGTGTGTATATATATTTAGATTTAATGCTTTTATAAAAATATTTTATGTACAAAACAGGTTTCGTTTCGCTATTAAAGTGTCGCTTGTTTCATAACGTTGTACATCAACGTCCCTCTCTCTCTCTCTCTCTCTCTCTCTCTCTCTCTCTCTCTCAATAAACAAATGTAAAAAATAAGCAATGAAAAATAAAAATTGGGTTATCTTTTTTACTTAACTTAAAAATAATTTATGTAGAAAAATAAACTGCCATTTAATATATATAAATATATATATATATATATATATATAGAGAGAGAGAGAGAGAGAGAGAGAGAGACTGTATTAACAAAACCAACACTTCAAAAAAGGAATTGATAGCAATAAAAACTGTATTTCATTGTAGGTTACAATTGTTTCAATACTAGTTTGACAATTTCAAGCAATATGGCTTTTGAAAATTTTCACATAACCAGCCTTTCTTTAAACTTCTTGAATGAAAAACACTTTAACAATAGAATATTATTTAAAGAAATTTCCCTTAAAGGAAAAGAAGCATGTGAAAGCATTTATCCCAGACGCATCTTTGTCAAGAGCTTATTAAATATTAATATATCACCTAATGTTCATATCATTATTTAAAAACCTGTCATAAGAAGTTACCACAAAAACCCGTAGCCATCTAATATCTTTTAATAAAACTATTCGTTGAATACTTTCTATGTTTCTATATTTATTTATTTCACATAATTAATTTATATATATATATATTTTAAGTCATCTCTTTAATATATATATATATATATATATATATATATATATATATATATATATATATATATATATATATAAATTCCTTGGTATATAAGATTTACTGAATTATACGTAACAAGTTGAATTCAGTATGTTACAAACAAGTCTATATATGTATATATATACATATATATATATATATATATATATATATTAGATATACTGTTTTTTTAAAAATAGTTATGCACAAAACACGTTTCGTTTCGCTAATAATGTGTGGCTTGTTTCATAACGTTGTGGTAGTAGCAATAATATTTCAAGGAAAACATCAACGTCTATCTCTTTCTCGCTCCCTGTCTCTATCTCTCTCCTTTGCACTCTCTATCTATTGCTTTCTCTCTCTCAATAAAAAATGTAAAAAAATAAACAATGAAAAAAAAATAACTGGTCAATATCTTCCCCTGCCGAACGAGAAATTGGGTTATCGTTTTTTTACTACGGAATAACTTAACATCAATTATTTCTTAACAACTTTGAATGATAAAACCCTAAATTTTATAGGCTTAAAAACAAATAAAGCGGTGAAAAGACACTACTCGAATGTTCGTAAATGTGTAATCCGAAATTGAATTTTTATTCAAGATTTAAAACTCAACCAATAAAATTTGCCGGAAAGCGTGACACACAAAAGAACACACACACACTATCGTAATAATATATATATATATTCAAAATGCTTTAAAAATTACTTAACAGTTGAAGTAAGTTTCGTAAGTGTGTTAAACGAAAACTTAGGATAACGAAATACACTATGTATCGCTTATTACGTTAAACACATCAGAGCTTATATATATATATATATATATATATATATATATATATATATATATATATATATATACATATATATATACTGACGTACTTTGTTTTATCGTGCTAAAAGTATTTAGGTTGGTAGGAAATTAAATTCTACTGTATTGGTATAAGTTTTTTTTGCTGTTGTTTCTTGCTTTTTACAATTTTCGAGTAAATACTTCTAATTAATCGGAATTGTTTAGATCGTAAACTAAACTTCGGATGTAAGAATGCCCCCCACCCAAAATGTACTTGGAAAAATCGATTTTATAGCGAGATTTAAGAATGGTTGGCCGAAAAAAGGTGTAAAACAAAACAAATAATCAATAAATAATTGTTACCAAAGGCAATAAATAAATGCTACTTTCTTTTACTTACATGAATGAGTTTATTTTATGTTTTAAAGTATTTTCAAGCGCTTTTCTTTATTTTTTAATACAACAATTACGGGTGTGTGGGTGCAAAATATTTCCAGATTTTCTAGAATTCCCCGCTAGATTGCAAACGAAATCTCCAGATCTAGCAGGAAAACCGCTAAATTGGAAACGCTGGTCACGTGACAGGAAGCGGTAATAAATAATTGTCCCTAAATAAAAAAATGGCCTATCGGGACAAAGAAAACCACTTATTTATCATAGAAAAATAAGTATAATGTTATAATTAAAAAGAAATATATAAAAACACACATGGATATAGTAAACATATACCAAAACGTGGAATCCATTCGTCCAGTGGTTTTTTAGACTTTTAATTGCGAACGAACCAAGAGTTACATATATATATATATATATATATATATATATATATATATATATATATATATATACACGCACGTTTGAAAAATATCTGCACTCATAAAGTATGTCCAAATCATTGGAGACTTACATGGGTTTCTTAGGAAAAATATACAGTTTATTTCTGGTCATAGAATAGTTTAGTATATTTGTGTGAGCTAAAAGTAAAATGTGTTTTTTCATATCCTATAGGTTACAACATTTTTTTATAAGTAAGGTTTCCTTTTAAAAGAATTTTATGTATGAATACACCCCCCACACACACATATATATATATATATATACATATATATATATATATGTATACATGCATATATAAATATTCTACCAAAACAATATAATATATATATATATATATATATATATACATACATGTATATATATATATATATGTCTATATCTATTTATATATATATATATATATATATATATATATATATATATATATATATATATATATATATAAATATGGGATTTTTCTTTATAAAATATTTGATACAAGGAACGCTTTCCCCTTTAAAATAGTACGTATGCCCCATAAATATAGCACCTGACCTGTTTTTATGTTTTATGGACCCATTATCAGAGTTTTTGAGAATAGCTCGCGTTACTTTAAAATTAACAGATTTTATACCACTAGTTTCTAGCTTAGTAATAAGGATGATAAAACAAGTTGGGGATAAAAATAAAATATTAAAACAGTTAAATAAAGCATTATTTCGTTATCCTGATGCTTTTGAATCGTTTAAGATAAACCAGACTATATTAATAAAGGGAATCCAAAACTATATTAGCAATGTATAAAATGTATTTATAATTACATATAATAAATTTATATAATATATAAAAAATGTATATATGTAAAATATTTTTAACCTTTATATATCTAATTTTAAATAAATAAGAATGCAAATATACTAAATACTAATCATAGTGGGGGCGATAAGTAGTTAAATTGATTAATCCTAATCTTATAACTACAAGACTGATAAATAAAAAAATTAAAAAAATTTTAAATGTGGAAATTGATGAATCGCACAGGTAAGAAATTCATTTTTATAGTATTAAAAGGTTAGTAATTGCAATTAAAGATAGGGAATTGGATAAAATGTTTGTAACATGTCTTCTTCCTAAGATTAAGGGTGGTGGTGTTTGATCAACAATGGTGGGGAGCCATGATGAAATATACTGTTTTGTTTTTAAATACCCGAAACAGTTTTTCATGGTAAACAACTGATGATCCCTTGAAAAATGAATTATTGGTATTATAGTAAATTCGAGAGCGAGTTGATGCAGTCATTGCAGGTGATTGAATGACTTACGGACTAGATTGTTTTCTAACGAATGATAATTTTTTTTGTATAGTTTTAAAGGTTAAAAACTTCAAAGACTATATATATATATATATATATATATATATATATATATATATATATATATATATATATATATATATTCTAATTTATACACACAAACACACACATAAGACATGAAGCATAGATTGATAGAAACAAATAGTGTATTTCATCATTAGTTATAATGGTGTCAAGACTACTCGGACAAATTCAAACCCTACATCGTTTGAAAAATTTTACAGGAACAGCCTTTCATCAGATGTGTTGAATAAAAAACATTTTAGCAATGAACAATATGGAATCCATTTCCATTATAAGGAAAAATATGAGAAAATACATTACCCATATGTCATCAGTCTTAATTTTTTTGGAAGATTTTTGTCATATTTACCTATTTTTCTATCTCTATTTAAAAAACGAAATTCAATCAAAATTATGATTCAACGTTACCACAAATTATCACTGTCAACTTAATATATATTACTTATATTATTAACAAATTTACTAAATTGACATTTCTTTATTACTTTATTTTATTTTATTTTTTCTAATCCGGACTAATCAATTAAGTTTCAGCTATATTTTCTAATCCGGACTAATCAATTAAGTTTCAGCTATATTGTTTCGAATCCATGTTAGTTTGGTATCTTGCATTTGTTTGTTTATTTACTAAAATACCGGCCAACTCATTTGCGTAATTTCAAAAAGCTGATTTTATTTAAAATTTAATTAATAAGGAAAATATGGTTAACAATATTCTTAATACAATGCAATCCCATTCTTCATGTAAAATTTAGGATCTAAATTTATTTGTAATTTTTTTATTTTTTATTTTCATTCGTTCTTACATATTAAGAGTTAATGGTTTAGACGGTGAACGGGAGGTAACTGTTTACGGTTGGAATTTTAAAACTTTTTTTTAACGTTGCCGAATTCTTATTACGAAGTTATGACGTTCAAAGGGAGGTAACTCTATACGCTAGTGATTTTAATTCTTTTGCGGAGTTCTAAGTTGGAAATTCCTAATATGCATTTATGATTTATTTATAAATAAATCAACACCATTTAAATATGTATATATATATATATATATATATATATATATATATATATATATATATATATATGTATGTATATATATATATATATATATATATATATATATATATATATATATATATATATATATCTGATGTGGAGAAAAGATCATGCTGCATTGTATTTAATATGTTTTCCTAATATTTTTCAAACCGGAATAGCATTATATGACATTGGTGTGAAAATATGTGTTAAGAGGTTAAGACAAAATATCGCGTATTTACTTATCCATGCATGTTTTTTTATAAAGTCAAGTACTGATATTTTGTCACCACTCTAGATAGACCGCACTGTGAATGAATAAATGTACGGCTCAAACAACAAATTCTCGTCGTGAAAAGACGACATGATTAATTCAGTTTGATAAAAAATACAGTTTTCTTATTTTGGTGCAGGCCATCTACTAGTTAGCCAGTTGTATGCACGTCCAAAGAGCGATAGGATCCCTCTATCATGGTTGAAATTGACACAATGTTCAACGAGCAAGATCGAAGATGACCTGCTGTACAACTAATGCTGTCTATCGATCAAAGTTTTGTCAAGAAGACTATTGCCAGAACCGTTAAAGTGCATCGCTTGATTGCCATTTATAGTAGGGACGCCCCCAAGGAAGTGAATAAAAATAAATTTGGTGGTTGGTGTTGTTTCAAGATTGAGTCTGATTATGCTACCGCCGTCTTTGAAGTAGGCTTGAAAGTCTACGCCAATGTATACCTGGATGTGCTGAAGAGTGCAGTGATCCCCTAATGCAATCAGGTGGTCGCTGGCACTCTTCTGGATTTGGCAGCAGGACGTTGCGCCAGCCACAAGTCCAAAGATACCTAGGCTAGCTTCAGAACTTTTAGACCTTTGCACATTTTATAACTGTCCTACTTCTTCCTCTGACCTAACCACTTCCTTTGGGCATACGTCGATAACATCTCCAACATCACCTTCCACAACAGCAATGCAAAGCTTTATCGCCGCCATGCGTAGAGTATTCGCTAAGTAATGGCGGTGCTTGTGAAAAAAGCACGCCTTCGTCCAGACCCGATTCAAGGAATTGATTGAGACTGAAGGCGGCAACATTGTATAGATATTAGCTATAATATATTATCCAGTTTTCTGAAGTGATTTTTACAAAAAAAAAAAAAAAACAAATTGTTAAATATGCTGTAGTGTTGCTTTATTTACGGCTACACGCAGTTTGTGTGTGACTGTTTATGTGTCTGTAAAATCTTTTAATATACGGCATAGTAATATTGACACATCGGTCGTCGCATCTCCGACGTGAAGAATATTTGGGCCTGGTCCGTATTAAAATGGATATTTATTTGGGAATTGTAGGTGCTGTGTGTACTCTCCGTTTCTCTCAGGATTGTTTTAAGTCAGTCTTTCCACTGGACCCATGTAGTGCCAATTAATGAGAGGCGAGGATAAAGATTGCCCAACTCTTATCTCTAAATTACACGTGCAGCTACCCTTTAGCGTCTGCATGTTGTCTCTTGATACTTAGCGATGGGATTGTCTACGGTATATAATTTTACATAATGCCAAAAATTTATATTATAAACCTTTTAATTAAACCAGTATCTCGCCCCCTTTGTAGAGAGAGGGAGAGAAATAGCGATAGCTTGATAGATAGTTTGAATTTTTTTAAATATATTTTTTAACAAACACTCGTAAACTTTCAAAATATCTCTATATTGCCATCGGCTCACACATCAGAAAACAAAACTTACCTCAACTACAATATGTTTAAAATACGCAAGTCGAGACACATTTTTCCATTTTCCCTTTTAGTTCCGAGACAGGATTTTTATAATACCTGACTTTAGTGGATGTCTAAGTATTTTGAATACACAGGAAGGTTATTTTCGCGTCGTCGAATTTCTAACATTGAATTTTATTATTAGAAGAACATTCTTTTTGTATTCGGTATTAACATAATCGATAATAAAATCAATGAATTTTCAATCAAAACAAGCAAATCATTAGACGAAAACGTATTTATATTACGTGTTTTATACTGTGTGTTTATCCATCGGATTTCTTTCACGCTCAAAGTTTAGTACATTTTTCCATCGTTAATTCCCAGTAGCGGCTCGTCCCTAAGATTAGTGGAGGTGCTGTTTAAAAAAAATGCGTATTGTTTTAATATTGTGTAAAAATGAAACAAACATAAACAAATATACATAATTTATACGTATGCACACGTATAAAAATACAATAAATTAAACGAATTCTAAATAGATGTAAATATTTGGAATAGCTTACTTATTATAATTATTTGAAAGTAAATTCCATTCTTCTTGTTGTAATTTGTGAAAAAAGATTGATAATTTTCTCCTTAACTTCTGAATGACTGCTGAAGAACTTTTTTCAATTGAAAGCACTGTAAGTGCATTTAGTCTTTCGCAACCCATGGTGCTCCTTAGAAAAGTTTTTATTCTTTTCAGAGTTGAAAAACAATGTTCTGCCTCTGATGTAGTCATGGGAATTGTCAAGATAATTTTATGAATTTTGTGATTTCCCTAAGAAAATCGTTTAAATTGTTTTCGAAAATAAATTTCAGGAGATTAATTACTTTGCAATACTCATGGATATCTGACCTACTATAAACTATTTCTAGCTCAGTTTCAAGCTTTTGTTTGTCAATCATGGGATATGCTTCAGTTGTCAAGGATATCTCTTCTGTAGGTAGTTCTTTCTTAAAACTAGCAAATCTTTTCTTGTTAAACAATTTAGCAAGTATTAAATGTTTAGTTGAAGAATATCTGTCCGTTATATCAACAGCTATATAGTCACACAGTTCTTTAGCTTCGGCATTGAGTGTTTGTGAAGGATTTTCACAGTATTTGGAGATTCTTATCTCTAAAATAGCAGTTTTGAAATTTGCTATGTATTCATTGACTTTATATATGCAAATTTCCCGAGATTGCATTTGATTATCAATAATTTCAACATGAGACATAATTTGATGAAATAGCTCTAACCAAAATATGAAATTTTCATCGTTCAAATATTTCAGAATTCCTGTCACTTCTGCAACGGTTTCATCTACATATGATGTTTACTGAATTTCAGTGAGACAGTTTTTTAATGCCTGAACATTTTCATGAACTCTATTTATGGTCCGTATGTTAAAATTCCACCTTGTGGCGGATGTACGTGGAATGCTTACCTCCAGATGCTTCTTGTGAATGGAAAGACGCTGTGGTGATCTAGAAAAGAAAGTCGGAATAGCCAACATGTTAGAGATAAATATTTTAGCATTTCCTGTAATGCTTGCTGCATTCCTCATTATTAAATTAAGTTGATGCGCATAACAGTGAGTGAAATATGCATTACTATAAACTGCTTTTATTTTCGCCTGGACACCAGCTTTTTTGCCTTTCATGACATTTGCACCATCAAATGTCTGAGCTATCAGTTTTTGGCGATTCCCTTGAAGGATTATATCCAATTGTTGTAGAATACATTTTGATATTCCATCAGCGGTTTGGTTTTCTGGAATAAAGAATCCCCAAAAGCGTTCAAATATTTTTTTCATCCAAGACGTACCGTAAAACAATGATCATTTGTGTATGTTAAGACACATCTGTTGTATCATCAGCCATGTCAGCTACAAAGGAAGCTTTGCTAATTTCTGCCCTTATTTCTATCACGGTATATTTGTAAAAGACAATCAAGTATGTCATTCTGATTGGTCTTGGAAACACCTTTGAAGACACTACTGGTTTCTAAGTGATTCTTTAAATCTGGATCTAATTTAGATGCAAAATTTACTAATCCTCTAAATACACCTGGATTTACTGAATAATCTTTTTCATCATGTCCTCGTAAGAGAGTTTCAAAGTTCCCACAAAAGAAAATACAATCTATTATTTTAGATAAAATTTCACGGTTCTTCCTAACATTAATGTTATGATGATTGATTGAAAGTCTGTAGGCCTCACTAAGTTTTTCTTTAATATTTACGGTCCCCAAAATTGATAGGGAAACTACATTGTCAACGTGCTTCTTTGACTTCTCATGCTTTTCAGTTCTATCTTTCATTTTGCAAATAGTTCTAAAACCATCTTTTGTCCACGTTACATCACCCCTAAACAACAAACAAGGAAAGAAGAACAATGCCTTTTTTAGTTCACAGCCGCAAAGCCAACTTTTCCGTTGGTTCCAGTCAGAATTAAAGCTACGAATATACACTTTGTTGTTGCTAATGCCTGGCTGAGATATTTGAATATCAGGCTTTGAACTGCCTCTTTTCTTAATTTCAACTTTATTATGGAGAGGCAGCTGTGAAAACTCAATCTGTGTAAGTTCACTTACCGTCACAGAAGTTATTTCTTGGGGATGCAAGGAGGCCATGGTATAATTCTTTTTATATCAGTTGTGTTAGGAAAGGTAAGTACTAGGCAGTCTATTAGTAGAATATTAATTAGGGTAGAAGGAATACAATGTTTACGTGATCCTCTTTTTTCGATTCAACTGAACCGGAAGTTCTAACTGAGTTTAATCGTACCTTTATAACTTTTAGATACCAGATTTTTATTAACGAAAAAAGTTTTACTATTTAAAAACGTTTTTATTTATAAAAAAGCTTGTTGTTAATTAAAAATAGGCGTATAACAAAATAAGCTTGCCATTAAAATTGTCTTTTTTAAAATTATTGCATAGAAATTTAACCATTTCACATCGTAAAATTTGAATTACTCAAATATGATATGATATGGTATTTATATGTATATCTAAATCTATATATATATATATATATATATATATATATATATATATATATATATACAGCTTAGTAATAAGGAGGATAAAACAAGGTGAGGATAAAACTAAAATATGTAAACAGTTTAATAAAGCATTTGTTTAATATCCTGACGCTTTTTCGAATAAGATTAATAAGAATATAGTAATAAAGGAAACCCTAAACAATATTAGTAATGTATAAAATGCATTATATACAAATATATATATATATATATATATATATATATATGTGTGTGTGTGTGTGTGTGTGTGTGTGTGTGTGTGTGTGCATGTGTATAATTAAATATCTTATATTTAAAATAAGTCAGAATGTAAATACATAAACTATTAATCATAGTAGGGGGTGATGAATAGCCCAATGGATTAATCCTAATCTTATAAATAGAACAATGGTAAATTAAAAGAAATACATCCGTGTCGAATTTGGAAACAGACGAATCTCACAACTAAGGAAGACATTTTTATAACAGGGATAGGCTAGACAAATAAATTAAGAGTAGGAGACTAGATTTAATATCTGTAAATTTTTTTGTTTTTAAGATTAAGGGAGGTGGTGTTTCACCAACACTGCTGGGGAGCCATGAGTGTATACACTGTTTTGTTTTTAAATCCCTGAAACAGTGTTTCATGGAATTAAACTGATTATCCCTTAAATTAACATTAGTAGTATTATGATTTCGAGAGAGCAAACTGCTGTATTGGTTGTTAAATGACTTAAAATAGTTTTCTAACGAATGATAAAAATATAAAACTTAAGTAAATGTTTTATATAGTTTTAAGGATTAGATAACCTCCAAGATTATATATATATATATATATATATATATATATATATATATATATATATATATATTCTGTTAGAAAACATTATACAAACCTTATTCGTTATATATTTGCATACATGTTTTAGCGGACTCCCAATTTAAGGATACTACTAATTCAGAATAAAAAAAACATCATAATAGAGCGATATCGAAACAAGAGTCAAAATTACATTCGGTTTTTATGAGATATTCGGGTGTGGTTTATACTGTTGATGAAAGTGGGATGTATAGTTTGTGAATGCGAGCTATAGAGGTTTTTCAGAGGGGTGTGGTGAAGAAAGGGAGTAGAGTTGAGGTGAGGGAGAACGGAAAATTACGATTCTGTGTGATTATCCTGTCGCAGGAGGTATTAGTATTCAATTGACGGTTGTTTATTGGCCAAAGTCTTCGCTTTGATCTTAAGAAATATTTTATCCCTATCACCGCTACTTCCCTTATGTGTTCATGCTTTTTTTTCGTAGCGATATATTCCGTCTATTTTATTGACAGGTTCTATTTCTTAAATTGGTGCAAAAACATTATTTTTTTGCACCACCCTTATATTTATGTATTTATTTTTATTTATTTATTATTGTATTTATTTTATCCTTCGCTTTTTATCCGTTTATTTTTTCTCGATTTCAACTTATTTATTTATTTGTTTATTAATTCATAAGATATATTTTCATATGGCCAAATGAACAATATATTGTATAAATATATAGGCTTATGCATTTGATTTAATTATAAGTGGTATACTGGGAATTATATTTTCTTTTCTAGCGCGGTTTCTGAGTACTTTCCGTGGTAAAAATTTTTGTATTTACCTATAAAGGCAATTTGTATTTTTGCAATTTTTTCATTTCGTTGTGTATTCTTTCCACAATACTAGAATTTGTATATATTTTATAGGTTTATATGCTTTGTTATAGGGGTAGGTATTTCAGGCCATATACATGTAAAGGAGAACATGATAGCATGCATTTGTTTTGTTAAAGTACTTAGTTATCATTTAGGATCAATTATGTGGTCGTTTTAATCATGTAACGCTTGTTTACGATACTAATTTCCTGAAGGTATATATCAATATTAAAATTGCAAGCGTACTAAACCCATATATTATTTTAGTTAATTGTTTTCGAGTGTTTAATATGAAGTATGCAAAGTGCACTAACGTTTATCCGGTCGGTGGCAAATTTTGTTTTTGTTCGTTTAGTTTTATATTAAACAGTAGTGCTTGAGATGGTTTTAAGAGATTGCGAGTGTATGGCTCTTCTTGCTTTAGCTGAATTATTTATGTTAGTATCTTCTCCGATTTTTTTCGGTTAGTGTAGCTATTAATAAGAGGTGTGCCAGTTAGTATTAAGTATAATAATTAGTGTGTGATGTATCGGTGTGGTCCTCCCGCCCAAGTCATCAGATGTGACCTCTAACTCGGTTGAAGCTGCACTGGCCGTTGCTCGTCTATCTTCCGGGAGGACTCAGCATGAATTCTCAGCGTCGCAGGCTTCGTGTCGATTTATGCTGAAAATCAATTAGCTTCGCATGCAAGCCCCACAAAAGATGACAACTTCGGAGGGTTCTAAACTATGAGAGAGTTAAATCTACGAAAATTACAATTGTTTTTTTACATATGTACATTGTTCAGTTCGATTACATCAGAAACATCAAGATTCTCCAAAATCTTATTCTTCATTCTCCCCTATTGCGGTCAGGATGGGTGGAGTGGTTTTTGGAGTTCTTGGGAGCATGCGTTTCTTTCGAGATTCGGCTTCAATCTAGTAATTTCGGCACAGCCATTTGCTTAACAGACACTCTCAGCATATTTACCCGCCCTTCCGCAGAGTTCTAGAGGATCTTAACTTCCCCAATGCGGAGCAATATCGCTCCCCTAGACGGTCACGTCGTATCGGTACTACTTTGTATCGTTTCTCCATTAACTTTGATTCATTGATAAATTAATTTAGATGTTGGAAGTGGGATGTTATGAATTTAAGTGTTACTAGTCTGAAGGTATCGCTATTCGTGTCTTATATATTATTTAAAGTGTAGACACCAATGTGTTTGCAGCTCATAGGCGATTTTCCGCTTACATTTAATAAGGTTTCATGTTTTCCTAAACTTAAAATCTCATATTTTTCTGCTAAGCATAGATAACGGGGTGAAGTTAATGAACTACATGTTCTAGCCGTCCTAAGTTATTTTCCGTTCGATTAAAGGCGTTTTGTTCGTCTAGAATAACTCCTAGTAGTGAGCCGATAATTTGGTGTACGTAGCATATGTTTTATTCAATATTTAAGATCATTGCGTTGCTGCCTATGTAGTATTTTTCTCTTCTGAGTTTTCAACGGTGCATATTTTAGTCTGGAATACAACAGAAAGTGAGCATTTGTTTGGTCTTTGGCAATTGAATCGGACGACGTCGTTTCTGTATATTTTATCAATCTAAAGGATATTATCTTCCGTTTTCAATATACAATTATTTTCTTTCTGACAATGAACTATGCGTGTTCTATTGTACAAGTTGTAGTGATTAGACAAAAAATGTGTTTTTTTCGACCATCAATAACCCTATATCTTTTTATCCTGCCCTATGCCTGTCCGTGTCAGTTGAGTGACTTTGTACGTATATTTGTACCGGTCACATATAGAATTGCTCGAGAGGTTCCATCAGCACTGCCTTAGACACATTCTTTGTTTAAAGTGGTATAGCTTTGTCCCTGATACATATGTCTTTAAAAAGGCCAAAACAACCAGTATTGCTACCATTGTTATTAAGAACCAGTTGCGTTGGGCGGGTCATCTCATCCGGTTTGAAGACTATCGACTCCCAAAACAATTGTTCTATGGTGAGCTCTTTCTTGGAAAAAGACCCCAGCATTAGCCCAAAAAACGTTTTCGTGATAGCATCAAGGAGAGTTTGGTGAGCTTTCATATTCCTGTTGACAGTTGGGAGTCACTAGCGTATGATCGCAAGCAGTGGAGGACACTGAGATACATGGGTGCAGAACACTTTGAAGCAGCCAAAATAGACCGAACGAAGCTTAAGAGAGCATGTAGGAAATGACAAACCTTGTCGCCCAACTATGGAGATCTCTGGATCTGTAAGGTGCGTGATCGGGCTCTGTTGTCTAAGGCAGGTTTTGTTAATCACATGAAAGCTCACGATAATACAGGTTCCGCTGCTGTTAGTTTCATACAAATCAGTGAACGTTTTCAGTGTCATGTCTGCTTGAGGGTGTGCAAGTCACTGGCAGGGCTAAAACGTCATATTCGGGCACATGGATTTTAGTGACTGAGGGAGTGGCTCTCGTCTGACAAGGCGTTGCAATCATCATATTATTCTCGGTAGAGTTGAGATATTATATGTCAATATATCTTCCATTTTAAGGTATTATTTCGTATTTCAATGGATTCTGAAGCATTCACGTAAGGCACAGTGAACTGATTATTTCCAAAATAAGAAGTTTACAGGAAATATCAAATTTACAAATAATATCTGATCGCATGTTTCTCCCACTTGGTGAAAATGATGAGATTTTTTCTCTTTTTCACCGCGATGTTTCTATTTATAAATCTTATCTAAGTTTGCTAATATATTAAGAAGTGCCTATCTGTCGTATCTAGAGTCTACTTTTCGATTGGTCTACTTTCCTGTCGTAGTTCCCTTTCAAATAGCACTCATCGTTATACGCATACATTAAACACAACGTAATGATTGTTGTACTTGTTTGCATACGTCTGCTTAACTCTGCCAGATATTTCCATCTCTTTATCTTTGTTCCTGCATTTCTACCGTCAGTCATGTATCAGTTTGAAATAGAATATTTTCAGTCCATAACAATTATTTTATTTCCTTTAGTTTAAGCTTTGATATCGCATTTTTATAGCTTTGTCTCTCTAAAGTTTAATTTTTGTCGGTGTGGTATAGTAAAGTTCGAAATATGTGCACCTTGTCTGTTAATCTTAAGTTTGATTTAGCATTATTTTAGTCTGTCACGCGTAAGTTGGAAATGAAATTGTCATCAATCGTTTTCGCTTTGATTTGGAAATAGCATTAGTAGCTGCGTCCCTTAAATTTCTACGAAAAAGCTCAGCCTCCACGTTAGTTATGGCTTGCTTGAGAATGAAATATAATTTTCGTGCTAAACATGCAAGTTTAATGGCCTCATCTTCTGAAGGTTCATTCGTGTGGGTTTTTTTTCTGTTGTATTTGCGACAGCATTTCGCAGGATGTATATATTTCTATAAAATAAAAACAAAACGCTTGTCATTTATAATATTTATTCAACATGAACAGAAACGAAAAACGTGCAAGTGTAAACACGTTTGATGGCGACGTGAAATACTGATATGGTAACATTTCTGAAACAAGACAGTGACCGGAAACAGCCAATTTTTTTAGAAGAAAACTGTGTAAATTTTTAATGTTAAAAATAATTGTCAGGATTTTTTAATTTTACACAGAAATTGAGATATTAAACTACATTTTTTTTACATGGAGCTAACCACTTATAAAGACCCAGAAGCCACTCGGGGATAAGAGTTACTGCGTGTACAGTAATCAATGGGATAGATTTGTAGTATTCGTTAGTATTGGAGATTTGATAAATTGTTATTACTTAAGGGGGCGGTTCATCAGGAATTTGTTTATGAAGACATCCAAGTTGAAGTCACGTGGGAAACAGGCAAGCCGTAGAGAGTTCCAAAGGCGTGTATTACTAAGAAAGAAGATTTGTTCATGGAATCTACGTTTTGATTTACGCACAAATAAAGAGTGGGGAAAATGATTGACAGTGGTTTCAGCTAGACAGGTGTTTTTTCGTGAAACCTATTTAAAACATATATATGAAGATAGTTTACAAAGTAACAAGTCATATTTTTTTTTTTACTCAGACATTTGAAAAGCTACAGAGGCAGGAGACGTATAAATAAATATCCACTTAGATTGACAATTTCAATTTGGCAAGTTAAAGTTTTGTTATTTCGGTAGCACGATCTTTAACATTGTTGTTAGCGACATTCTGGGATTCCTTCTATAATACAATTACCTGAGTCTACACTGCGCCTACCGATAATAGCTCCCTTATGAAAATGTAATGTAATCATTATTTTGTTCACTAATTTATTCAACTGATTTACGGACAGTTATTGATTTACGAGGGTCGTTCCAGATTAAAGGCCTGCTACATTTTATTCTGCCCGATCTCAGAGGGATTTTAACTTGCATTGTTATGATGATTATACATATGCATTCATAACATGAAATTTTCATCTCTCTGTTGTAGATATTGACGATGTCAGACCCTATGAAACACTACCTGTCATGAACATGCATCAGACGTTAAGATAGGTCATAGAGCTACGGTAAAGTATATTGAGAATAGAAGTGATTGTGTAGAAAAATAAATTTTGAAGCGCAGAATGTTTGCTCGTTTTATTTATACTACTCCTGTCTCTGTAGCTCTTCAAATTTTTGAGTAAAACATATGACTCGTTACTTTTTAAACTCTCTTAATATAGATGTTTTAAATAGTTTTAAAAGTAATAAACAGGTTTTTAGAGATATTAGTTTTTATTTATTGATATAAATGTGAGGTTCAAGATCACTAAGTTAGAGAGACAAAATATAATAACGAAAACGGTTAAAGGGACATCCGCAGGTATAATTGTCTGAAAAAGAAGTCGTCGTTAGGAGATTTTATAAAAAAAATTTATAGAGGGAAAATCTCCAAGTAAGAAATATCCAGGTGCTGGAATATCCAAGACTGTAAATAACAGGGATGTTAGAAATATTATTCGTCAACTAGACCATCCAGCAAACACTACTTCCCAGCGGGTGGATGTCTTAACATGAAAAGTACTAAGATTTAATTTTTAAAAGATTGATAGAAAAGTATATCTAATATATAGACAATAAATGATTATATATATATATATATATATATATATATATATATATATGTATATATATACATATATATGTGGGTGTCTATGTAAATGTATGTATGCATGTATATATATATATATATATATATATATATATATATATATATATGTATATGTAGGTACATTAATTCATTTTGATTCATATAGCATCATTTATCCTAATTATTTTCTCAGGTGATTAGTTTTTTCTCTCGTTGTGCAACCGATAATTTTCAATTAGTATCTTTTCCGGTGGAAAAAAATCTTCTACGGCAATTTTAAAATGTCTTCTTCGGATATGGAATTTGCTCGTGTTTACCAATCCAAAACTTGGATTATTACACTTACTATTAAGCTATTGCAATTGCATCTCTACGTCTAACCAATCAACATTTTCATTGGTTTGTTTCACATTTTTAAAATCTTTTTCTTCATCGAACCAGAACTCTTTATCGAATATCCTTTTAATCTATATATTTCCAATTTATTATAAACTCTTATACAATATGACTTCTGTCATAATTTGTGGTTTTCAATTTTTGTGCTGACCACCAAAATTATAGTTATTAATGATTATTATTTTGCTAACTACTTTCATCAGAACGTAAGAGCAATTCTTTATAATTCCATGAAATAAGCGAAATTCTACGTTTACAACTTGTATTCCTTATCGAATAATACCTGAGTGTAGAGTAAAAATGGATTTTTCATACATATATATACTGTATGTGAATGAAAATTAAAGCCCCCACCACCACTGTGTTGAGCACTCTGTAAATATATTTCCACCCGACGCGTATTTAAGATATTAAGCGAAGCCCACTATTAATTTGTTTGTAAACAAATGATGGTTTGAGCACTGTTGCGAGGGATGGGTGTGGATTTGATACACACTCAAGGAGAAATATTTACGGCACTGATTCGTAATCTGTTGGTGAGAGCTGCAGACTGTCGATGCGACGGTTGTAGGTTCGATCTTCATGTGGGAAAAAGTGTATGTCTAGCCGCACTGATGAGTTGTGATACAACGGAACAGTACTGTATGTGGACGACAATTAAAGCCCCACCTCATTGGGTTGAGTACTTTGTAAATATATTTCCACCCGACGCGTATTTAAGATATTAAGCGAAACCCACTATTAATTTGTTTGTAACCAAGCTGATGTTAGAGCACTGTTGAAAGGGGTTGGTGTAGATGTAATACACATCCAAGGAGAAACATTTACGGCACTGATTCGTAGCCTGTTTGTGAGAATTGCCGACTATCAATGCGACGGCTGGAGGTTCGATCCTCGACTGGGAAAAAGTGTATGTCTAGCCGCACTGATGAGTTGGAACACAACGAAACAGTACTGTATGTGGATGACTATATATATATATATATATATATATATATATGTATATATATATATATATATATATATATATATATATACGAGTGCGTGTGTTTCCGGGTTTATTTTCATCTGCAGGGAGTTGATTATCATACCATACTGATATAAACACTTGAACGTCAGATAACGTCCAAATATATTCAACATTTTCTAGAACGCATTTTCTCTGTTCTTGCAACAGCTCCTGAAAGTACTAAACATTTTAGAACCTATGAATGTTTCTGTTCACATATTTACAGTCTAATGCGAACATTAATAACTCTATTATTTATGCTGAGTGCAAACTATTATAATCTCTGCTAGAAAACTACTCCGATTCTGATATCATTCTATCTACATACATTTATATTCATAAATTTTAGGTTGGTGCAAATATAATGTCGTGTTTATATATATATATATATATATATATATATATATATATATATATATATATATATATATATATATATAGTTGAACGTCAAAAAATGATAATATTTTTCACCACACCAATATTATATTACATGCTTTTCCAGCATTTTCTTAAATAGTTCTCAATACGTTAGTAAGATATTTATCAGGCAAGTATAGCTACAGGGAGAATGCTTCACAGAAAATTGTGTTTCATTCCCAGCTGAATTTATCAGACTAATTGTAATGAACCTTAATATTTACATCCGAAATGCAGCACAATCGTAATTATGAAGCTTACTTGCTTTAAATATATTTATTACTATTCCAGTTTGGAAAGATCTACTTATACAATTAAATGATACTCATTTAAGATATGTGTGAAAGTAATTTCCTTTTTGCATTTAACCAGACACATACAAGGGAGTGCAATAAGTAATGCTCCTGACCCACTTCCCATAGCAGTAGATCAACGAAACTTGTCACATTTATTATCCTTTCTCTACATAGGAATCAGCCAGAGCTATGCATTTCTCCCATCGTTTGATGCAACTCTGGAGACCGTTTTTGTAGAAGACCCAAGGTTGGTCCTCCAACCACGACGTGACTTCAAAAATCAAGGCTGCATCATCTGGGAAACACTTTCCTTTCAAAAACAACTTCATGGCTGGAAATATGTGATAGTCAGAAGGTGCAAGGTCAGGAGAGTAGGGAGGATGGGGAAGGATTTCATAACCACAACCCCGTTCTTCTGATCTAGCGACATGCGAATTGTGGACTGGAGCGTTGTCCTGCAGGAGCAGGGTACCTTTGCTGATCTTGCACCGCTTCTTTATTTTGATAGCTTCCCTTAATTTCCTCAAAAGTGAAGCATAATAGGCTCCTGTAATTGTTGTACCCTTTGCAAGGAAATCTATCATCACTACTTCGGCATGGTCCCAGAAGACTGTGAGCATGACCTTGCAAGCGGAGGGGGTCACCCATGCCTTCTTTGTAGGCGGTGAGGCCAAGTGCTTCCACTGCATTGACTGGGCTTTGGTATCTGGATCATAGTGATGGACCCACGTTTCATTCTGTGTAATCAGTTTTTTGAAAAACTTTGACTCATCTTCTTGGCACATCTCCAAATTCATCCTCGAGCACTCGACGCGTTCTCGCTTCTGGAATGGTGTGAGCAACCTGAGAATCCATCTGGCAGACACCTTTTGCATATGTAAATGGTCATGAATGATAGTTTCGACCGACTCTGTACTAATCTTGACATCTTGGGCTATTTGGCGAATAGTAATATACCGATCTTCCAAAATGGCAGCCTCGAATTGACAGAAAGATGCCTCATCAATTGCAGAAGGGGGGCGACCAGGTCTGGGAGCTGTTTCCAGAGACTTCCGGTCATGTTTGGATAAATACATTGAATTTACAACGTCATATGATGGGGCATTATCACCATAAGTTTCTTACATTTCATCAAAAGTCTCCTCTTGTGTGCGTCCTAAATACAAAACCGGATCACTATTCGACATTCAACAGGCTCCATTTCACACCTGACTCGGTTCAAACATTGTAAAACAGAAACCACAATTAGTGCAGAGCTGTAATTTTTCACATAACCCGTAGAGATAAAAATCATTGAACATGCAAAATTTCAGCTATATCAGACCACTGAATGTGCGTCAGAGGCATTACTTATTGCACGCCCATTGTGTGAGGTACGCGATGTAGAGTTAATGTTTAAATATTTTCTGTCATTATGTTCCCTCATGGTGTGCCCTTTCGTTTTATGTGAGTTAATAATTTGCACTATTTTCAAAATAGCATCCCTCTTTTACCGTCACATTTTGAGGTTACTCCCCGAGTAAAAATATATTGGTCAAAGTATAAAACGTTCTTCTTCAGGGAATATTATGAAGTCAATTAGAAAAGTATTGCTGATACAAACAATATACGGAAATAGTTTCAAGATTAATGCTGACATTCGTTTAACTATAAAAGTTAAATGACAACAAAGAAGGAAGTTTTATCATTAAAAGAGCGACGTTTTCTGCTTCAGAATTGTTTTTTTTATATACATATTAACCACCATTCTCAATGGACGTTTGCCAGCGATTAATATCCAGGGTGATCGTTGCGGTATTAAAATATATTACATGATTTTGAGTCAGTAAATTAACTAAAGTTAATGAGTTTGCTTAAAAATGTAAAAGAAATTCAAATGTAGGACGTCTCGTTTAATTGGTACTAATGATTAAGGATTAAATTGAAGCAAATCTGAACTGTTTAGTTTTATAAAGCTTATACCTCACTGAAATCCTATAAAATCTCTTAAACGCACAGAAATTATGCTTACATTTAAGAATCAATGTTCCATGTATATTATGCCACTTTTTAAAGATTGGAGCTATCTAAATTTTCTCGAAGTTTTATACCATCAAAAATAATGTACTGGAAGTCTGCAGCAGAATTCCAGACAACATTTTTGCGTAGAACTTAATTTTACAATATATAACTGATATTTTGGGATTTTCGGTCTAAGAGTGATGTTCTATAATTCAAAATGATCTGTTAACTATTTTAGGAGTAAATATCCCAATGCAAATATATAAACATATACTAAACATAGCTAACTTATAAAAGTAGATATCCTCACACATACTGTAATAAATATATACATGTAAAGATCCAATGCCGATTACCCGTATGCGCATAGCACTAAGCGCAGTCAAGCTGTAACAGACTTACACATGGTATTTGAGATAAGAAAAAAAGTTTTATTTTTATTTTACTGCATCATAAACTCCGTTCAAACAGAGAGAAACGCACTCTTTGTGCTATAGAACTCAATTCAATCTGACGTTCACCACACACATACGCGCACCTGACTTCGCACTGGGAGACACACTTGTCGAAATTAGGATCTAATTTCGCTGATGCTTGTTTACGAAGCCAAATATTTATCGAAGACCGATTTTTTTCCCGTATATGTTGACAAAAACAGAAAATTACAGAAATAATTAAAAAAAAAGAAATAAAATTATCTATGGACACTTGTTTGTGGGTGACTTTTTTTTCGCTTTTGCGTCGATCGTGTTACTTGAACAGAAAAACAACGTCAACAACATCACTACTACTACTACTACTACTACTACTACTACTACTACTAATACTACTACTACTAATAATAATAATAACAACTAAATATCGTAATAAATATAATAACGGGAACATAAAAAAACAGCACACTGAATGTACCAACCGTGGCTGAAACACCCCAATATAGTCATGAAGGACTAAAAAGAATGGAAACACCGGAAAATGAGAGCACGTCTTAGACCTCCATTAAAAATGCGGACAATAGATGGACGCTGTAGAGAGTCACTGCAACCCAAATGCAATAGTCGGTGCCAGGGATAAGACAACGGTGAGAATTTGTTGCGATAACGCAAAAAATATTGCAATGTTTACCGGAAGAGTGAAAGATATTTAAAAGCTGCTGCGGCTTTTCGTAATTCAGGTTACAGGGAACACCATTACTTATTGTCAGTAAGCAATCATTGATGATGACATATTTGAGGACTCGTAGTGAGTTGATACTACTACTACTACTACTACTACTATTACTAAATATCAACAAGAGGCGGGAAATCAGCAAATGCCGATTTTATGGATATGGAGACAAAACAATAAACCACATAATAAACGAATGTAGCAATAAACCACACAATAAACGAATGTAGTAAACAAACCGAAAAAGAATATAAGGATGGATACGATCAGGTAGGGAAGCCAGTAAAATAGGAATTATTCAGACAACTGCAGTTTGTACACTCAGATAAACGGTACAGGCGACAATCGGCAGCAGTACTTGAAAACGGAAATCCGAAAATCCTATACGCCATTCATGTATTAACAGATAAACCTATCTAAACAAGAAGAACGGATGTCAGAAAAGTTAACAGAAAGGAAAAAAAAACTTGCCAGATCATCGATTTCATCGTTTCATCAGACTACAGGGTGTATATACTGGAGAGGAATAAGCAGGGAAAATACGCGAAACTGGCAACAGAGACAGGATTGATATGGAAGAGGAAAAAAGTCAAAACAACATATTTGAATCAGAGGTATAACTGAGAAGATGCAGGGAATAAACATAATGAGAACGACTGAAATATTAAGACACCCTTTTAATGCAGAGACTTTGGCCATATTGAAACTGCAAAAGAAGTAAACACAAAAAACACCATAAACAATCAAGAAAACTTGAAATGTCTAATTGTAAGCTAATCGCCTCCCCTCCGCCAAAATACCGACATTAACTTGTACCAGAGAAAATAATCGAGGAAAGTCAAGCAGGTAGGAAAGACGGGGGAGTAAGAGAGCTAAGCAGATTTTTTCTAGTAGATCACTGCGGCGAACATCTTGAGGAGGCTTATTGCCACCTAAATTCAAGTCCAAGACCAATGGTAACAGCTACCGAGAAATCAAGGGAACACGTCCATTGCCATAGCATAAATAAATTTATAAATGTTTTTGAAAAAAGTTGAGAATACTGGAAAACTAGGAAGATTTGATATCACTCAGACTCCAGGAAACACAAGAGTTTTTTTTTCTCCAAACGTAATCCTTGACGATGGCCTGTGTGAGAATACCTTGCCAGTAAGTAAATAGGTAATAATAATAATAATAATAATAATAATAATAATAATAATAATAATAAGCACTAGGAACAATTTCGAAAAGATGTGAAAAAAGAATGGCAGAAATTGGAATCAGAGGAATCGCTGGAATGATACAACGAAGGACAAGTATGAAAGCAGCTGAAATATTCAGCTGTTGAATGCTGAGACTAATACACATGAGCCACACGAAGCAAAAAACAACAAAAGAAAAAAAAACGTTACATGGAACCAAAAACATAAAATTGCATATCTATGTTCTCTATTCAATCCCCTCACCTCAATTGCAAAATAACCGCCCCCCCCCAAAAAAAGTGATACCAAATAGCCGAGAAGGGTCAAAGAGGATAGAAAGATCGTGGAGAGAGCACGGACCAGATCTCCGCTAGACAAGCGCGAAGAGAACTGTGGCCTTGAAGAGGCTTATTGCTTATCAAATTCCAGTTGAGACCAATGACCGCTGCCAGCAAGTAAATCAATGGTAAGTGGTTGTTGCGGTAACGTAAATTCATTGTCAAATGTGACCAAACGGAGTGGAAAGTACTGGAAACTTGGGAAGAATTGTTGTCACTCAGCTTCCAGGGAACACCACAAATTGTTTTAAAGGAGAGAGCTTTGATGACCTGTGTGAAAGCTTCTTGTGTGCCATTATTATTATTATTATTATTATTATTATTATTATTATTATTATTATTATTATTATTATTATTAATAATAATAATAATAATAATAATAATAATAATAATAATACCCATAGGATGATATTGACCGACTCTAAGTGAAAAGAAAAGAAGGCGGGAGGGGAATAGTTTGTACAGAAGACTGTGTGCATGACACAAAAAAGAAAGAAAAATCCGAAATGCAGGACACGGAAAGGATAATCATGGAAGCGAGAGATACTGAAAAAATCGACAAAACCGAAAACAGAGAGATAAAGGATTAAGCGTGAAAAGAAAAATGCGAAGCAAAACAAATACATGGAAGATTCACAAGGATAACAAAAGATGAAAATAACGAACACACTTGGACATGGATGCGAAAAGGACAGCTCAGCCGAGAAACTAAATCTCTAATAAACACAGCACAAATTAACTCGATAAGAAGCAACCACATCAAGCAAAGATCGATAGCACACATGAAAAATGTAAATTCAGACTCTGTGAACAAAGCGATAAACCATATAATAAGTGGAAGCAGCAAACAGGTCCCAAAATGAATACAAGAACAGACACAACCAAGTGTGAAGGGTAGTGCACTGGGAATTAAGCAAACAACTGCATCTCGAACGCACAGACAAGTAGTACAAATATAAGCCGGCAGCAGTACTCGGAAACGAGAATCACTAAATCCTATGGGACATCGACATACCCACTAATAAAGTCATCCACTGAAGAAGACCGGATGTCGTATATATTAACAAATCGTAGACTTTGCTCTTCCAGCTGACCAGAGGTTTAATATCAAAGAAAAAGAGGAACGGAGAAAATAAACAGAGATAGTCAGAGTTGAAAGGGATATGGATGTTGAAGAAAATCAAAATAATATCCATAATAGTAGGAGCACTAGGAACACCCCCGAAAATCTTTGAAAAAGAAAGGGGAAAATTGGAATCAGAGAAATGACTGGAAAAATATAACGAACAGCAATAATGAAAACAGCTGAAATATTAAGAAAGACCCTTGAATGTGAACACTAACGCATATGAACCACAAACGCAGGCCAGGCAAACTGCTGCAAAGACAAAACATGAAGCGCTACATGGAACCAAGAAAATTGACGCAGTATAACTATAATTTCTCGAAGCCCTCCCCCTTACCACATCACCCCCCCCCCTGAAAATGTGATTGAAAATCCTAGTAGAGTCAAGGAGGAAGGAAAGATCGAGGAGTAAGCACTGACCATTGTATAAGTGCGAAGCGAAATGGGACCTTGGGGAGGCTTATTTCCACGCAAATTCCAGTGAAAACCAATAGCAGCTGCCAACGAGAAATCAATAGCAAGCAGCTGTTGCAATAATGAAAACTTATTGCAAATGTCATCGAAAGAGATCGAGAGTACTGAACATCTGGGGAGACGTGTTGTCACTCAGCTTACAGAGAAGACCACAGGCTGTTTTCAATGTGACATTTAATAACCTGTGTGAAAGCTCCTTGTGAGCAAATAATAATAATAATAATAATAATAATAATAATAATAATAACATGCTCCATCTGTTTTGGTTCTTCTAGAAATCATATTCCTATTAATGACTAATAGGAGGCCCCGACGTTGTCCGGGATTGAATGATGATCATCCAATATTTCAAACTTTCATATATTTATTGTCATCGAAACCGGTCAAATCGATCACTTTTCAAATTAATTGATTGATTGGCTGCTCTATATGGGGACTCTTTGCTGTTCCATGAGAGAAAAATTCACATGCCCTCCTCTAGTGACTTATTCCACAACACATTATAGTCCACATTGCACAGTATAGAACTTAGTGTTGATTTTATAAAAGTATTTTTATATATAATAGATTGAAATAAATTATGATATGCAAAAGTCAAGCATCATGCTAGTATTGTTCAAAGAACCTACAGCTGATTTTACATGCCTGACATTTCAGATTGTGTGGTAATAAAACTTCCCAAATACACTTGTGGTGTGAGACTGCGTAAGATGTTATGTTTGGTCAGAATAAACATACATAAATCGCAAAATGTAATACGCATATATATATATATATATATATATATATATATATATATATATATATATAAATATATATATATAATGCAGATATAAATATATATATATATATATATATATATCATCACAATAGTATAAAATTCTTTATTAAATGAGCAAGGTTTTAATGTTCATTCCATTTGCTTTCACTGTTTATCATCTCTGACTATTGACTATGGATAGTTATTAGCGGGCAAGGATACAACGTCAACACTAGAAAAAACATATTTGATAGATGTGGAAATGTGTAATATATATATATATATATATATATATATATATGTATATATATATATATATATATATATATAAGTGTGTGTGTGTGGGGGGGTTTGTGAAAATAAATATTTATATGCATATATATATATTTATTTATTTATATATATAAACATTAACATTAAACTTAGCCAGTTGAGCCATGAATAGATTTAATAAACATACGCTTTGTTTTCATTTAGCTTACGAGTTATTAAGTGTAAACTATGCCGTACATTTACTGAAACCGAATAAAATATACATAGATATTAAATTATGTACTAAACTTCTACAGCTAGAAAAGATTGTTTTTACTATCAGTATTATTTACATTGTTTTTACTATCAGTATTATTTGAATTTCTTTGTAATTTATGTTGTAAATAATTCACCATTTACTCTTTATTTTTTTATCGAAAAGTTGTTTGTTAAAATGATCATTTGGTCCTTGGCTTTTCGTTTTTTTCGCTTTCTGAACAGCATTTCTTGGCAATATACAGCATTAATTCTTTGCAGGTAAAATAAACCTGCGTATGGCTAATCTCTCAGATGGCATTTTGATAGCATCAGCCCAACCTATCTCTATATTTGCTTCTAATTTTTTTCTCATATATATATATCTATATCTATATCTATATATATATATCTATATATATATA
>NC_136483.1:175677071-175794571 GCF_053919585.1 Euprymna scolopes
GTAAATCTATTATGCGCTTAACTCATCAGAGTAAATAGAAACAAGCAATCTATCAGAAGGCGTGATTTGTCATGATTTTTCATGGAGGCATAATTTACATGGGTCGTCTAAATGTCTGCACGTGGTAGCTTGTCTCATTATTTTCCATTCGACTACCGGCGAATGTCCGCTTTCTTTGAGTTCCCAGTATTTGTTCGCTATGAAAAATTTGCTATCCTGTACTTTAAAGAACCCCAAATCTATTAAACTGTAGACGAGAAATAGCAAACAACTGTGTTCAGAAAATAAAACTTACTCTAGGATAGCGATACAAAATAGCTTTAAAACTAACAATAGCAATAGAAAACAAACAAATAAATAAATTAAATAAACATGAATATACATAAACGATCACACATATATGTATATATATATGTATATATATGTGCATGTGTGTGTACATATATGTATATTTATATATATATATATATATATATATATATATATATAAAGGAAAACGTCTACCTTAAACCACTAACCTAGTTCTAAAACATATCCTTTGTTCGATAAAATGCATGCCCATTGGCTGATAAGAAGGGGCACGGTGGATACTAGAAAGCTGATTGGCTAACTAAAAATCCTCAACATATATAAAAACAAGAAGCAACCACAGAATTCGCGCATAAGACTGACGAATCCTATAGTGGATGAGACGCAGAATATTCAGTGTAGCTTAATCGCCATATATATTTTATAAATTAATATATATATATATATATATATATATATATATATATATATATATATATATATATATACTATTATATAAAAGTTATTTTACGTGTCTGTTTGAGTTCATTCCAAATAACATCCAAAACGACAGAGCCTATCTTTTGCAAATTTCACACAAAGTTAATTTATATGTCTGGCAGTGTTCTTAGATAGGTTTTTTGCAGTAATTTACCTGATAAGTTACGAAAACCGAAAAAGCATTTTCTTAAAATTCTTCGTCTCTTCTAGATAAAAAGGAGAATATTTTACTTTACACTGTCTAAGGGAAAATAATTTTATTTGTTTGTAAGATCGTCTAGTCTAAATTTGAGCTGCCGTTATATTGTAAACAAACACAAACAGAATTGGATGAACGATACTTTCAGTATTATATCGGTGTGCGTGTGTGTTTTCTACTTGAGTTCGTTTTTAATAAAGTCGTCTTACGTTTTTATGTTACAACATGTTGCAATGTTTCTGTTTATTCAAATCTGTTTCCGTTTATTTTCCTATATATTTCTTTTTATTTTAATCTCTTCCTTTTTATTCTTCATATATTCCGTTTGGAACATTTTCTTACTTTTAGTCTTGCGTTATCGGTATTCATTATGTCTTTAAAATTTAATTGTTTCCTTGTTTGTTTTAACCGTTTTGTCCAACGGGAATCATCATGGCGTTTTCCATGAATAAATAAAAAAGCACTGTCTATTACAATTTCGTAATTGAAATTGCCATGTGTTTTTAATTTTTTTTTTTTACACGGAGGTCACCACTTATCAAGGCCCGGAAGCCACTCGCGGATAAGGATTATCTGTGTATTATTTAATTCCTATCATTAAAATACGCACACTACGTACTTTAAAGTAGATAGATGTGAACATATTTTGTTGATAAAATCACAGATAAACAGATCAAGCTAAGGAAATATATAGCAGAGTAATACAATACATAAAAAAAAGAAAACACCGTCTTCATTGTAGGCATTAATGGCCAGTGCGAATGCAAACGCATGATGTAATTAATTCCTTATAAAACCAATAACACTAATAAATTTTCCGGTATATAAGAATCGAGTATATAATAGTGGAGAAAGAGATATAAAATTAAACGTAACGAATGTCGTATCTCTATCTCTACAATTATATAAAAGAAACTTGGTGTGTGATTTCGTTCTCTATGGACTCGGAAACGACCCGGCAGTTTTTTTTTTTAATTTCACACGAAGCCACTTGATGTGTGTATGGGGGTTAATTACGTAGGTTTTGTATCGGACTCTGTTCGGAAAATATCGAAAAACGAAAATAGAAAAAGTGCGATTATGGAAAAATAGTGCGGGTTTGTTCTTTACATCTATCCGATTTTGTTAAATCTGAACGATGAGTATACGTTATTAAGCATATGTAAGATACAAGTGTGTATATAGTAGAAAGAAAATATATTAAAAATCATTGAACACAACTAATGAATATTTTTGTTAAACGTCTGATATGCATAGTTTGCTTGTTGTCATAGAAACCCGAATAGTTAAGTATTTTTCGTGATGTTTGTACCACAGAAATTTAAAAAATACTCTCCAAATTTTAGATTATGTCTTTTTCTTGTATTTCATTTGATAATTATTATAGTTTTGTTTAGTATTTAATGCAGATTTTAGAAACCAGAGTAAACTACACTATTCCATTTAAAAATTCACTTATTTCGAATTTGAGTTAAATCACATCAATAAACAATAACTATTAAGAAGGCAGAATTTACTAAATTTCGATTTCTTCTGTTGTTACGTTTTACTTAAATTGTTTTTACATATTCTAATATCGGTATCATTAATCGATTTTTATCAAAATTGAAATAATGGTACTTAACATAGAAAGTTGTATTAAATTTGTATTAAATATTTTCTATATCATATTCACGTCCGAGTCTTTCATAGTGACTCTTTCTGTCTACAACCAAGAGGTGAAAATTGAATTTATAATTGGGATATATTCAACACAAAAAAAAAGAAATGGCAAAGTAAAAAGCGAATTCAGAAAAATAATAAACAACAACCAGATTTGTATTTTCAAGCAGAATAGAAAGAAGGTGCACGTAATCACAAACCCAAACCATCTGACTACGTATTCACAAACCCACACCATCTGACAACGTAATCATAAACCCAAACCATCTTCCAAGGTAATCACAGACCCAAACCATCTGACAACGTAATCACAACCCCAAACCATCTGACAACGTAATCAAAAACCCAGTCAATCTGACAACGTAATCACAAACCCAAACCATCTGACAACGTAATCAAAACCCAGTCAATCTGACAACGTAATCACAAACCCAAACCATCGGACACAAAGTAAACATTCTCAAGCCACAAGATAGTGTCCCAACTGGAGCTACGAGTTTATTGTATGGAAATCAATTGAACTGTTAGTGTAAAGTGAAAATGTCGCTATTCTCGAACACCAAAAACATTCTCAAACCTGACCTGAAACAATTATATTTTAAATCTAAGAGAACGAATCTATAAATATGATTTCCTCTAATTACACAGATTTTATTCTTCTCACATTGTAAGGAATGTATTCGACGTACAGAATTAAATTGTATTACAAAATTTATAGCGAATATTAAATAAAAAAGGTGTTTTCCATTGATAAGTAAATAGGTTCTCGAAAAACAAACTTACAAGTCGTATTAATTCAAAGATATTATCGTTTCGAAGTTGTAACAAAAACAGAAAACTGAAGGAAAATTGATTCGAGAACTACAAAAACAACATATCCACATTAGAGAACTCTACAAAAACATCAGAAAGTGCACCTTTAAAGCCTTATTACTAAACCAATCGCAGACAGTAACACATACTGTTTTTTTTCCAAAACACGATAGGGAATACAATGTAGACCTTTATTTGCGTCATTGTCCGCAAAGAGGTTGACATGTTTTAATTTGCCTTAATCGGATAATGAAATGTATTTACTGTTCGCAAAGGTTGTGAAGCACTCTTAGATTAGCGGAATTGTCGACATATACTTTTTATAATTCGTATCCGCTAAGGGACTAGAGTTGGCAACGAATAGCAAAATACTACGATGAATACTAGTGAAACTTAATAGCGAACTTAACCTTACTCTACAGAAGAGGGATTGTTAAAGGTCAGTAAACTTATAAAGGAATTAGACGTAGCATATTTTAGATAGGTAAATTTTAAAACTTTGAATTGTTTTTCGAAAAAAGAAAAAAAATATGTCCTATCACATTCTCAGTATGAATAAAATATAATCTTCTGAAAAAGAGAGAAAAATAGCTACTCGCATTTCCATAGTGATTGGACCACACAAAAACAAACTAATTTATCCTGAGATTATGTGTAAAAGAAGAGAATTAAAAATAGGTTGAAGTATTAAGTGAAAAAGCTAAAACCAATCTGTGCTCCAAGTAGCGTTTATAAATACGAAAATGGTTAGCCGATACTAGCTTAATACGTGTAAAAATACAAAACTAACAACTAGCGCAACGGCATTAGGGTGGCATTCAAAACCGTTTAGATTATTAAGGAAACGAAAACAATAAATCAAATCAAAAAGGAGTGCAGATATGATTTCTATCATACAAAATCGGAGACATATTCATAAACCATCAAAACAAGTCAACACGCAACCAAATAATACTAGCTACAGAATACCTCTAGAGGTTGAGACGACCGATGTCATATTTTTTAGAACCGACTTCTAACAACCCACAAAAAGTAGGAGAACAGGGACGATCAAGCAAAAAAGTTTACTAACCCACTGGCTATAAAACTGAGTGGAACATATATAAGTTAAGCTATTTCTTAGGACAACATGTTGCTGTTAAGTACTAAATTTGCCGTTCCTTATGTATATTTTGTTGTAAACGCAAATACTTTATTTTAAACCATGCATGAGTCTCTTTCCTTTGTTTGTAGTGTTGCCTTTCAATAGAGTCAAAACGCACTTTGTGACTCGATTTGAATTATCGATTTCTGTACTGACAATTCCGTGAGCATGATATACTAGTGACTTTATGTAATCTAATAAAAATATATGTGCATCGGGTGTTTACTGAATTGTTTTTATTAGTTGCATAAGATTTTAGATGAATTGTAACAGACTTTTCTAAACGTTAAATCTTACCGTTTCAATGAAACAATGGTACGTTTCTTGAGTGTGTAATATATAGTTTTTAAATAAATTGTTTGTATGTAAAAACGTATATATTCATAGAGAATTATCTTCGTTCGTATATTTTTATATTTCATTATTTTGGATATTACTTTTCCTTTTTTTTTTTTTTTACTTGGTTACATGTTTGTGGTTCGCTTTTTTTTCCAATTTCTTTTTCCCCCCTCGGTTTGCATCCAAGGCAAATTATGACGGCGTTCTCACTCACATTTTTGCTTAATTTCTCAAATGACACACACACACACACACACACACACACACACACACACACACACACACACACACACACCTTTCTTCTGTAGGACACACTTTACCCGCAGTTTCCTTCCTTTCTTCCTGGCGATAAATTGGCGGGCTAATTTCCGCCAATCAGCTGCTACTGGATACGTGACGTCATATTGGGTCGTTGGGAAAATCCATTTCTCTGTGAAAAATTACAATTGATAATTTCGCGCACGACTCATTCAACTGGAATTTTCACTAAGTTCCGTTTTTAAAATTCTGATTTCAATTCTTTGCTTTTAGTTATTCTCGCAAAATATCTTTTTGTAGTAGTATTCATTTCATTTTTTCTAACCCTTTCTTTCCAGTTTTTCACACTTTCAAACGTCTTTATTCTCAATCGTGATTTTATTAGTTTTTTATTTTATTTTTTTCGAACCTTAATCTCCAATGTTATTTCAAAACTTCTTTATTTCTTTACAGGAATCATGTAAAATGTTTTCTACGATTAAGGTTTTATTTTAGTTTATTTATTGATTCCTAACTTGTTCTCATTCGTATGTGTCCATTGTTATTTTATTTCTTATTTCTAATTTTATAATTTACTTTTATTTTAAAAAATAATTTTGAAGACTAAATTTATTGTTAACAATATCCAGCTGTATAATTTTTTTTTATTTTGAAGTTTGTTCACTTTACTCTTTCCTTCTGTAATTTTTATTTATTTATTTGTAATTGTTTGTATATTTGTAATTTCATTAATTATTCATTTTTATTTAGACCTTGATTCGTTTATTATTTACGTCTTTTGATAGTTTTCATTTGTTTATTGCGAAAGTTCTTATTTATATTTCCATTCCTCTTAAATTCGTAATTTACTTTTTTCTTTATTAATAAATCTTGTATTCATCCTATATTCTCTTTGGAGTTTATATTTATTTATATCGAATTTACTCTATATTCCTCCGTCTTGAAGTTTGTTTTTAAATTTATTTTGACATTTCTTCTGTTCTCATTTCGTAGTTTAGAACTTTATTTGTTTCCTCTTATTTTTTGCCTAATTTTGGAGAATGTCGATGTTTTAATCCAATCCTATCTTTTATTCTGTATTTTAAATTAATTAATATATTTCCATTTTGTCTTGTTGTTGCATTTATTCCTCTGTTCCGAGGATTATTTATTTTATGATGTTTTTCTAATTTATTTCTCATTTTATTTTATTCAACATTCATTCACTTTTCTTTAGTTTCTTACTTCGGCATTATTTCTCGGTTTCGAAGTTTAGCATTTCCTATATTTAACAATTTCTTTCGGTTTACATTTCATATTTTATTTCCGTATTATGTTTTTTTTTGTTACTTACTTTAATTTTAATTTATTTAGTATTTTCTTTCTATTTTTTTGCATATACTTATATATATATATATATATATATATATATATATATATATAAGAACAAACAGTTAATTAAACATGTTAAAAACACTTTGAAAAAGAGTGAAAAACATATTTAATCTGAAAAAGAAACACTCAATAAGTGGATAGTACTTAATCCGCGGAGTATCGGAGAAATACTTTCCTTCTCATCAGAGGGTAGAAATTAGCAAAATGCGCGGTCGGATTTTGCATACAAACGTATTTGATGAAAGTACAAGTAAATCAAAGATCTTACTTGATAACAAAAAGTGAAGAAAAAGGTGATTACACGTGAATGGATAGTCAGGTTAAAGGTAAATAATCCAATGACGGTAAAATCCAAAAATATAACCCCAAGAAAGTTAATTGTGTTTCCATTTGCACAAGTAAAATCCAAGGAAATCACGTAATTGGAAGATGGTCCAAAATAATCCAAAAGGCCGAAATCCATGGAATAATTCACAAATATGTACAAAGAAAAGAAAAAAAAGGAAAATTCCAATAATATTAATAAAAGAAAAATAAGATATGCTTTTCACACGACTGCCGAGATATAATAAGAAATATAAGGGAAGAAGAAGAGGAAAAACACTTTTTTCTTTCTTCTTTTTTATTACAGTTTCACCCCAAACAAGGCACATTGCCACTTTGATGCAGAGGCCTACTATCAGGGACAGAGGCTACAGGGGTACTAGATGAGGAGTTGGGCAGCAAGATACCGGTACACGTTATATCTGAACTTCTGCATGTCAGTACAGTGTGGAAAGCAGGAACCTGGAAGGGAGTTCCGAAGTCTAGCGGTTCTGGGAAAGAAACTACTGGCGTAACAGGCTCTCTTACATCCAGCGATGTCAACTGTGAAGGGGTGAGATTTTACCGCTTTTCGGGTTTGTCAGGGGTATGTATTTTCCTGAATTCGATCTTGCCTCGACAGTCGCGCTGTATATTTAACCCATCTCTTTTTTACAATTTATCTTTTTTTTAACAATATATTGGAATTCTTCCGCATTTCCTTGTACCTATTTGTGAATTATTCCACGGATTTCTGCGTTTTGGATTATGTTGTATCACCTTCCCATTACGCGGTTCCCTTGGATTTTACTTGTGCGAATAGAAATTTAACTAACTTTCTTTGATTCTGCATCTTTGGATTTTACCGTCATTGGAAATTTTACCCTTCGTCAGATTATCCATTCCCGTGAAATCACCTTTATATTCACCCTATTCCCTCTACTTCACTTTTTGTTATCAAGTAAGATCTATGACTTACTTATAGGTTCATTTAATACTTTTGTAAGGAAAACCACGATCCCGAATTTTGCTAAATACCACCCGCTGATGAGAAGGAAAGTATTTCTTCGAAACTCCGCGAATTAAGGACTATTCATTTATTTAGTGTTTCCATTTTTAAAATTAAATATGTTTTAAACTCTTTTTCAAGGTGTTTTTAACATGTTTTATTAACAAATTGTTCTGATATATATATATATATATATATATATATATATATATATATATATTATTGCTTTTTTTGTATTTAACTCTATATCTTATCACGTTGTTATCCTTTCGTTTCTATTGTTCCTCTAAAAATTTACTTGTTATATCATCTTCTTTTCATGCATATATTTTTATTCATTTGCTTTCTCGAATTGTGTTACTACTCTATTTCCTCCTGTAATACTTCCGTAATTTCTTATTTCCTTTCTTCTGCATTCATTTATTTTGTTTCTTTAGATATCCCTATAAGTTTTTACATCTCATTATTCTCTATATTTTTTTTATGCCTTGGGCGTAATTCTCGCTTCATCTTCTTTGTTTACACTAGCTGACCGGGCCGTCTTGCAAAAAGCAAACAATTTTCTGGGTCTACTATATTTTATGTAGTAGTGCATGGTTATTTTAATCATTCGAATAATACTATCATTATTTAATTATGAATCTATTTTATATTTTTATCATTTCAGACAAGACGTGAATCCAATTTATGTAAGGAGTTAATACGAACAATAGATTATTAAAAAAAAAAAACAGGTGATGCCTTCGGCTTAAAACGATTAATGTTATAGGTACAAGAAAATAGTTTAGCAGGTAAAGAGTGAAAACGATTAATGTTATAGGCACAAGAAAATAGTTTAGCAGGTAAAGAATTAAAACGAGTAATATTATAGGTACAAGAAAATAGTTTAGCAGGTAAAGAGTTAAAACGATTAATATTATAGGTACAAAAAAATAGTTTCGCAGGTAAAGAGTTAAAACGATGAATGTTATAGGTAAAAGAAAATAGTTTAGCAGGAAAAGAGTTAAAACGATTAATGTTATAGGCACAAGAAAATAGTTTAGCAGGTAAAGAGTTAAAACGATTAATATTATAGGTACAAGAAAATAGTTTAGCAGGAAAAGAGTTAAAACGATTAATGTTATAGGTACAAGAAAATAGTTTCGCAGGTAAAGAGTTAAAACGATGAATGTTATAGGTACAAGAAAATAGTTTAGCAGGAAAAGAGTTAAAACGATTAGTGTTATAGGCACAAGAAAATAGTTTAGCAGGTAAAGAGTTAAAACGATTAATATTATAGGTACAAGAAAATAGTTTCGCAGGTAAAGAGTTAAAACGATGAATGTTATAGGTACAAGAAAATAGTTTAGCAGGAAAAGAGTTAAAACGATTAATGTTATAGGCACAAGAAAATAGTTTAGCAGGTAAAGAGTTAAAACGATTAATATTATAGGTACAAGAAAATAGTTTAGCAGGAAAAGAGTTAAAACGATTAATGTTATAGGTACAAGAAAATAGTTTAGCAGGAAAAGAGTTAAAACGATGAATGTTATAGGTACAAGAAAATAGTTTAGCAGGAAAAGAGTTAAAACGATTAATGTTATAGGTACAAGAAAATAGTTTAGCAGGAAAAGAGTTAAAACGATGAATGTTATAGGTACAAGAAAATAGTTTAGCAGGAAAAGAGTTAAAACGATTAATGTTATAGGTACAAGAAAATAGTTTAGCAGGTAAAGAGTTAAAACGATTAATGTTATAGGCACAAGAAAATAGTTTAGCAGGTAAAGAGTTAAAACGATTAATGTTATAGGCACAAGAAAATAGTTTAGCAGGTAAAGAGTTAAAACGATTAATGTTATAGGTACAAGAAAATAGTTTAGCAGGAAAAGAGTTAAAACGATTAATGTTATAGGTACAAGAAAATAGTTTAGCAGGAAAAGAGTTAAAACGATGAATGTTATAGGTATAAGAAAATAGTTTAGCAGGTTGGTCGGTTCGTTGGTTGTTTTTGTTTTACGGCATATCAACCCTTTACGGGTTATTTAATGCCGAATCTAAAGATTTTGAAGACATTTTTTTTTTAATAGAATATATTTGTTGTTTTCAAGTCGGTTTCTATTTAACCCATAGTTGCGACCCTAACAGGTAATACCACTCCGGGTCAGAGTGGACCTGGGAGCAATGGAAATTAAAAGGTTGATCCACACTCCCCAAAGCCCACAAGCGGGGTCCTAACCACTGGATATAGTTTAAGGTCATATCCAGGACGCCCATTGAGGGACTTTTACCCTCTGCAGGGGGGCAGTCGGCGTATTGTAATGCCCCACCGACAGGGCCAGTTTAGCAGGTAAAGAGTTAATACGATTAATGTAATAGGTACAAGAAAATAGTTTAGCAGGCAAAGAGTTAAAACGATGAATGTTATAGGTACAAGAACATAGTTTAGTAGGTAAAGACTTAACACGTGTATACTTGTTTGAAAGATGTTACGGGGATTAAACACCCTGTTTCAACAACGTATCAAAACAATTCATTATTAGATAATGTCGATGTACATGGTCAGGGGAGATTAGAAAACTAAGCAGGGTATATATAATAAAACCTTAAATAAACACCTGTCATAATCTTATTTATAGAAAAGACTGGCACTAGCAACACAGCTACTGTGAAAGAGAAATAGCAGGAAATAGAAAAGTGCGACTAAAATTGCAAATAGTCGTGTCCTGTATCAATAACCCTTAAATGGGATATAGATTCATTAATCTATTTATCCAAGAAGCCCGTACATCTGATTGGTGACGCATGATATGTAGTGACTGCATTGTTGTAAAAAAAACGTGTAAATCAAAAATGTTTATCTTGACAATAAAGTCTGCCTTTTCAGTCAAATCGCATTATTTATTTAAAATCGGTGAACTCTTTAGTAATTCAATTAACAATTGTAATTATTATTTGATTACTTCTCGCTTGCTAGCGTTGGCATCTTACCATGTTTTTATAACCCATGTAAGAGTAATAATACTTAATAGAAAGCAATACGTTATATGTTGTTGTATTGTATTAAAGTATCATAACATAAAGGAGCAACGGAATGGTTATAATAAATTAAAATATAAATAACGAATGGTCATAATTAATTAAACTATGAGTAACATCATTAATTGGTAAACAGGTGTAGTAGAACAGAGGAGTACCAATTGCAATTCACGTTCTGTTATGTTTTATATGATTCAAGTAGGCGTTGAACTAAATCTACTCATTATGTTGCTTTTCTATATTTAGCTCACAGATATATGTAGAGACCAAGATTTTTTATTAGATTTGTTTTTCTATAACAATTCTATTCAACACATCTGAATCCAAAAGGGGAGTATGAAACTGATCTCAACTTGGCATAATAGTTCAGGTTTGAAAAACTACTGCGGCAATGTAGAATGAATGAAATGAATGAGACAAATATAGAGTCTCTGTAAAAAGTCAGAAATCCAATGAACCTATATATGTATAGATCTAAGTGTGTTCTACTGAAGTTCTCCCTTAGGTTACTAAAGAAAGATTATTAATTTTTTCTTCCCAATATACTAATGAAATATGTCATAGTAGACCATTTTCTTGTTCTTAGCAGATTCAGGAAGAAAAACATACAATGAAGTGAAGTACACTTTTAGTGCTATTTCAAGAGGTAACACCACGATGAGAACATGCGAAGTTCCATGTGGGAGCTAGTGTTGAGGAGATCCTTTTTTGCTCTTTGTATCGTATGTTATTTTTATTATTTGGTGATTGTTTACTTGTAAGGGGGAAGTATCCTCACATAAGGTTATCCTGTCAAATTCTATACAGAAAAAGAAGAACACACCATGGGACGGTGAGTAGCTGGTAATCTAAATTCTGCAATAGAATATTCCGAATCTATTTAAGCATTTTGTTTTTTGATGGGATGGGGTGTCGTTCTCGTTGATATTACATGCACACAATCCGAGGGATATTTTAAAATTATAACGTCCTAATCATTTTAATTGTTTATATTTTGTTTGCATTTGTGTCATCGGGTACATTTTCTAAGTAGTTTTTCTAAGTATCGAGTTTCTTTCATATCGCACAGAGACCAAATTTCTCTTTCTATCAGGTCTGTATAAGAAGCATAATTCTTAATAGAATTGTTACTTTTTTCCTTGCCGCATATCAATATGTCTGGTGAAAAGCCCTGTTTTCTACGTATATAGATGATTTTTTATATAATAGAGTATTTTGCTTAAAAAAACAAAAAAAATAGTATTTTGCTTTGGCTGGTTTTATTCCTATAAAATACCAAATATTCACCCGGTATCCCAGACATGCAAACCTAAAAATATCTTCTTACATGATCTAACTACTATTTTTAAGCGCGATTGATTATATTTCTGTTTAACTTTATTCATCGGATATATTCGTCAAGTAATTTTTTAAACTTTTTCATGAGTACGGTTACACATTTCATTGCTTCGATTATGGAATACTTTCTGTAATTCTTGTTTTTTTCCATGCTGTTCAGAAGGCCTTGCTGTATACTGCTGTGCTCTTGAAAGCACATCCTTAAACAATATTTTTATATCTAATAATTCAAATATTCGACCTAATCTCTGATTGTATCAAATGAGAATTAAAAAAAACATGACCAATAAAATTGACAGCGTGAAATTCACTGGAATGTTGTCGAATGCGATATATGACTGTTTAAATATTTGCCTATATAAACCCTGTGTATCGCTTTATTGCAGGTCAATATGTTTAATTTGGAAATGGCTAAGAAACGCAGTGAAGTAAAATTTGGTACACCAAAGGAATATAACTAGGTGCCTAATTTCTCTCATTTGTGTGGGATTTAGTCAAATATTCTGGAATTTTTGCTAATTTTTCTATTTTCTCGTATATTTAAGTGGGCATCACTTTATTGAAAGCCTCTAAAATGTATATTTACGGAAATAAAACCAATATTCTAAGTTCATATTTCTATTTATATAAAGTAAAGAGCATATCCAGTAACACTATTAGACAAAAACGGGGACGAATTTCACATTATTTTGTTTAAGGAAATATTTAGTTATTAACATAACTCCCATGATTCAAAATAACTTTGTTTAGCCTCTTGTCCGCTGATGATGTCAATTGGCGGCTTTGATATCATGTGATTCTATAGGAAACTTCCAAAATCTTCCTCTAAAGTCTATCCTTCGACGAACATTGCACACCTCTTTCATAAACATTCATCTGTATTATTGACAAGACCTGCTCAATCGAAATTTATGCTATCATTCTTTCCTAATGCCTAATGACTTAAGGTAGGGTGCTGTAACCTTGGCTGAGTGGGATAACGCATTGTCGTGTATAAAAATCAATTTGCGGTGACGCACACATTGAAAGTCATCAAGCCATGGCGACAAACGCACATTTAAAAATAAGATATGAGTCTGGCTTGTCAGTTTGATACTTTCTGGCACTCGAAAGGGTTTAATTAGTTCATCGCAGATTATTTCAGCTTAAAACATGACACCCCCATCCACCTGTTTACGACGGAATCAATTAGAGTTAGAAAATACAAGAGGAGTCCAAACCTTGGCCCGCCCAGCTGATCCATGAAGGATTATTCTGCCCTGATCTTCGAAAATAATATTTTCAAAACTGGTTTTCATGTATTTCTAAATCCAAATCAAACGTTTTTGTCATGAGTTTGATTTAAAACAGGTCTTGGTATGGGCTTAATGCTTCTTGCAATTTAATTTTAGATATTGCAGCATGTCTTTCTGGATAAGGAAGGTATTCTGGTCTTGTCCAATATAGCAGCACTGTTTCTGTCCGTCTGCTTGATAAGGTGACGGCAAATTTTTCTAACATCACGAACAGAAAAGACTTTCTTGTGTGTTTGTCCTTCCTTGGTTTCCCGATTTTCATCGAATGAAGGAAAGGTTCTTCGATCTCTTCCAAGCCCCTTGGTAAGATCTACGAGGGATAAACTTCTGCAAGACCTATAACAACAAGTTAATTTTACTAGCTGTCAATCGACTCTTTGTAGGCATTTTGGGAAACCTGCAATAAAGTGATTCACACTTAAATTTACTAAAAAAATTTTTTTTTTCAAATTGCAAAACATCAGGGAAATAAGGTACCTTTTTATACTCTTCCAGTGTACTAAATTTCACTTTTCTACGTTTCATAACAATTTCATAATTAAAAAAATATATACTGACCTGCAATAAAGCTATACACAGGGTTTATTCATAATAAGCGGGATAAATAGAACAGATTAAAGCATCTTCTACTGCGAGATGGACACATATATGCTATTCTCCATGCGCACCGTCGCTTACCTTTGGCGATCAAACGAGAATAGGTATGTGAACATAATGATCGTCGAAATTAATGTATATTTTCTGCGAAGGCCTTGGCGTAGTTGATAAAGTACCTGATAAAATCCAGTCGCAATTTCTACTTTTCTGGAGTTTGTAAGTTTACTCCCAAGTATGGGTGATACGCAACACACAATATAGAATAAAGTAAGAAATTTACTCAGTCATGTCCCACTGGAGAACAGCATTATCCCCTTTGTTGATTTAATAAAGGATCCGTTTGAAATTCTGAACTGATTTCGTTTTTTTAACGGAAAGATTCCCGGGTACGACATGAATATCATCGACATCGATAATATTCACCTGAAAAAGGGTGCAGATTGCAAGTTGCAAACGTGGTGAAAATAACACCCAAGATCAGAATAGTAGTCCGAAGTGGGGAAAGAATACTTGATTTAGTTAATATTAAAATAAAAATATCAATATCGCTTTCGATCCCTCTTTAATCATGATCATCCGTTGATTGTAGTTTTCATACGTAAAGATTTCCTTACATTAAATAATGCATAAATAAAAATAAAACATTTATACAGATTTACAGAAAATGGTATTTGTAATATTTTCCATAACATTCAAAGCTATTTGCATACATGTTTAGTCTTTTATAATATAATAGCCAATTATAAATTATTATGTGACAGTAGAGACTTGATAATTACCGGACATTAATGTGAATCTGTAAACATATGTTTAAACTACATTGAGAGGTGTATGTGAGTTGCTATAATACAAGTCAGGCTATACACCAACTTGTCCAGCGCTCAATGGATACATTTCAAAATAAAATGGGAATAGGCGGTTAAAATAGAAGAAAAAGTAATCAATGGTAATATCTTAGACATACAATCAAAATAGCACCATTAGTAATTGATTAAATCTTACTGTGCAAGATTGAACTGGGAGTGCGGCCAAATGCACTAATTGTCCTCATTCTCAAGATATCTTACGACCGATTCACTGATTATAATTTTAAAGTTATTTTCTTTTATTGATCTATTGTCTAGACACAACAGCCGGATAGACAATCTGGGTGTTTCCGATGCCTCTACAATATAGTATAGAAGGCAGAATACGTTGACCAAATGAATGGGCTATTTATTAAAGAAAACGGGAGATACACTACTTCAAAGGAGAACAGTATACATAACAAGCAATTTCCAAACATCTGGCATTAACCAGGCTCTATATTACTCAAGAGCTCTAGTTTAATTGTTGTATTGCAGTACTGTATCAAAAGTGAACACACACACATATATTTGCCAGCCTTCCTGTTTTAAATCTGTATATGCTCTCCGTGTATCTCGGCATTGGTTTCTAGTCGTCTTGTTCACTTCACTTGGGGTGGGGAAGAAAAAGAAACTATCGAGACGTATTTTGGCCGACACTTTTCCAAATTAACGTCAGCAACGTTGGGGGAGCATCGTTTAAAACGTGGCCATAAATTATTAGCGAGGATAGAAAAAAAAAACAGAATTATAACGGACATATTGGTTCCAAAAAGAATATGAATTGCATTATGTCTTTTTAAATATATTAAGGGGTATATGATATAAAAAAAAATTGTTTCACAACGTTATGCTCCAATTTTTGAATTCCCAGCTACCTTTTTCGTTTCTGAAATGGAACAAGTTTATACACTTCATTGCACCTAAATTTATTTTAAATATTTGTAATGATGTTTTTTTTAATTCTGTTCAAATAGAGGAAGTCTTGACTTAAAGACGAAACATTGATGAACATATAATTTCGTTTGTTCATTCTGTCTCTGTCTCTGTATCTTTGCCTCTGTCTGTCTGTATGTCTGTTTGTCTCTCTCTCTCTCTATATATATATATATATGTATATATATAATATAAAGCTGAATGTCTGTGTGTTTGTGTGTGTGTGTGTGGTCACGAATAGGCTCTTATATGGTTGAATATTTTTAAAAAACTGATTACATATAATGATAGAAGATGTATCGAGACACAGGAAGGTCTATGTATGATCTGGCAGAACGGTGGTTCATTAAAATTGTGGGGTCTGCGTTCGCGCATCGTCCACAAAATATGGAAATAAAAAATTTAAAAATTAAAAAAAAAACGTTTACAAGTGTAACTTAAATAGGGATTGTATAATAAAATTGTGGGGTCTGCGTTCGCACCTGGCTTCCGTTGAATAGAAATAGGCACAACCTTTTATAAAGACTTTTCATATCTATCTGCGTAAGTATACTTTGATAATTATGTTTCAGTTTGAAGAAATATGGTATGATAAAATAATGGCATGTTCGTTCGCACCTGACCTTCATAGAATAGAAATATGTCACAAAGTTTAACAAGATTTTTTTTAATGTAGGCCCACAGATTATTGTGATAAGTGTTTCAGTGTGAACAGGTATGGTATAATAAATTCTGGGTGTATATATTTTATTTTTACTTTCATCATATTTTGCTTTGGTTTTGATACCCCCAAATTCGAAGAAATCTCTTTACAACCCTTCCTTTTCATAACCTATCATATTTTCATAAATCAGAGTCCATTTTCTGTAGGCTGGTTTTGAACCCAGTCAATGACGAGTACTTTAGCTAATATATATATATATATATATATATATATATATATATATATAAATATATATATATATATATATATATATATATATATATATATATATATAAAAGAGTAAGCGTCTTTAATATATGTCGGTTAGACTGTGTTTACATTTGACTCGTCGTCGATTCTATTTGTGAAATAATGTGTGAATTTGTCCATATAATCATCATTTGCTACACCAAAAGTGTTAGTTTCAATCAAACTTTTCATTAAAAAAAAGAGTAAGCGTCTTTAATATATGTCGGTTAGACTGTGTTTACATTTGACTCGTCGTCGATTTTATTTGTGAAATAATGTGTGAATTTGTTCATATAATCATCATTTACTACCCCAAAAGTGTTAGTCAAAACGATTCTTTAAAAAATAAAATACCATAATGACAACATATGAAAAAAATAAAAATCGTAATGATAACATATGAAAAAAATAAAAAATCATAATGATAACACATGAAAAAATAAAAAATCATAATGATAACATATGAAAAAAATCATAATGATAACATATGAGAAAAATACAAAAAATAATGATAACATATAAAAAAAATAAAAAATCATCATAATAACGTATTAAAATAAAAAAAATCATCATGATAACACATGAAAAAATAAAAAATCATAATGATTACATATGAAAAAAATAAAAATCGTAATGATAGCATATGAAAAATAGTAAAAATCGTAATGATTACATATGAAAAAAAAATCGTAGTGATAACATATGAAATAAATAAAAAATCGTAATAAAAACATGAAAAATATTAAAAATAGTAATGATAACTTATAAAAAAAATTAAAAATGATGACATATGAAAAAATACAAAATCATAAGGATAACGTATGAAAAAATAAAAATGATAACATATGTAAAAATAAAAAAAATCATAATGATAACATATGAAAAAAGTAAAACAATAATAATGATAACATATGAAATAAATTAAAAAAACATAATAATAATATATGAAAAAATAAAAAATGATAACTTATAGAAACAATTAAAAAATCGTAATGGTAGCATACGAAAAAATTAAAATGATAACATTAAACAAATTCAAAAAATCATAATGATAGCATATGAAAAATAAAAATTTATAATGATAACGTATGAAAAAATTAAAAATAGTAACATATAAACATTTTTTTAAATCGTAATGATAACATAGGAAAAAATAAAAATGTTAACATATGAAAAAAATTAAAAATTGTGAATGATAACATATGAAAAAAATGAAAATGATAACATATGAAAAAAAATCATAATGATAACATATGAAAAAAAATAAAAATGATAACATATTAAAAAATAAAGAGATCATAATGATAACATATGAAAAATAAAAAAAAGCATAATGATAATATATGAAAAACTAAAAAAAATCATAATGATAATATATGAAAAAAATAAAAATGATAATATATAAAAAAAATAAAAATGATAACATGAAAAAAATTAAAAAAATCATAATGATAACATATGAAAACAAAATCATAATGAAAACATATGGAATAATAAAAACATAATGATGACATATGAAAAAATAAAAACATAATGATAACATATGAAAAAAGTAAAAAATCATAATGATAACATCTGAAAAAATCATTATGATAACATCTGAAAAAATCAAAAACTCAAAATGATAACATTTAAAAAAATCATAATGATAACATATGAAAAAAAATAAAAACATCGTAATGATAACATATGAAAAAATAAAAAAAAATCACAATGATAACGTATGAAAAAAATCAAATGATAACATATGAAAAAAATAATAATGATAACATATGAAAAATAATAATGATAAAATTTGAAAAAATCACAATGACGACATTTGAAAATAATAAAAATCCTAATTATAACATATGAAAAAAATTTTTAAAAATCCTAATTATAACATATGAAAAATGTTAAAAAATCATAATAATGACGCATGAAAAAAAAAATCATAATGATAACATGAAAAACACATACACCTGATTACAAAACGGATAACTATACTGAAAACATCCACCTACTACTTTTCATGTCTAAGAACCTAAAATTGGTAGATGAATTTAATTAAAATGCAATTATAAAAGGTGACATTATTCCTCAAGAGTGACAAGACAATCAAATTATCTTACAATTCGTGTGAACTTACTTCAAACCATACCTAAAATTCGAATGCCTATGAGTGCAGAGCTACCTGTTTTCCTGCCAAAAAATGGTGTCTCCTTCACCTGCCTTAAGTCAGGGATTATATCGACCGAAACCTTGTGCTGGAAACTCTCAAAGTGAGAATGATTGTCCGAATAATCTAAACAGTACAAACATTCTTACATCATCTCAAAAATTCAGAATTGTAAAACTGATGAATATTGAAGATAAACATACTTTCGAAAACATTAAGTCGTGATCTAAATTACTGATTTCATATGCAACGCTTTATTTGTCAATTCAATAAAAGAACATTCATATACTGTATTGTTAAGCTTAAATTAAACCAAAATCAAATGTTCAGTATGATAAAGACTTTGTTGCATTTAAAGTCAAATTAGATAGTCTAGATAAACTGCTATCAGTCATTTTACGATTAAGCAGCGAATGACGCTAGTTTGATCGGGGATTAATATTATCAAGACAAAACAACCTCCAGACAATGTACTTCATGTCGTGCATAGTATTTACTGTGTTTTCGTATTGGATACATCAGCTGATTAAAAGAGGCTTTCTACTTCAAAGAGCGGCCAGATATATGCATGAGACGACGGCATGTATGATTAAATGATTTTTAGATGAGGTTAATTGCACAATTATTCATGCCACAGAATAAATAAATAAAAGAAAGTGTAGAGTAAAAGTGTCTCCAGCTGTGCTTTTGTTTTTTCTTTTTATATTTCGCAAATTTTGCTCACAGAATCGAGTAAATATCTTTTTCTTAATGTAAGACGCCAGTAAGGCAGCAACAGATGGTCACGGATTTGACTTGTAGTAAATAATTTGTCTGATAATGGGCCAATTATTTACGAATTGAATTTCAGATATTGCTTGCCATTTCACAATAACGCATCAAAGTATACTTTTCTAGATGGATATTTTGCAGGGTTGGATTCGTTTCGTTTCATTATGTTTTGTTCAAAAGATTTACTACATTATTTATTTTTTCTATGAAAACGAAACTAATTTAGTTTTTGTTTTCTTTCGTGTATCTATCATATTGACTCTTATATCTATAAGTATTTAAGCACAACCAGAATGTTGCAAAGTGTACAATAGTAAAGAAAAACAAACTATGAAACATTGAAAGTTATAATTAGAGCACCCCAAAAATTGCATTTATTAATCAGGTTGAATAATTTAACAGATATAAAATAAATTCATACATCAATCAACATATTTAAATTCCACTTCATGAGAACATTCAATGAGCATTAATTCCAAATTTTAGTAGCCCTAATTACAATAAAATAATGGACGGAACGAAACCTTACTTAAACCAAACGAAACGAACTACACATTATATTTTATATTATTTTTGCTAGGCAAATTGAGCCCCCATTGGTCTTTCCTCGCTTTCCATTAATAAAGCATGATAAGGATGCTGTGTAGTAAAAACTGCGCACCGTACCTGATGTATTGCATTTGTCTAACGTTACTTATTTCGAATCATAAACAGGCATGGATACACACATATATAAACAGATACATATATTTACACACACGTGTATATATATATATATATATATATATATATATGTGTGTGTGTGTGTGTGTGTGTGTGTGTGTGTGTGTGTGTGTGTGTGTGTGTGCTTGTTTGTATATGCATATAATCATTTTCAACCATTCTTAAACTACATTTAACATCCCAATGGATATATTGCCGATGACACTTTCGGGCTTTAAATGCGAACAATTAAAAGATATGTATGCATTACTTAAAAAAAAAATGCTGGTTTTATTTTGGTGTCCTTAAACCCCGACTCGCTCTTTTTGCTAATGAGGAGACTTTGTTTTATAAAATCAAATGATAAAATTATTGTCCAAGACTTATTGTCTGTCTCAATAAAACATCGTTTCCGAAACGATCGTATAATTTATTGATTTTGTTTTTTCCTCCCTGTCACTGAGATCTCTTTCATGTTACTTTAACATACTTAGAAAGAGTCACACTAACACGGCAAAGGTGAAAAATAGTGTTAAATAACGTCAGGGAGGCCTCTGACTTTATTGGAGTTTGCTTAGGGATAAAGGGTTAAAATAAACAAGAGATGCGATTGGTTATTTCTCTGAGACTACTTGTATATGATACAATGGTTATAATAAATCTACGCAATTCATCTAATGATTGAAACATGTAGATCAGGTGTAACTTACCTTCCACATACCCAGTCACATACATACAACATACACACACACACACACACACACACACACACACACACACACATATATATATATATATATATATATATATGTAAAATTACGCGATTTCCTTGGATTTTACTTGTGCGAATTGAAACTTAACTTTCTTGGATTTACATTTTTGGATTTTACCGTTATTGGATACTTTACCTTTCACCAGACTATTCATTCACCTGAAATTACCTTTTTCTTCACCCTATTCCGTCTGGTTCACTTTTTGTTATCAAGTAAGATCTTTGACTTACTTGCAGTTTCATCAAATACTTTTGCATGCAAAATCCGATTCCGCATTTTGCTAATTCCTACTCTCTGATGAGAAGGAAAGTATTTCTTCTAAACTCCGCGGATTAAGAACTATCCACTTACTAAGTTTTTACTTTTCAAATAAATTATGTTTTTACTCTTTTTCAAAGTGTTTTTTAACATGTTTTATTAACTATTTGCTCTTATATATATATATATATATATATATATATTTATGTGTGCATATATATATATATATATATATATACTAGCAGAAGTACCTGCCTTTGACTAAGTTAAAAAATAAGCGATACTTTTTATATTTTTCAGGGGGCAGGCGCATATACAGACCCCCAAACTTTAATGAACCACCACTCTTGAAAATGTAACATGCCTATTTTTAATCGTCGGTACCTATTCTATCCTTGAATGTTGTTAGTTTTGTATAATAATCAACGATATAGGAGTCGATTCGTGTACACCCTCAACACAGACACATACATACACACACATTCAGCTTTATTATATAGATTATTTAAATATTGGTCGAATTCTATTTCGATAATCTTAATTGGTTTCGCCAGTGGTCAAAAAAAAAAAAAAGCTTATATTTCCTAAACAATATTTTAGTAAAATAAGTGTCAACCCATTCTATGAAATCCAGATATATCCCAGAATTGTATTATTCCAAATCTATTCAAACATAAACACGCTTATCAGAATGATCTCATGTGGATCTATATTAAGAATAACTGGTTAAACTTAGTGACATATTTTGATTCTATGGAAATATGTAACAAAGACAGCGCACGAACGCAGACCCCATAATGATATAATACCAGATTTCTTCTAACTGAAACATATTGATCAAAGTATACTTATGCAGATAGATATCGGAAGCTTGTGCTAACGTTTGTGGCATATTTGAATTCTAAGGGTGCAAGGCACGAACGCATACCCCACAATTAGAAACTAATGTGCCATTCCTATTCAACCTGAAACTTACCTGTCAATGTATTTTTATGTGCATCTATAGTAAAAACCCTTATAAATGTCTTCTTTTATTGTTTTATTTCCATTCTTTGAGGACTGGGCGCGTATGCGTACCCCACATATTTAATAAATCACTCCTGGTCAAAATGTAATATACGAATTTTGCTTCTTGGTACGACTTTTATTATTGTATATGGTCAGTTTTGTGTAATATAGGAGCCCTATTCCTAAATACACACAGGCATCCAGCTTTATTACATATATATATATATATATATATATATATATATATATATATATATATATGTCTATGTATATATATATAAAGAGAGAGAAAGAGAGAGAAAGAGAGAGAAATAAGAACGAATAAACCGAGTTATGTGTTCATCAACGCCTCGTTTTTATTTCGAAACTTCCTCTGGATGAATGAGATTAAGAAAACAAAAACACCAGTACAAATATTTTAAATGGTTTCATGTGCTAAATGTGACACTGTTCTATTGCAGAAACGGAAAAAAAGACGTTGGAAATTCAAAAAAAGAAGAGGAATTGCGTTGTTAAAGAGAGGAAGATGTTTAAAAACGTCATATAATCGTTAATAGGTTTTTAAAGATATGAACGCAGTTAATATTCTTTCTGGAAAGAATCTGTCTGTTAAAATTCAAATATAGGTGTGTAACAGAAATGAAATGAGTGTGTTCTTGTTATGTAATTTATTGATTGAGATTATATGTATTAATTATTACAGGGGGTGTTTCTATCGTGTGAGAAGGTTAACCTGTGTCTACAATTAAATTATGTTCTTTTAATAAAAGGTTACACATTATTGGCGCTACATTATAGAAATCAGCATGTTGTGTGGTTAAAAAACCAGTTTATAACATAATTGTATTAGAAAGATTATAATGTTCTTATAAAAGTTCAAACAAAGACCGTTTAAATGAAACTTATTAATTTTTTACTTGGTTACTAGCTTAACATTTTCTTTTCAAATGGCGATATTTTTAGGTATAAATACGTATTTTTCCGGATGTCAAGCAATCTAATTACTAATATAAAAAGTGGTGGCTATTGTTGTACGAACAAAGGCGCGCACAGAAAATATGCGATATGTTGATTATTTTCATGATTAAAATGATCCAAATTTTTATAGGCTACCCATTCGTATGATAAAATTCCTGTCAGTGGTAGAATCAACGAATTAATTATCGGGACCGTGGAACCTGTGCAATATTATCAGAGGTTTCATCTGAATCGAGGCACGTTATATCCGATAATTAATTAATAGAACCTGCCATGGACACGGATTTGATCGGATGGATGTGTTGCCTATAAAAGTCTTGACCTCTTCGATCATGGAAAGTATCAACATGACAAAATTATTCATGAAGAAACCTTCCTTGACGCGATTGACCTCTCGATGCACACGCAAACCATTCAGGATATATGATCCCATTGTAAAATGGAAGAGAAAAGCTGAAAAAAGAAACTTATGGAAAGATATATGGAATTTCTGTGGAGATCAAGTAAGAAAGGGAGAAATATTTCTCCGTATAATCCCAACCATTCCTGAGCAATATTTGTTTAAAACATCTATTTATATTGTTTATAATTAAAAAAGAACGCGGTTTCATCAATGACAAAATTCGTTCCAACTCACAAAAATAATTTTCAATTACGACTTTTATAAGTTTTCAGGGTAGATGAAACCGAATATAATATTAAAAGTGGCGCAAAGAAATAGTTTTCATAGTATGAAAACATCAGTACATCAAAAAGTACAGATCACTTTTCTATATAACTTTAACGTAAAATGCGTGGCCACTTTCTGGGTCCTGGATATGCCCTTAAACTATATCCAGTGGTGAGGCCCCAGCTTGCGGACTTTGGGGAGTGTGGAGCCACCCTTTGATTGTCATTGCTCCCAGGTCCACTCTGACCCGGAGTGGTAGTACCTGTTAGGGTCCCAACTATGGGTTAAATAGAAACCGACTTGAAAACAACAAATATATTCTATTAAGAAAATTTTCTTTAAAATCTTTGGATTCGGCATTAAATAACATGAAAAGGGTTGATATGCCGTAAAACACAAACAACCAACCAGCTCACTTTCTGACCGCATGATGATAGTTTTTTGTTGTTTTAAATTTGCGTAAACAAGTAGTTTTTCGGAGATTTAGAAATGTATTTCCTTCTGTTATTAGTGGATGCCATTTCTAAACGCGCAAGCCAGCAGAATTTTACCGCGTACAGAAATGGCCACCATCAACATAACATGATAAAATAAGGAATTGCATTGATTAATATCGGGTAAACTAATTATTTACGGAAAATTTGAAAGCGATACTCATTTTCAGCATAACTGTAAATGTTTTAAAGTCGCTATTTGATTAGGGAAATGTGGTTACTTTTATGTGATACTAGCAGGGCTGGCGGGCGTTGCCCATGACCGTATAAAACAATGAGAACATACTTATTACTCTTAAGATAAAGGATTTTTTCTGTCTATGTATCATTTTCTTTCTCGAACAAAAGCACATTTTACCTACCCTAGGACAGGTATGACACATATATGAAATAATTGTTCCTTCCCCATGATAATTAATTTACAGCATATATATGAAAGAGTTTAACCTTCGCTAGGACGGATAATGTACAACGCATATTTAAAATAATTTTACCTACCCCAGGACGGGTAATACATATACACAAATGAAGCAATTTAACATACTCTCGACAGGTATTGTGCAACATATATGAAATAATTTCTCCTCCCACCAAGGCCAACATAATTTTAAGAAAGATGAAATCGTTTTTAGAAGATTGATTGATAGAATTTCCAAGTTAATACATAAATACATTGTCTTGGTAAATGATTAGGCAACCCTTGCTTCACCATAAATTCCAACATTAGTGGGTTTCTTTTCATTCTCAATATTGGTTCTATATTTTACAAAAAATTATGTTATTCTTGTAAGATGTCTCATCAGGATTTTTAAATTAATGCATAAACACTTTGACACAGTTGAGATTAGACAATCCTTGCTTTATTATAAAATTCTACATTAAAATCTGTAAACTTCTGAAATACCTATATTACTATTTAATTTTCTTTCCCCACTACGGACAAATATTTTTTTTTGGGGGGGGGGAAGACGTTATAAACGGAAGATTATTCAGCTGGTTTCACAAAACAATACAAAAATGATTTGAGAAGATTTGTGATTGCGCAACCCTTGCTTTATTATAAAATTCCACATTACTGTCGTCTTTTCCTCCTGTCTACCGACCATCGTTTTTAGTGAAATGACGCAATTTCTTGAACATAACTCAGCAGGGTTTCCACATAATTACATACATACATTGACACGGATGATTACTATGAAACTTACATTTTACCATGAATTTCAATATCAATGTAGTTATTTCCCTCCCAACCAACAACAACATAATAGAAGGAAAAACGGTGTAATTTCCGGAAGATTACTTCACAAGTAGTCTATAGTTTTGGAATATGACATTGTGGGAGATTGCTTTCTGATCTCTATAGGGGCATTACCCCCTCCAGCCTCACCACAAAAGAGAAGGTTTCATAATCTCTAGAAAAATTCAGAGCACGTTTAAAATCAAGCTTCATTCTACCCCACTACAATATTGAAAATTTAACAAAAATAGGATCACACCGTAAAGTTTTCCCTCACAGAACACCAGCAATATATATATATATATATATATATATATATATATATATATAAAATATATTTTAGTCATCGACATACAGACCTGTTTCGTTGTTTCACAACTCATCAGTGCCGCTAGACTAACACCTCTCCCAAGCCGAGGATCGAACCTAGAACCGTCGTGATGACAGTCGGCAGTCCTACCCCCTGACTACGGAATCGGTGGCCGAAATTACACTGTCTGAATGCCTATTTAAATAAACATCCGTCCGCCACTCGTAGAGGGCTCAAACATTTTGTTTGTAAACAAATCGCGAGCTTCGCATTATTTCAGCTAAATTAAGTAGCGAGTAAGATAATTTACGAGAGTGCTCTACCGAAGAGGGGAGCTTTATAAAATATATTTTAGTCATCGACATACAGACCTGTTTCGTTGTTTCACAACTCATCAGTGCCGCTAGACTAACACCTCTCCCAAGCCGAGGATCGAACCTAGAACCGTCGTGATGACAGTCGGCAGTCCTACCCCCTGACTACGGAATCGGTGGCCGAAATTAAACTGTCCGAATGCCTATTTAAATAAACATCCGTCCGCCACTCGTAGAGGGCTCAAACATTTTGTTTGTAAACAAATCGCGAGCGTCGCATTATTTCAGCTAAATTAAGTAGCGAGTAAGATAATTTACGAGAGTGCTCTACCGAAGAGGGGAGCTTTATAAAATATATTTTAGTCATCGACATACAGACCTGTTTCGTTGTTTCACAACTCATCAGTGCCGCTAGACTAACACTTTTAAGATCGTAAACTCCTTCAGTCACTTTCAAGTCTGTCTCCATATTCCAGCCACTGTTAAATATATACAAGTAATAAATAATTTGTGGATCCTAAATTGTTTCAGACATTTCCGGGACTGGCTTAATATCACCCCCACAAAAACATTATAAAAATATACATAAAATGAAGTAATCTTGACATCGATAACTGTTTCAGATTTTTGTTCTGACTTTATATATTCTACATCCCTGATTTATTACCGGGCAATGTCAGGTCTTCTATATTTCCATCTATCTCACTCAATCCCTGCCGATTTCGCGTCTTATTCTAGTATATATTTGCTTCTATCTCATTCAATCCCGAGCGATGTCAGGTCTTCTGCTAGTATATATTTCCATCTATCTTATTCAATCTTCGTCGACATCAAATCTTCGCCTAGTATATATTTCTACATATCTCATTGTATCCCGGGCGACATCAGGTCCTCTGCTATATTTCCAACTATCTGATTCAATAGCGGGCGGACCCGGGTCTTCTACTAGAAAATATTTCCATCTATCTCATTTAATCCCGGGCGACACCTGGTCATCTGCTAGTATATAATTCCAGCTATCTCATTCAATCCCAGGTGATACCGGGTCTTCTGTTATTTCACACTCATCAGCTAATATATAATTTCGACTGGTCATCTGCTAGTATATAATCTCAGCTATCCCATTCAATCCCAGGCGATACCGGGTCTTCTGTTAAAATATGTTTCCAGCTGTCTCATTCAATCCCTGGCGACCTTGATCTTCTGCTACTGTATATTTTCAACTATATAAATCAATCACGGGCGATGCCGGGTCTTCTGCTAGTATATAATTACAAACTTCATTCATTTCCGGACGACGCCGGGTCTTTATATAGTATAAATTTCCATTCAGCCCATTCAATCACAAGTGGTGCCAGGTCTTCTGCTAATTTATATTAACACACTCCCTGGCGATGTCGGTATTTCACTAGTATATATTTCCACACATCTTATTTAATTCCTGGTGACGCCGGGTCTTCTGCTTGCATATATTTCCACACATTTTATTCAATCCTAGGTAACGCCGGGACCTCTGCTAGTATATATTTCCACACATCCCATTAAACCCTTGGGCGACGCTGGGACTTCTGCTTGTATATATATCCATACATATTATTAAACCTTTGGTGACGTCAGGTCTTCTGCTAGCATATATTTCCACACCTCTAATTCAATTCCAGGCGACGCCGGGTCTCCTGCTAGTATTTATTTTTCACACGTCTCATTAATTCCCAGGTGACTCCGGATCTTGTGCTTGTATATATTTCCACACATCTCATTCAAACCCGGGCGACGCCAGGTTTTCCGCTAGTATATATTTCCACACATCTCATTCAATCCCGGGTGAGGCCGGGTAGTCTGCTAGTATACATTTCCACACGTGTAACTCAATCCCAGGCGACGCGAGGTCTTCAGCTGGTATATATTTCAATACATCTGCTTTAATCTCGGGTGAGACTGGGTCTCTTATGAGTATACATATCTATAGATATTTGGATATGTTAATAATGCTGACTAACCAATTAAGTAGATACCATTTGTTTATTGTGTTTATTATGCATGCATAATCTGAAAAGCTTTTTCGTGTTTTCATATGATACTAATTTCGACATACAAAAAGTAGATACCATTGTTTTTTTTTGTTTTTCTTTTAATGTATAATCTTCAGTGTTGTTCAGAAAAAATTGTCATTTATAAATATTTTTCTACTTTATCATTTTTCATAATTTTTGGAAATGTTACTAATTTCCACATACCTTTTAAGTAGAGAACATTGTGTATTGCGTTTATCGTTTATGTATAACTCACCTTATTACCCCCCACTCGAATAAACATGAGATAAAGTCTGGGTGTAAATACTCATTTAAAGACTCGTGAATTCATGTAATGATAATATCAAGTAGTCCCCATTGTATAACAATAATTTGAAAAATAATGACGTCATCACCAGAAGTAACCCAGCCTACAGTTAATCACCCGCCAAAGATTTTTCTCCCCACACTCTCATAAACGGAGTTAGTATACCATATTTTAACTGATGCTAAAAGAACATTGGCCGATTAAGTTTTAGAGAAATGGCGTCATTTCCGGTATAATGACTCGGCAGTATTCAGTTTATCGTAAAATCTAGTGTTTTCTTTATAAAACCTAGCAACTGTGTTCATCTTATCATTAATTATTTTCAATCATATTTTTTCTTTCTCATCGACTTTCCTGATACATTTATATTTTACTGTTTTACACCCGACAATCACGTTAGTGCAATTTTTTTTTTTTTACTTGAAAATTAGTATTTCATTCTGTGTGATAATGTAGTTTAACCCTAAACCAGTCATTTATTAAAGTATGAAAGACGGCATTAATATGAGCTGACGTCATTCCCGGCGATAAGAATCAGCATATTTTCAAATACATTGGAAAATGCATTTAAAATGATGAAAAATACATAGACATGACGTTATAAGTTGGTGAAATTTTATAAACCCCCTTGCAAAAAACGGCCAGTTGACCCCATTAGGACTAATCGTTTTGGCCGATTTATCGATATTTTCCTTCAAGAATCTGATCTGTCTAATAATACCACGTTTTTATTGTTCCACGCTTATATCGAAAGTTCTTGGCGGGCATTCAAATGTACATATATACACATATTTTGCCTTTTATATTTTATATAGGAATCGAGAGTATTTTGCCACTCAATCGCCAATTTGTAATATTTTTTTTTATTTGTAACGCAAACCATTTTTTTTCCTTTTAAATATTTTTGGTCTTATTTATTTATGTTGTAAGATGTGTAGCAAAAAATAAAAATATTCATCTATTTAAAATAAAAAAACGATCACGTTAATTGTCGATTAAAACAGCTTTCATGGCTTTATTTTTGTTTATTTATACATAGGCAGACGTTTTGAATATATACGTTGATATTTAGACAGATAGGTTATATATGAACTAATATATATATATACACACACACACACACACACACACATATATATATATATTTGTATATATTTATATCTATCTATGAATAATAGAGAGAAGTATACATATACATCATGGAGTGTTACTTTTGTTAAGGAAAGGTCATGTAGTAAGATTGGTAACAGTATGCATACATCAATGTATAGAGGGATAGATAGATAAATCGATAGTTTCACAACAAGCGAATCATATATAGAGATAGAGAGACTTGTAGTTAGGAAGCTGGGTGGAAAAATAGACAGTATGAAGTAGATAAAAATATTGAGGTGAATTGACAGATTGAAAGAGAGAGAGAGAGAGAGACATAGAGTGATACGAAGGTAGAGTTAAGGTAGAAATGAAGGGAATACGTAAATATTTGATGAGACATATAACCGCTTAGCGAACTAAATGTGGCAATAGATAGTGATATAGGCAGGTACCGCTAGTTAGATCGATATAAAGATAGACAAATAAATGCAGAAATATATATATATAGGGAAATATTAGATAGCTATTATATTACAAAAATCGAAAGTATTTCGTGTTGTAAAAACAAAACAATAAAAAGTGATTTTCTCTTTCCAATTATCTATCTACCTATCTCTCTCTATCTATTTTACTTACTCTCTTTCTCTTATATGTATGTATATATATATATACATACATAAACTGTGATATAAAATTTACTTTGCGTTTGTGCGTGAGTTCCATTTCGGATTAATCTGATAAAATAAATAAACCTATTTATTTATTGAAATTAAATTCATTTAATTTTTATAAGTAAATATGTGTATTTATCGAATGAGCTTCTGCACTTGGTTTGATTTAAATCGTTAAATGTTGAATTTTTTTATTCCATATTAACAGTACTTACTATAAACAGTGGACTTTCGATTACAGGCACACAGACACACAAAAGCACACACATACATACCTACATACATACCTACAAATGTGGATATATATATATATGTGTGTGTGTGTGCGTGTGTGTGTGATTATGAATATATATATATATATACGTGTTTTTATGTAATTGAAAAGCTTAATGAAGTAATAACATAATGTTTTAACGGGATATTTTAAAATATGTATTTTAAGTATAAATTCCTTATAATATAGTCCAAACTAGTATGAATAAGATATACAATAAAACATATTTCTGATTACAGAGCAGATACGTTCGATAAACTATTCTAATGACCAAAATACAGAATCCGTCTATAATCATAATTTCTCTATATAGTTAGTATTTTATAAGCTTTTTTCACTTTTTTCTACTCAGAATATAGATCATGAATAGTTTTCATCTATTTAAATAAATAAGGTCTACAAGTGCAGATGAACTCTTCCATAATATTTCAGAGTCTTTAAGAGGTGAACTGATCCATTTGGACTTGAAATTGGTTCAATTTTGAATTTTTTCGTTCCTAATTCTTCCTGTCGTCTTTATTACCACTTTCCATTTGCTTTCTTTCTTTCTCCTCTTTGCAGTTTTCCAACTCTGTTCCTTTTTTCCATTTCGTCTATCTTTTCATTCAAGAACCCTTATCTCACTCATCCTATTTTTTGCTTTCACATTTTATTGCTTTTAACTCTCATCGATTTAATTCTTTTCTTTCTATTTCTCTTTCTTAATGTATTTCTCTCTTCCTCATTTTAATATATCATCACATATTATCTCTTTCTTCTTTTTTATTCTCGTCATTTTTCTCTCTCGCTCTCATTCATCTTGCCTCATTCGCCTTAAGTCTTCTCTTTTACTGTCCTTTCTTCACTCTCTCTCTTAACATTTCTCTTCAACCATACATTTATCCAACGTTATCTCCTTCTCTTTGACTGTCTTTCCTTGTTCTCTCCTCCTATTTTCCTTTGTCTTCTTCATTCCGCCTTCTTTCTTCTAATCGATCTCTCCTTCCCTCATCGTCTTTCTTATTTTCACTCTCCCTTTTCCCCTCTCTACAAGCATACATAAAAAACTTAGTCACAACAGTAAACAAATAATCAATATTTTTCCTCTCAGTTCATCACGCTGTTTTGAAACTCATCAGTGTTCGATGCTGAAAAAACAATTTCACTGTAATTCAAACTGCTAGCGTCTGGTGCGAAAATTAAGAAAAAAATACACGAGGAAAAAAAAAAGATATTTTAAATGTAGGCAAAAAAATCATTTTTGTCTTCTTATTGAAATTTAACCTTTTTTTTTCTTTTAGTGTTTCATTTTTTTGTCTGCTTCTACTTAAGCATAAAGCCAGAATACGTTTGCCACACGCCTACCAATTTCAAAATCAATTACTTCTTCAATCCACCGATTATCCACTGACCTTTTCACACTCAAAATCAAAAATGGAAAATTTCATAACATCATAAAATACAAGGAAATACACACAAACTACGAGCTTAGTCTATTCCCCTTTCAATATATATTGTCATATTTATATATGTTAATGCATATATATATATATACATATATATATATATATATATATATATATATATATATATATATATATATATACATATATATGTGTGTGTGTCTGGGTGTGCAATAATTATTGTTCTTATTCTTATTATTATTGTTGTTGTTATTATTCCACATGTCTACATAAAATCTTAGGTATGTATTTTCAACAATATCTTCAACATGAGTGTAGAGTTTATAAGTAAAATATATAAGTCATATGGGAATTAAGATGCGTAGAATTTTTCGTGTTTAACACTCGTCAGAATTATATATATAATGTATATATATATATATATATATATATATATATATATATATATATATATAAACCTGAAGAGTCCTAGAGTGGATGAAACGCGGAATATTCAGTGTAGCTTAATCACCATATATATTTTATAAATTAGTAACTAGCTCTACCTACGCATTGAGCACTTTTGAAGAAAATACTTAAAGTTTACGCATAAATCTATACTTTCGTATATTAATTTTATGTGAGTAAATTAAGTAGTTATATATATATATATATATATATATATATATATATATAGTGAGAGAGAGTGAGAGCGAGAGTGAGATAGAGTAATATATATATAGAGAGAGAGGAGAAAGTTACCTGGTTTTGTGTATTTCTTTATTTCTAGGTATATTAAAATATAATTGTCATTATATATATATATATATATATGTGTGTGTATGTGTATATATATATATATATATATATATATATATATATATATATATATATATATATATGTAGTGACTGTATTGCTCTGAATTCTTAGATGTTTATCGCATAAAACACCAGTGTTGGTATTTGGCAGCGTGTCTAATTCATTGGGTAATATGCACTTCCGAATAAACTCGCCTCCCGTCTGAGCAATAAGGTGGTATTCCTCGTAATAGTGTAACAGGAAGCTGCTGCAAGATTATTTCCGATCGTGCATGTAGAGCACATGTTTGCCACAACGAATAGTGACATCTTAATGAGTGCGCCACGGGGTTCCGACTCGTGAACCACCTATAACCTTTCAGAGCCGGAGTTGCATCAATCCTAATGGGCAAAATGTATACTCGCGTCCGAGTTCTGCTGACCATTATAAAATAGTGCCCAATATATGTAATTCATAATATAAATAACTATAATATATAATATATTTATTTTAATACATTTATTCGTATGTGTAATATTATTCTTAAACAACGTTGTTGAATTTTATAGGACTATACATAAGTAGAACTAAAGCCATGTTTTAGAGAATGTATATCCAGGTAATAAATTAAAACGCAGGCTTTCCTATAACGGTGAGACACGTGGTTTGTTTTGATGATAAAAAATCTTAAACTAAATAATTTAATAGCTTCCCAGACTAAGATTCCTCCATCTTCCGTCCTTCTGAACACTTTAAATTTTCCCTGCCCTTTTATAAAAACAGAATGATCTGAGAAAATCAGAAGATTAGCATAAGAAAACAATAGAGCTTATTATTCTGTTGACAGTCAACTTCGAAACAATGTTGAAATTACCTAATGAACATATACTACGAGAATCGGTCCAAACATAATGCCTCCCATTTTTTAACTAATACGTTAAAGAGCGACAAAGACTGAGAAAACTAGCATTAAAACGAGCGAAATTTTGTTCTTTGCATATTTTTATATAGTCACGTGCAATCTCAATCTAATTTTCACAGCTGTTCTGATAACCCATTCGCGCTTTGAGAGACATATCTGTCGCCAGTTTTAACTCAACGCACCCATCTTTTACTTTTGCTGACTTCAATTGCATGACATATCAAATAACCTATTGCTGATTTTATATGACTGACCTTACTTGCCGTGCGGTAATAATGGATTGAATTTAAGTTTTTACGAAAAAGGGAAGAATTCTGCTGCAATTAATTCTGTTTTAAACAGAAATATTTATTTCGAACGCGACCCAGTCATATCAAAGCATCTACTGTTGAGTGTATATGTTGACTCTTTTGGCGTGTGTGGTTATACAGCTTCTCAAATTCACTTGCGATATTAGGTCATGTAATGTGCTATCTTTTGTCAAAATCGCCTGTTCTTTCTTCTTTCATCGGATTATTTCGATTGTTGGTACTTACTGAAGATATTCAGATAAAAGCTCTAAAAACACTGCCATGCACATAAAGTACATTCATGTGGAATTTAATAAACAGCGGCTAGGCTGTTTTCGAGTTTATAGGTAAGTCTCTCTCTCACACTTATATAAATCTACATGGAGTGTAAGTCGTTAAATAATGGCTCCCATGAAAGTTTCCTGTAACAGTTCTTCTCTTCCTCCAACGTACGGCAATTGAAAACAGTATGGGCAAATGAATATATGAGGATGTGTATTAGTAAGATATGTTTACTAATGAAATGCAGAATACTGATAGCTGGGCAAAGGAACGGATTAATTCCAGAGACCAGAATAAAATCTCTTCGATATTATAAGAAAAAAGGTAGATAAGTACTGAGATAGGCGGTTGTCATTGGCGATACACGTGTGTGTACTATAAGAGCATTTGAAAGATTAAATTACAGGTAATCTCTCTTGCAACATATTTGGTAACGTGGTTTGATTGTATACATCTGGCTTTATTAATGGATCATGTTTTTATGCATGTCAATTACCATTCTCAATCTATACAGCACAAACCTTCTTTATATATTTGCCTATCAAACGTAAAATATTGAGGACTGATCAATACGCTACACAGATCGCAACCTAATAATTAGTTTACGGCATAATCACGGTGGCCCACCGGTTCTTGTTAGATCATCGGTGTTAAGCCACATTTTGCCTGGGAATTACCAGATGTGTGATTATTTGGGACTACCAAGCGCTGTATGTAAGAAGTCATAGACCCATCCCCGAAAGAGCTGCGAATCCTAATGCCGTCATCTCCTCTAACGGGAATACACATGTGAGTGGGAACCATGAAACTTCCTCTTCGCGAGGAAGCCGGTTCTACCCGCCTAAGGTGAGCGTCGCTCTAATACAATACATTAATAGTGATATTTATTCCAATGTACTTAAATTGACGTCGAAAATGGACAGATGTGAACTCAGTATTTCTGAACTAGGATCGATACCCTTAGCTGTTATTTACATGATTGATTCAAGTAATTAACTTTTTAGTAGCTCTAACGGTTATTAGCAATTATAAGGTAATTAAGGTAGTTTAAGTTTAATTCATGCACAATATGTTATGATTTATTTTTTATAAATTTACCAATATATTCATTTGTGTATTTTGCTTATTTATTCCTTTTTTCTAATTAACTTGAATTATTATTGCTTAATTAAAAAGTTATTATCAGTGGTCATAAACATCCAATTATTTAAGGAAAAATTTGTAGTAAATACCAAATGCGTTCATGCTGATCTCTTGCAACAATTTTATAAGACAGTGTCTGAAGTACATGTTAAATGCAAACATCAGTTATGGATAATTGAGGTATATTTTTCTTAGATAGCTATTATTGTTGTGTATATATGTTAGAATATCTGCTAAGAATTTGTAACTTTAATTCTTTACAGGGTACGCAAAGTATACCGGGAATTGAAAGAGAACATTTTCGGCACAAGGATAAAGTCAACAGGAAAATGAATTACTTATATCTATTCCCTGTAGTAGAACTCGTTTTTTCCCTGGATGTTTTCCATTTTAATCTTTAACGCCAGATGTTTGGGCATTCGCCGCAGGCAAAAAATGTTGCTATTCACAACTTACGACCTTTATTGTATTTAACTACTTTTCTATATCTCTCGTCATGTAATATTTCTATTTTTCCTGGCTTTTTCCTGAGCAAATAATTGTAAAATTCTGCCGAATGAAAGGCGAAGTAAGTGTAGATATTTTATATTGACCTAATGAATTATATTTGATAATACAAAGCTATTTGACAGAGTTTCACAAGATGTTCGTTCTAGGTGGGGGTACGTCCTTATTAATATATACGCTTTATAGCTTTATTACACTCTGACTGACGTCTCGTGTTTTCTCTAATATGAATTCCGTTTTCCTCAAGTCTTAACCTCATCTGAGAGCCTTTAACTTATTGTCAATCGCTTGAAGTGCCCCTATCAAGGAATACTGGCTGGGTTGCTTAACTTTTTGTTAGCCTGAGTGTAGTTAATCTAGTGAGTTGGTACTTAACACATGTTACCTTGTGACTAATACAATAAAATAAGTACACACTTGTATAAAAAATATTGGATTGAACAACCTAGAATAAACTCCCAATCTATGTTACGATCGAAGATCTCATTCATATACTGACAAAGTGAATACCTCCTTAACGCCTCTTTACTTAAGGGGGGGCGATGGAAAATTCAATTCGTACGCGTTAATATTAACTTAAAAAAAACTCTTGGGCTTTCAAATTTTAATCTGATTCTGATCGATAATAACAGTGGGCCACTAATCTGCTTCTTGTTTAATTGTTACTTTTCATTAATTTATCTTTCTATTTCGTTCCCTCATCCATCCTGATCTAACAGCTTAATACTTTTAACGAGCATTTTGCTACGCTGTTTTTTGAAAGTTTCCTTGCTGATCACAAATGCATGATTGAAGGTGTTATCCCCGGAAGCGAAAAAAAATAACTGCGTGCGAAGTTGGAAAAAGTGACACCAACTTCCCGTTGCAACATTCAGAAAATGAATTTGCACTTCAGCATTTATTAGGTTGGTGCAAAAATAATGTCATGTGTTAAGTTGAACGTCAAAAAAAGGACATTATTTTTTGCACAACCAAATAACATGTCTTTGCTTGCAACTTGCAAGGCTGTAGAGAGCGGAGGAACGACTGAGTCAGATTCCGACTATTTCGGGTTATTAACTAGAGTCTTGTCAGCTGAATAGACCTAACCCTACCATAAATAATGGTGGAACTTTATTCATATTATTTTTTTACTAATAGGTGGAAATATTAATCTATAAAAGCAATTTCTCATAAATGTTAATCTCATTTTTTTTGGGGGGTGCGAATGAGGTCATTGTGAATTTGATGAGATTTTATCTCAAAGATGTTTGAGAATATTAGATGAATATTCCAGCAATGGAGATATATATATATATATATATATATATATATATATATATATATATATATATATATGTATATATATATATATAGAGAGAGAGAGAGAGAGATAGATAGATAGATAGATAGATAGACGGAGAGAAAGAAATAGAGAGAGAGGGAGCAAGAAAGGATTAAGATATGTTTCTAGAGCAAATTTTATTAATCGTACCCGATTCTTATTTAATAGGCGACTGATCACAAAGCTCTTATGTGCTGACCTCACATAGTAAACTTTATTGTGTTTTTTGTCTTCCGTTTATCCTTTACGCTATTCTGATAAATTTAGTGTTTTAGATGTTCGACAGTCATTCATCATCCTTTAAATTGTAAAGCAATTATATATATATATATATATATATATATATATATAATAGTGTCATTCAGTTACTGACAGAAAGATTCATGTCTATGATATTATACACTTTATTAAAAACAAAACTTTACTCGTACTTAGCCAACATGCACCTAAGATCAACGACTGCGCGTGGATATATGAAGGCCAACGGTATCTCCATAAAATAATTGCTGAGAGAAATTTTAGTAAATAATTTTAAAGTGGAGGCCAATAATTTTTTAATTAGAAAATATACATATTATATTAAATATGATTACTAAATTTATAGTCGTTTTTTTTTAAGTGGATCATGTTACTTATGTAAACGTTGAGAGTTAAAAGAACATTATTTTAGTTAGTAAAAATTAAGCCGTAACATGTGAGAGTATACAAACTTATGAACTATATCATTTTCCTCTATATAAATATATTGTCATCTACTGTCGATAACCTGTACATTATAAGGGAATCGATTTGGAAACGTAATACATCCCTAACAATTAAATCTGAACAAATTATTTGTTTAGAATTTTTTAGAGCTTCTGATGTCATTGGAATCATTTCCAGAATACTTTGTATAATGACGTTCAGGAATACCTAGTATAATGACGTTTACGAATACGTTGTATAATGGGGTTCTTGCATTATTCCATGGTATATTCAAACATGAGTTATTTTTCATACTTTAGTTTATCATTATTAGTTTTAATTCTCTGTTCATAAGAACGAGTACTCGATTACTTATACAAAGAAAATGATCTTAAATATATGTTGGGTTTTATAATTAAACCTTGCAGCTACTTAATGTGTGCACAAGTTTGTAAAATAAATTCATTAATTCTAATTAAAAATAATAATTTAATTTTGTTAGACCTTCGTCTTGCAATCTTGATTTTTCTTTTGAAAATTGAAGTTAACGATTATACTTTAATATTTATATATATATATATGTATATATATATGTATATATATATATATATATATAAACATATATTCTGAATCGTCAAGTTGATAATTTTTTTATTTAAAGTTGACGCTTTTTCACTTGATGTCTTTGTATTTCCAATAAACTTTTTCTAATTTTCAGTGGAGTATTTTTATATATAAGTGTGAACTAGTATATTGGATTTGATCTTGCGTTTAAATATCAGTTAATCAGGTTTATAATAAATCAGCTATATCCTGTACGAATGGTATTATTTTTCTAAGCACGATGGTTCTGAATAGAATTAAGCATGTTAAAAAATTAATATATTTTCATTCCATGCGAATAACTTGAAATATACAGCTAGAATTAAAAAAAAAATAGATTTAAGACTTTATGAAAAAAAAACTTTCAATCCCTAATTTTATAGTTAGAGTACATATTTTTAATTATATAATTTCTTATTTAAATACTTTCTAATATTTTTCATTTGACATCATCAATTTATATTAGACTTGACTAATATTTTTCTATATAGTTTCAGTTAAGCATTATTTGTTCAAGGTTATTTTTAAATAAAAATTTGACCTTCTAATATAATCACCAACTTTTACAATTCGAAGTAGCCTATTTTATGACTCTGAATTTCTATTTGTTTTTAATTGATTTTTTTTTAAATTTGAAGTAAATATACTTTGATTCGAAGTTTTATAAAAAATTTTGATTCCTAATTGATTTTTTTCATTATTATTTAAGCATTTCATTTTACAAATCTTTGATGATTAGTGTTCACATGTGCTGTTAAAATATAAGCTTAATCGATGTTTGATTAAATTGAAATACCGTAAATACATATTTTTATCTTAAGTTAATTGAATTTTATTTTCATATGTATATATATACATATATATACATATACATATATATATATAAATATATATACATATACATATATATAAATATAAATATATATAGATATATACATATACATATATATATATATATATATATATATATATATATATATATATATAGAGAGAGAGAGAGAGAGAGAGAGAGAGATAAATAGATAGATGTACTTGTCATAGTAAATATGTTGTTTTTTATTATCTTATCGCCATAAATCTGGTGATTATTTTACTTTATCTAATCGGATACCGGATATTTCGAATCATTCTTGTCTATTTCTCGGTTCTTTCTTTTATTTTATAAACTTTAATAGACGCTTCTATTTTCAGTAGCGCTTTTCAGACCACGGTATCAATATTGTCAGTAAATTATTGTTAAATGGCCATTCTTTCGCTTAATCAACTCTATCTTGCAATCTTCTTCTCGACCGAGCTAATCAACTGGTGTATCAAAGTCAGCAGTACTTGAATTAGCCTCTTTCTTCGAAGCTGACGCCGTTTACTCAGCTTTTCCTACGGGTCAACGGTTTGAGTTAATTCACCTTGCATTGCCTTCCTGCATCATTTCTTTATTTCTTTTATTATCAAGTTTAGATTTATTCACCTTCTTTATTTGTATTATTCCCACGATCTTTCAGTTTCTCGTCATCGTCTATGTCTCTCGAATACATTACCCACCCACACATATGTATATATATGTGAAGTAGAAAAATAGAGAAATGGGATATATATATATATATATATTAACACCAATACTTAAACATGATATTTCATATTATTCGCGGAGATTCCGTACGTATAATTGTACACTCAATCCTCTATTGAGGAGTAATTAGCAACTTAGACTAATTCGCAGAAAAAATAATGATAATGTCGAACTTGTCATTGTTATTTGTCATTGTTTAAAACTTCACGTGAGCTGATATTAAGGCTTTACGATAAATGTCATGAAAAAGTCACTTCTGATGAATGTTTTTATTTGCAATATGCAAACTGCGAAGTGATTTAAAACGGTACTCCTTAATGAGAAAAAATTAAAATAAAATGTCGTGTACAACTAGATATGCTAAGGAGAGCATTCGATATGTAACCGAATTCTCTACCAGTACGCTATATCTCAAGATGACAATATATCTGGGTTTTTTTTTTCAGATTAAATGATTTGCTGAGATGTATTTCCTTAGCCGGTGTAACGTTAAATTGTACTCACATTCTTCAAAACAATAACAGAACCACACACACAGAGATACTACCTTAAAGGAAAAGAAAAACACAAGCAGGTAGAGAGTGAGAGAGAGAAACACAAGCCAGGAGTGACCACAGCCCAATAAAACAGAAATAAAAATTGAACATTCCAATGAATAGTAGACACTTACACGTTTTCACCTCTTGGAAACATTTCAAATGGACTACGAAAATGCTATTTTTATATCTCCAACACATTTTGAAAATAATTTCTGAAGAGGACGCTTCACAGAACCTCTGAAACGCGTTAAAAATGATTTCAATGATGCAACAATATTATTACAATGATCTAAACATAAGTCTCAATGAACAACCAAGACACGGAATAATAAAATGTTAAAAAATACACATTGTTGGTAACCCAACCTTTACACACACACACATATTTATATATATATATATATATATATATATATATATATATATATATATGTATATATATATATATATATATATATATATATATATATATATATATATATATATATATATATATATGGGAAGGGGCTCCTAGAGTCTTCCCGTCCATATTAAAAGCACTTTATAAGTTTTGTACCGTAACACCTATATATATATATATATATATATATATATATATATATATATATATATATATATATATATATATATATATACTAGCAAAAGTACCGACGGTGACTGGGTTCAAAAAAGCCTACAGAAAATGGACTCTGATTTATGAAAGTATGATAGGTTGCTTGTAAAGAGATAGCTTCGAATTCGGGGGTATCAAAACAAAACCAAAATATGATGAAAGCAAAAATAAAATAGATAACCCCCATAATTTAGTATACCATACCTATTCCCACTGAAATATTTATCACAATATTTTGTGGATTTATATATAAAACCTTTTTAAACTTTGTGACATATTTCCATCCTATTGAGGTCAGGCACGGACGAACAACCCATAATGTTATTATACGATATTTCCTCAAACTGAAACATAATTATCAAAGTATACTTACGCAGATAGATATTAAAAGTCTTCATTAAAGTTTGTGCCTATTTTTTTTTACAAGGAGGTCACCACTTATCAAGGCCCGGAAACCATTCAGGGATAAAGGTTACTGCATGTACAGTACGTTGTACGTTAGTGTTGAGATTTCATAAAGTGTCTACTTAAGTGGGCGGTTCATCAGGATTTTGTTTACGTTGGATTTGAAGACATCGAAGTTGTAGTCAGGTGGGAAACAGGCAGACGGACCAGAGTTCCACTTGCGTTGCGTGCTGTTCTAAGAAAGAAGCTGTGTTCATGGAATTTACGTTTTAATTCAGGCACAGATAGAGAGTGGGGGAAATTTTTTACGGTGACTTCAGCTAGACGGGTGATTTTCGTAAAAGCTGGCGAGGGGGACCAGAGATGTGAGCTCAGACGAGCACTTCCTATAGAAATAACGGTAAAACAAAGAGAGGCTCGCAACGTCTCTTCTGTCGGAGAGAGGTTGCAGGGAAAAGAAAAGGGCATCCCCCACTAAGCCACGAACTCTATTTTGTACTCTGTCAAGGCAGGGTAGGCTATTTTTAGCAGCTCCTGCCCAGATATGGCAGCAGTATTCCATCCTTGGATGTACATGTCTTTTATATTCCATTCTATGGAGGCCGGGCGCGAACGCAGACGCCAAATTTTATTATACTATCCCCATTTAAGGCAAACTATGCTTATCAACGTATTATTATGTACATCTGTATCAAAAAAACTTGTAAATGTTTTATTGAATTTTTAATTTTTTTATTTCCATACTTTGTGGACCAGGTACGAACGTACACCCCACAGTATTAATGAAACATCGTTCTGCCAGATCAAACATGGCCATACCTGTGTCTCGATACATCTTCTACCATTATATATAATCAGTTTTTTTTAAGAGTCAACCATATAGGAGCCTATTCGTGACCGCACACATCACACACACACACATAGCTTAATATTATATATATATATATATATATATATACATATATATATATTCGTATATAAATTTATGTGAGTAAATGGAGTAGTTATATGTATATATATATATATATATATATGCAGATTATGATTATGCCGTATTTATATATAGATAGACGTATATATAGAAATAGATATATATATATATATATATATATGCATATATATATATATATTGTGGTCACACTATGCAGTCTTTTAAAAGGTCATTAAATTTCTGTTCATTTATGACACAGTGTGGTTGTTGCTCTTTTTGATCTTTAGTATGAAACTATTGATATGAGCGTGCGATACATACACCCACACACACACACACACATATATATATATATGTACATGTATATATATATATATATATATATATATATAAATATACACACACTTGTAGATGAATATATATATACATATATATATATATATATATATATATATATATATATTTATGTGGGTATAGAAAATAATATGAATATACCTGAAGAAAAATAGTTGTTTATGTGATGTAGAATATAGATATGTACACATATACATAATATATATATATATATATATATATATATATGTATATAAATGCATATATTCGCTAAAACAGGTGCTTATATATATATATATATATATATATATAAACATACATGAATGTATGCGTTTCTATTTTAATTAGCGACGAGAAACTTCGTGATTTAGACTGAAATGTGTGTTCGATATACCACATCTATATACACAAACATATAAATATATAAGTACATACATATACACAGAAATTCCCACGCATGTACACATATATGTGTGTGTGTGTGCGTGTGTGTGTGAATATTCCTCCGTCCGATTTACAATATATCTAATCTGAATTCAATCAAACGGTGATTTCTGAAGAGATTTGTCTGCTAGGCGATTTGTACTCAATAACACGGTTCACGGTTTCGGTAAAACAAACTGATTTGAATGAACTGCGCATGCGTTCGTTTAAGATAGTGATTAGTTTTTCCCGCGCCTACATCCACTCGAAGCAAACCAATTTAGAATGTTTAGAAGTCACCATCCATCTTTTAATTCGTCCACTGTTTTTACAACATATCACCTGATGAATCGATAAAATCGCATTTTATCACGGATAGTACGCATATCTCAGAAACAGAATATATTTGACATATAGTGCCATGAATAAAACGTGTTTATATTTTCTCTCAATAAGAAGTATCTGGTCTTTCTCATGAGCAATTTATTTATCTCTGTTGTTTTTAGTATTAGTTTAATATAATTTTATAAATTAAATTGTCCCATTTTCTGTCATATCATGTACACGGATTAAACGTTTTCTGTCAAAGAAAGTTTAATTAATTCTATTTTATTTAATCACGTTAATCAGGTACTATCGCAGAGGCTATCTTTTTATGTTTTCAGTGTAAGGTTTTGAGCACAGGGAAGACTCAAGAAGGCGAACTACTGCTTACAGCAGTTGCTTCATATATGATATACATATACATAGGTTTCACTTGGTACGCAGATATACTAAACTCTTATTTGAGAATTGTATAAGTGACGTCTATCATACGATTAGTAAATCAACCTCTGAGAGAAAACTCAGCCATATAATACACGCACATGACCAGCTTGATGACTGGGATGTTTCGCATTAGTTTTTTTTGTTTCATGTTAATAGGCAACCTTCCATCGAACGGATGATCCGAACTCTTACTCGTCATATTCTCCATGTTGGTATCAGAATTTTTCATAGTGTTAATTACATCTCCAAAACGTTACTTAAGTTTGCGTTTCGGATTTTTTCTATGTAGCGGTTTTTCATATAACAGCTTCTAAGGTAGCCAGCAGTCTGTTTTTCAGATAGTGCCCTCCAATATAATTGTGCATTATATAACTTTCAAGACTAAGAATTCTACCTCAATCAAGACAATTAATGTGATGTGTATATGATTACGAAATAATCCCCAGAATTCTCTTCAATGCAATTTGTCGAATTGGCCTACTTCGTTTTGAAAGGCCCCAGCGTGACTTAACATTAACTTGCCCTATTTGTGAGTTCAATTGGGTTGTATTTCTGTTAACCATTATGCACACACACACACACACACACACACACAAACATATATATATATAAATATGTATATATATATTTATATATATATATATAAATATGTATATATATATATATATATATATAACACAAATAATAAAAAAATGCTATGAAAGGTGGTCCTTAATATAGATATTTCGGGGTCTTCCTTTTCCACTATATGTGTATATATTTACAAACGCTTTCACACACACACACATACACACACACATATACATATGCGTGTATAATGTTACAAAAACAAAGTTTTATATATTTAACTAACAATAAATTGTGTTGTTGGTTAATATATGTGTGATAAATTAAAATAGCTTCCATATTTTTGCCTTTCGATTTTATATCGAAAAGCAATAACGATTACATATCGAAAATCTTAAACTACTCATTGTACAAAAAATTACTTTTTGACATTCTTTAGTATTGATCAATAATCTATTCCCCCAAATACATGTAACATTTTGATATAAAATATCATACCGACAGCCACACTCTTCAGAAGATTTTAGTCGTTTTTCCAACTTTATTGATCATTCAAACACAACCTCCTCGTCGCTAACCGTTTTCGAGTGAATCTTTTGCTGAGTAACTTATTCCAGAGTTTGTTGAAATTAATGATTCGTCTCTTAGGTACAATGAGACATGGTTATAGCATTTCTTGCCTCGGAATCAATAAAATAAAGAATTTGCATACAACAATCTATCAAAGCTTTTTTCTCCTTTTAATATTCTTATCTCACTTCAAAACCCTACTTTTGCTACCCAAATCACAAAATTTGGTACGCCACATAACAAGATCCGGTACGAGTTTCTAATTTGTTTAGTAAAGTAGTAACCAGCAGCGGCGAAGACTCGAAAGTGCATGTTGATTTGTATAATGATAGTTATAATATATTGAATAGATTTGATAAGTAATATATGTAAGTATACATATCACAGAAATTAAAAAAAAAAAACAATAGAAGAGTTCAAATGAAAAATAACGCGATATGTTTTCCAATTATTGACAATGGAGATTATTGCATTTTCCTTGAAACGCTTCGAATTTTTTTATACTAAATGATTGATTGTTAAGAATTTGAAGACTATCATTTTACTTAATTAAACTATTGTTTCAATAACGTAAAATTGTCGATATGCCACAAAACAAATCGAAACCAACATAGAAGAAAAATCTCAAGTGTATCACATTATTTGTCATTTAATTTCGAACAGGTCCATCAGCAATTTTCTGTGTTCAAATTTTTACCAAAGATAAGAAAAAATTATGCGCCCGTCTAGAAATTCGATTAAACCTGTTATATAAAAAAAAGATAGAATAACCGAACCAATATGGCCTAGGGCAACGGTAAAAATGGACTACCTATCGGGGAAAATGATAGGCATAATCTATTTCATTCTTTGTCAGGTTCGTACCTTTAAGCAAGTTGGATTCTCGATAAAATAGTTGGTTATTTTGTATAATATTATGTTACAGGCTTGGGCTGCCTTTTGAGAAGTAATTTAGGCAGTTCTGCTTCTGTTTTTTTATTATTACTTTCATCGTTAACCGTATTGAGTGATGATAACATTAAAGATGGTGTTCAGAGAAAAGTACTCGAATTAATGAGTATATGCATTAAACATGGTTTATGTTGTTGTTGTTGTTGAATATTAATAAATGGTGGATCAAATCTTATTAAAATCAATTCTGTAATACGCATGCAATTTCAAGAAACATTTGATCTGATGTCGTGTGATTGCTAGTCGCCAAATTGTTTTACATTGGTTCCATGCGACAGCGTTCGCAATGGACATCCAATATTATTATTGTGACCCTCTCTCTCTCTCTCTCTCTCTCTCTCTCTCGGTCACGCAGTCTATCTATCTCTCTCTATCTATCTATTTATCTATCTATCTATCAATATATATATAAATATATACATATAATATACACACATATATATATACACTTGTGCCCGATATTATTCATACCCCTCGGATCTTTGAGATTTCTATAAGAATATTGCTCAAACCAGAAGGTAGACAATATTAAAGGGATTTCAAACAATAAATCAAGCATAAGCATTTAATTTAAACTCAACAAATAAATAAATTATGCAAGTTTGAAACATTATACAAAGAAAAACAATAATGGCACTAGTTCAAAATTATTCATACCTCTCTTACTAATAGTCAATAGCATGCCCTTTATTCTTAATAACTGCCTGTAACCGTTTGGGATATTTATCAACAAGGTTTTTACAAGCATCAACACTGATTTTTGACCATTCTTCAATGCAGTAGTTCTCCAAATCCCTCAAATTTCTAGGTTTCCGCTTTTTAACCTCAGTTTTCAATATGTGCCAGAGGTTTTCGATAGGGTTCAGGTCGGGACTCTGGCTAGGCCATTTCAAAACATTAATTTGATTATCCTCAAACCATTTCTTGACTATTTTGGCAGTATGTTTTGGATCATTATCCTGTTGAAGGACCCAGTTTGGTCCTAAATGGAGCTTCTCCGCATCATGTCTAATGTTTTTCTTGAGTATCTCCAAATATTGCTCCTTCTTCATGGTTCCATCTATCTTGACCAAACTACCTGGACCACTAGCCGAAAAGGAGCCCCAAAACATTAGGCTACCACCACCATGTTTCACCGTGGGTATGGTGTTCTTTGGGTTGTAAGCTTCTCCTTTCTTCCTTCAAACGTAAGAAGCATCCATATGGCCAAACAATTCAATTTTTGTTTCGTCAGTCCACAAAATACTTGAGAAAACGGACTCTGGAGAATTCACATGGGTCCTAGCAAACTTTAGACGTGCTGCAAGGTGTTTTCCGGTGTGCAATGGAGTCCTTCTTGGTCTTCTTCCTTTCAGACCATTTTCATGCAGAGTCCTTTGCAATGTTTGCCTTGATATTTTTATGCCAGAAGACTCCAGATTTTCTAAAATGTCCTTATTAGTGGTGGTTGGATTTGCATTAACACTTCTTACAATATTCCTGGTGGCTCTAGCAGACAGTTTCCTTTTTCTTCCTCTACCAATCAAGTTGTTTGTTGTGTGGTGGCTCTGGAATTTTTTGATGATGCTCTGTACTGTTGCTGTAGGGACCTCAAATTTCTTGAAAATTGACTTGTAACCTAAACCATCCTTATGTGAATTCACAATTTTAGTCCTAAGATCATTACTAAGCTCTTTTTTCTTCCCCATTCTAATAATTTTTATTCTTTTATTGGTTTTCAGTTGATATCATTTTAATTTCTGAAAAATGCAAAAAACGAAATGAAATTAATCAAAGGTTGTATAAAAGCATTCAAAATAAAAATCAAACAGAAAACAAACAGTCAGAAACTCGATTAATACTGAAAAAATAAGGGGGTATGATTATTTTTGAACATTGCAGATTTTATAAATAGCTGTATATTTCTTTTATTACAAGTATCCCGAGATTTTAAAATGACGAAAATGATCAGAAGAGGTTTATTAAGAATATGTATCAATATGGACGTAAACAATAAATTCTTACAAAAGTTACACCTAATAAACTCAATTTTCAAGGGGGGTATGAATAATATCGGGCACAACTGTACATATATATATAATAAAAAGCTGAACGTCTGCGTGGGTGTGTGCGTGTGTGTGTGTGTGTGTGTGTGTGCGTGTGTGTCTGGTCACGAATAGGCTCCTATATGGTTGACTATTTTAAAAAACTGATTACATATAATGTTAAAAGAGGTTTGATCTGGCAGAACGGTGGTTCATAAAAATTGTGGGGTGTGCGTTCAGCCTGGCTACCAAAGTATGGAAATAAAAAATGAAGAAAAGACGTTTACAAGGGGTTTTTATATAGGTGGACATAATACTTTGATAAGTATGTTTCAACTTAAATGGGGATGGTATAATAAAATTGTGGGGTCTACGTTCGCGCCTATACTCCATGGAAATATGGCACAGACTTTAACAAAGACTTTTCATATCTATTTGCGTAAGTATAATTTGATAATTATGTTTCAGTTTGAAGAAATATGGTATAATGGTGAGGGTCCACAATAACACCTTAAATTTAATCTTAATTAACGTTAGCTGTTATTTATTTTTTTAGTTGAATCATATTGTGTCGAATAAATTCACCTAAAAAATTCACGTTCTTATTAAAGTGAAAGCCAAAAAAAAAGTCGGAACTTTAGACAATTATCGACACAAATTTTGCATGGCACTGTTTTTTCCTTGTCCATTTGCACGTAGAACTCTTTCGAAAATAGATGCATAGATAAATAATAAAAAATAAGGACGTTACTTGTTATCGTGTCAAAAGAAGGAAAAACTCCTGCTCGCGTGATTACGTGTCTTTTTAAAAACATTTATATTACCTTTTTATTTTTATTTATATATATATGTTTAAGCTTTTTTGTCAGTGTACTAGAAGGAATTCAGTTGATTACAACACTTTCTGCGTGTTCTTTTCATTACAATAGTACAGCCCTGAATCCTACAGTGCAATACTACACTGTACAATATTGTAAAACTTAAACAAAGCTATTCTGCTTGAAAAGGGTGCCATTTTCTTCTTATTCATATTTATATCGATTTTTTGCTTTAAAAACTAAAGTAATTACATGTTTACTTGTTTAATATCCCATTTTCCTGTTTCGGATTATTTTACTAAAGTAAATAAAACTTCATTATTTTCAAAACTGTTTTTGTTTCTTTGTTTTTCAATATTTCGTCGATATTATTTAGGAAGAGTGTTAATCAGAAAAAACAACAAACGACTACCCGGAAAATAAATATACAAGAAATAAATGTTACCATAGCCAATTAAAGTTCAGTTCATTTTTTTTGTTTTGAAATAGTTTTTAATGCTCTTTACTTGAAATAATTTCAGCGAACCAAAATTAAAACAAAATTTGAGGCAATAACTACTTAAATGATTTTTATATAAACTACACATGACATGATCGAATATTCATCAAACACAAAATAACGGAAAACATTAAAATATGTTTATAAATATTCCTTACGTTGACGGAACTCTCTTAAATTGTTAACACAGAATGCTCAGGTTCCCCTTCTTCAAATTGAAAACGTGGCTCTCCATTTAAAAGTGGCTGCCATTTTGATTTTTTTTAAACCGGTTCGTGAATCAAAAAAATATTGACTATGGTTACATCTATTTTTTGTATATTTATATTATTATATATATAACATTTTCTCTTTGTTAGGAAACACCATTTTGTTGGTCACTCTTGGCTACGAATGGAAACAAAGTTGATATAAAAAATATATTTTCGCAAACGTTATCTTTACTTTCATCATATTTTGCTTAGGGTAAACTTTTTGAGTATCAAAACCGATCTCTTTACAACCCTATCCTTTTCATAACCTATCATACTTTCATCAATCACAGTCCATTTTCTGTAGGCAGTTTTTGAACACAGTAAACGACGGGTACTTCTGCTAGTATATATATATATATATATATATATATATATATATATATATATATATATATATATATTGTGAAAGCAAAATCAAGACTTCAAAAACGATGTATTTCATTTTACGTTACAATTGTTTTCATGCCCGATAGACAATTTCAAACATTATATCGTTTGAAAATTTACAAAGAAACACTCTTGACAATAGAACATTGTTTGAAGAGAAAAAAAAATAAAAAAAACACTCAGCCATTTAAATATATATATATATATATATATATATATATTTAAATCGCTTTAATTTAAATTTAAATATATATATATATATATATATATATATATATATATATATATATATATTTAAATCGCTGACTGTTTTTTATATATATCATTCGGTGATTTCCTGAATTAGATTTCACTATTTCTTTATTTCACATAATTAATTTTTTTTAAAAAGGATTTTTAAAATTTTTATTTCTATATTTATAATATTGTCATAAAAACCTTGCATTAACGTTATGCTTAATTTTAGTTTCGTATAAGTTGCAAGTTATGTTTACAAATTATCGATTGTTTTAATACTTAGATTAAAGACCATTGTATGTTTAATGTGTAATTGAATATGAGAATAAAGAAAAAAACTGCATTATATACATATATATATATATATATATATATATATATATATATATATATATATACATCATTATAGAACATTTGGAGTAAAGGATTCAATTCTATTTATCATTATTTAATGTTTTAAAATTTATTATCAATCTAATTAAATAAGTTTCCATATCGTTACTAAAAACAATTACGAGGAAGATAATCCAATTATGTTGTTAATTGCTAATAGTTAATTCTGTTGGAAAAGAGGTCAATTATATTTTCCGTAATCGCTAAAGGGAGATAATTCAGGCAGTTCAATATTTCGGTCTGGTGATTGCTAGAAAGCGTCTATGATTTAATAATTAATTTATTCAAACAAATCCAATACGTGCTACGACAGCTTATTTTACAAATTCAGGATATACATTATGTTTTTCATCTTAAAAACTGTTTTTTTTTTTACCCATGGGTCTAACCAATCTCTGTTATTAATCCAATAACAACTTAGGTTGCTCTTGTCTTCAAAGCCAGAATTATAATTCGTCTGTTGTATTCTTGGGTATCTAAACAAAATGGTATATATCCTCTAATTATTGTTCTGACAACAAAACCACCCAATAGCTACAAATGTGTTTCACTCCAATGACAAGATGTCTACCCCTGCATTTATGGGTTCACACATTTAGAACAAAGAGATAAGTAGGTGAATAAATAAACCAGCATGGATTCTGAAAACTTAAGATGTCAGATGACAAAATCAATTAAATTAATTTCCAGCCCCCAAATTGCTGATTTATTAGTTTAATAATAATTGCTAGTTTATTCTTAAGTTTTTTATTGATTTGAAGAGGGTATCACTTATTTCACCATCAATGCTGCTATAACTGAATACAAAAATTCTCACTGTTTTGGAAAAAAAATTCCATTCTTAGATGAGCTTTATATTTTATTTATATTTCTTACCCAATTTAGAATAATAGAAATAATATTTGCTTGCTAGATATTTATCCTTCATTTAGATTATGTCATTTCCAGCTATTTAACTCTACATTAAAATTTAATCCTAGCATCAGAGGATCCTTTTTGTTGTAAAAAGTTATACCTCAGTTACATTTTAGGCGTGATAGCAGAAACCTATTCCTGTGAAGACATCATTGTATGGCTTCTAGTCTTTATTCATATTTCCTCTTTAGAATTCACTATATAAAAGAATTCCAATAAACATAGATTACTCCTTTTTGATTTCCCAGGGCTATACTTACCCCCTGTCCAATACTGACCATTTTAATTCAAAATCATCATTATCCTAGTAAGTTCCCTAACCCAATCACCTAATGCAGTTGTATTTCTCTTTTGTTTTTATTTTTAATGATGATTTTTGTACCCTCCCCCTGCCATCTTTATTAGTTTCTATCTCAGGTTCCTTTTTAAAGGATACTACATGGTTTCTATATCTGTCCTTAAACCCGAGGCCCGTGGCCCCAAGATATATCTTCTTAGTATTGTCGGGTTTTTTTATCTCGCATTTATACACTGTTTTCGAGGTTTGATATTTCCCACCCAACGGACACTTCGCAGGTATTATGCAATTACATTTCCTGTCTAAGATGCTTTCATTGGATTGTAATTCGCTATTATTCCTTATTTTGCTGATTTTTTTATTGTTAATATCTGGGGAATTCTATAGAATAATAGACAAAAACTTCCCACCGGATAATAAATTAAGCAAAATAATAGCAACTCTGTAAAATTATCTTTCTAAACGTCTAGAAAGAGTTAAGTTTCTAGACGTTTAGAAAGATAATTTTACAGAGTTGCTATTATTTTGCTTAATTTATTCTCCGGTGGGAATTTTTTGTCTATTATTCTATAGAATTCCCCAGATATTTTACTTTTGATATGCTCACTGAAGGATGGATTGAACCAAACCAGTATCTTACGTATATTTCTCTTATTAATGGTATCACTTACTTGTTCTGCTGTTATTATTACCCCCAGCGTTCATATTCTTTTCATCACTTTCAACGTTTCCCTTGTTGATCTTTGGGTTTTTATCTAGCTCTCATTGCCATGTTATACGAGATTGTGCAGTTAGGTTTGTTGTTCTTACCATTATTGGTCATATTATATTCAATTTTTCCGTTGTATGCCGATCTCATAAGGGCATCATTGTAGTATTCCTTGTTTTGTCAAAAATACTCTCATTCTTAGAAAGTTCTTAAACTCTTTTAGAAATGTTGGGTATCAACGCTTTTTTCATGCATTTCGGATGGTTCGGTCGGGAAAATGGATTTCATCTCTTGAGACATCCTGCATGCTCACCGGACTTAAACTCAATTTAAAATGTTTGGGGATGTATGACAAGAGAGGTTTATCGAAATGAAAAACAATATTCAACAAAAAATGAATGTTGTAAAGCCACCATCAGAAACCGGAACAGGATCCCCCGCATCTTAATGGAACCCCTTCTTTCTAGCATACCACAAATTATTGTTGAAGTCATCAAAAGCAGTGGAGGTAGAACTCCTTATTAAGTTTGATTTTTGAATGCTTTCATACATTGTCATACACTTTTTGTACAATTTAATAGAATTTTTATCTCTGCTCTTATAATTTTGATCATGTGTAAAAAGCTTAATTTAATAAAAATGTAAATTTTAAAAATTAATCTTTGGAATGTAGCTTTTTTGTTTTCATAAACTTTTTAGATTGTAGTATTGGTAACCTTAATCCGGAAGAGTTTAAAATCTATCCTAAGAAACATTTTTTTACAGATTTTTAAGTGGTCTTAAATTTTTGGTCAGCAGTATATATATATATATATATATATATATATATATATATATATATGATTAGTTTTTTTGGAAAAAGAATTCCAGCAGAGTGCTCAATTAAAAGGAAAATATAAATTTTAAGAGCGTACTTATATTTTGTGTACAGAAAGTTGTTAGTTGAGACAGGTCATTGGTACCGTCGGTTTCAAGCCCGATAATAAGGTCCGTTTAAGGTATCCTTATCGAGCTCTCTTCAGCCAATATTCGTCGAATATTGGCTGAAGAGAGCTCGATAAGGATACCTTAAACGGGCCTTATTATCGGGCTTGAAACCGACGGTACCAATGACCTGTCTCAACTAACAACTGTCTGTACACAATATATATATATATATATATATATATATATATATATATATTACCGTTAAAATTACAGCGAAAATCAGCATGAGTTTAGATAAAAATAACATGTAAAGTCATCTAGTATCTCGTGGCGTAATGGTTGACGCATTCAACCATAACACACATTTGGATCCTGGAAGAATCGCTACCCTTATTAGGGGCAGTACCGCGGAATACGTGTTCATAGATTACTGTTGAGGAGAAAAAGAAAGGGGTAAAAACGTGACGTCTTTGCCATTGCAGGCATCGCCAAACCGGAAGTGGTGAAGGTTTAATTTAAAGCTAGTCAATCGAAAAGAGGTGATGACTTTCGAAAATATCTTTGAAACAAGCGACGCTTCCTTGACCAAACGTGCCCAGTTGAGGGCTAAGAAATTAATGTTTTTATCCAATTCTCCGATATTTGTTGTCCGAAATGCCGAGCTTAAAATGATAACGATCTTTTGAAAATCCGTCGGCTCTGTCAAAAGTTTTAGGCAGACATGCAGACATGCATACATACATACATACATACATACACACATTTAGACAGACAGGTGAGATTTATATAATAGACTATTCTCAATTCCAAGATTCCAATTATATTTTAATCCCCTCGCATATATATATGTATATATATACATATATATATATATATATATATATATATATATATATATATGGATGTGTATGTATGAATACATATTTTATCTCTCTTTAAATATATATACATGTTTATATGCACACACAGACACAAACAACACATACAAACACACCCACATATATGTGCGTGTGTCTGTGTGTGTGTGTCTGTGTTGTGTGTGTTGCATAGATAGATTAGTCTACATGCACATTTGTTTAAAAGTTGTCTGAAACATTTCATCAATCTATTATAATTTGAATAAAGCAATATACTTCCTGCGTTGTGGCATTAGATACGTGTCAAAATGGCAGATTTTTGCTATAAAGTTTTTCTTGTTTCCTTCATCATTTGCACTTTTTGCTCTTTTACATCTGAATTATTTCAATCCAATTCGCAGCGTGAAATATGAAAACACGCAAGATTGATTCGTCAGTTCTATTATCTGATTAATGAAAAAGAAAAGAATAGCAATCGACACAAAGATGGATTGACAGATGTAGTTGTGAAGATAACATGTACATTTATATAGAGAGATGGAGACTTGCTGAGAGAGAAAGAATGCGTGAGTGTGTGTTTGTGTGTGTGTGTGCGTGCATATGACGATTGATTGGCTCCCTTTAATAGATGTTTTAATTGATATTTTATATATCCTTCGGCAATATTTAAGATAAACTAAATACAGAATACCCAGACACGTACATACATACATACATACATAAATACATACATAAATTAATATGTACGTACATACAGACAAACGTGATGACTAATTCTTATTGATAGTTTTTACATGGTTTTAACTTCTGTGCCGCTGTGTGCAGGCAGGTTATATATATATATATATATATATATATATATATATATATATATATATATATATATATATATATATATATATAGTGTACATGACCTGTTATTAGTATTAATTTGAATGACAAAATGGCAGCTTGATTTTGGGGCTGCCTTCATTGCGTTTGAATAAATCTGAAGTGGTTCCTTTTTTAAGATTAGTATTAAATATGGAAGGTATTATATAGCATTTAATGTGTGTTTCAGGCATTTGAATTCCTCGTGCATATGTTCCCTAATATATGTTCTTATAGCTATAAGATAAAATTCGATTATAATGCTTATTTTAGTGTATGATTTATGTACAAATGGAAATACTTATATTTGAGTCGCGATGAATCATATAAGTTAATCTATTAGTGATGCTTATCACTTGTATATAAAGAAAAGATATGGAATTATGATTTTGTTTTTCGAAAGGACTTTATATGATAGGTTTTATTTCTTTTCGAAAGTACTATATATGATAAGTTCTATTTTGTTTTGATTAAAGTTTTTACTGATGTTTTCTACTTTCGAGGTTTTTTCTTAAAAGAATATCAAGATGTGGACAGTGTATCTGAAATGTTAGGTTTTAATATGTAGTCAGTATTTGAGAGCTCGGTTTTTATAAATTAAAAGAAAACATCTAAGTCAAAACATCAAACAACGAATTAGCCATGGATAGGTTAAACAATAGAATTATCACATGTAAATTAAATAATGTAAATGCATAAAGTTATAATACGCCATGCATTGTTTATTCAGAATGCATGTATATATATATATATATATATACATATATATATACATATATATATATATATACATATATATATATATATATATATATATATATATATATATATATATATATATATAATTCCAGGTTAATATTTTTCAGAGTGAAAGTAACCACTGAAATTTAACGAGGTTAATGCAAGACAGCTCCATATCGAAGTAGAGGAAGATATACATTTTCTTTGTGTTTTCCGTAAGCATAATGGATGTCCTGAACATGTTTCGGTCAGCTAGTTACTAGTAACTATATCGCCTGTAGAGGTCTCTAATTACTTGAACCTGGCTGTCCGATACATAATCATATATATGCAGTGATATATCCATGCTTATGTAAAAACAAATATATATATATATATATATATATATATATATATATATATGTATATATAAAGACAGAGAGAGAGCGAGAGAGAGAGAGAGAGAGAGTGGGAAAAGATTATGAGAGAGAAAATAAAAGAGGGAGGGATCCATAGACATAATAATATTTCGTCTTACGAATGTTATTCAGTGGGGCACGTCATACCTGAAGTCTAGATCATAATTGAAATGCTGAAATGGCTACACGTTCATATTCTTTTCATAAGAGTAATTCGTTACAAGCTAAACAGACGTTCCTGGTATACTTATCAAATTATTTAATACATAAAAAGGGGTGTATGTTTATCATTTAGAATCAACGTTTTTCCACTTTAATACAGTTCGGCTTTGAGTCTAGCCAAGTAAGCCATTGAATCAGCAATCGAAATCTAAGCTGTTACCTGATGTTTGGCACTTCAGATGTGTAATAGTATTCTATTACATACCGAAGGCATGGGCTACAAGAAGAGTTTAAAAATGTCAAATAGATAGATGAAAGAAAGTGTACTTTACAAGAAAATGTATCATTTATAAATACCCGGACACGTGTACTTGCATTGCTCGTTGAAGTATGCTACAAAGTCAGACAATATTCGGGAAAATTCTTCTCAGCCTACAAACAAATTAAACTACAGATGTAAGCCCTGGCAAAATAGCTGGCATTAACTGCCCTGGCAAAGATAAAAACACTCTGCTTCCACTATCGGGCATTGTCTGGCAGTGGCAGCTTCCAAAATCGATTTGCTGTCGTTGTCAACCCTTGGAGTTAAAATTTATTTGTGTTGGTTGGGGCGATTATTTGTGTGTGCTTGGGTGCTCTGGCTGCTTTCGGAATTGGCAGTTACTAGCGGCCATGATCAATCTATATTTTTAGGTTCAGAGCAGATTTTAATATAGTACCTCTTATGTTGTCATAAGATAATTTTCCCAGGTAATACTTATCGTTTATCTTTTTAATTAATTTGGGATGTAGTATATTTTGTCCCGTTATATAACACACCCACACAGCCATTACATTTTCTTTTATTGATAGGATACTTCCATGTATTAATCCCCCACTTTTGTAATGCTAGCTGTAATATTGTTCTGCTGACATATTGCCCTATTCCGTGTTACTTGTTGCAATGCTGGGGTGAAAATCGTTAAAACTTTGATTTCGTATTAAGCATCTGATTAAGTATTCATCGTGATATTTGCGCACAACCATTATTTTCATCATTTCCGAATTACAGTATTAGTCCTCGCGCGAAAGAGCAGGACACAGAATATTTTGAATAATAATGATAATAGAATAACAATAACAAAGACTTTCGCTGGCGAGGAATACTATTGACCGTAACCAGCTATACACTCCTTTTGAATTTTTCATCTCTATTTTTCTCGTTATGTACTGAATATTTGTTAATGAAACCTATATGAAATATGTTCCTTATCAAATTTTAACGATTTTCTATTCCGAAAGAAGTTAAAAAAAATTAATCTAAAAAAGTTATTTTAAAGTTTTTGTTAAAAATAGTTACGATTTTCTTATTATTCAGACCTGTATGACAAAGTGAGAATTACAAAAAATGAGTTGTAGTGTGAGGAGATATACAAACTGAAACAGAGAGAATATTCAGACTTGTAATAATACAATGAGGGGGTTGCAAAAATGAATTGTGGCTTGAGGATAAATACAAACTGAAACGGAGAGAATATTCAGACCTGTAATAATACAAAGAGGGGGTTGTAAAAATGAGTTGTGCTGTGATGAGAAATACAAACTGTAATAGAGAGAAGGAGAGTTTTAAAATATAATCTTAAAAAGATAAGAGAAATTTTAAAAATCATTTTATCCAAAACATGACAATTGTTAAACAAAATGTTTTTACTATAGGCTTTAAAAATAAAGATTCAATTTGAAATTTATTTATCTTCAAAGTGCACTTGTATAAATTTTACAAAGTAAGGTATAAAAAATTTAATCTAAATTGAATAAAGAATTACCTTGGATTTATTTTATGTAATGTACATTTTGGTGCACTTTAAAAACATTATCTTTCATCTAGCAATTAATGATATAGATACAAAATTTTCAAATATTTTTTTAAAGTGCAACAGAATGTAAATTACATAAAATAAATCCAAGGTAATTTTTTTATCCAACTTAAATTAATTTTTTATACCTTACTTCGTAAAATTTATAAAAATGTACTTTGAAGATAAATTCATTTCAAATTGAATCCTTTACTTTATTTTTAAAGACTATAGTAAAAACATTTTGTTTAACAATTTTCATGCCTTGGATGAAATGCTTTTCTAACTAATACATTGTTACTTACAATATAGTGCCGTTATGTTTTGGGGACAGTTTTTTACATGGCATTGTAGACAAATACAAAACGTATTGTAAAAAGCTTGTTTTCTATAGGTATTCGAGTGCGGTTAGAACGAATATCGCATTTAAATATTCCACTAATATTTATTTTTCCGTATATTAAGTAAAAATATGCGTACAACATTAACCACTACTTCTAGAATAAAGAATTATATTGATAGAATACCCCCAACATTCTTATTTGCGGAACATATCGATGTTATATCCGTTTACAGCACACCCACAACCTATAGAAAACAATTTTTTTTACGGTAGTTTACCAAATAAACGCACACACCCTAACAATAATAACATACCTCTCTGCTCACTCCAAAAAGGTAGCTATAAAATGGGGTTTCATTTTACGTTGAAATAAGATGGAAAACAGATCCCACCAAAAAAAAACACACATTACTTTATATCTTGGTAACTGCTCGTTTGCTAGAATTTTAAACATTTTCGTTTTAAGCACCCTGAGAAACCTTTAATAGTGGTGATTTTAAAGGACGTTCCAGGGGTGAAATATACTGTACGTTTAGCAATATTCCAATCATAGTCATTTCTTTTTCATATTTGGCATATGAATTACAAAAACTATGATATTTCCCCCCAAAACCTCTGGCCTTGATTGAGTGGAGACTAAACTTACTGCTATGGTTTCAAATAAGTAAGGAGATTTTCGTTTTTTTTTTTTGTTTTTTTTTTGAACGCGCATCGCTCCAGACAAGGCATAAAGCCACTTAATGTAAGACGCTAATTACAAAAATTCGAATGAAACTGCTATTTCATTTTTAGTAAAATAACATCTGTTGCTATAAACAATAACTGTTGCAATCATGAACAAGTAATCTAAAATATTCATTCCAGGATTAATCCCATGTATGGACTCCTATTGTTTAAATGTCTAAGAAAAATGCGATTTTTATCCAATTTTCTGTAAAAATTACTTTTAGCTATAAATAACTTTCTACTTGATGAATTTTCATAATTTTTGGATATGTTACTATTTTCGGCATGTCAATTAAGTAGGTAATATTGTTTAACCGTCCCCCTACGTAATCCAAATTACAAAATTCCCACTACTTACGTTTACTACGCTATAATCACATTGACTAATGTATACCCATTAACCCTTATCCTTGAGTGGTCTCCGGGCCTTGATAAGTGGTAATTCCTGTGTAAAAAAAATAAAAAATAAAAAAAATAATCTGAAATAACAGTAAAAGGGAGATTTGATTCCAAAGATTTCTAATATATATATATATATATATATATATATATATATATATATATATATATATATATATATATATATATATGCACTTACAAGTGCACATCATTCTATTTTACACTACCTTTTCTTCGTCTCCCTCTGGCTCATCTTTTCCTATCTGACTGCTGATGCAATTATTTACATGTATAGAAACCACGTATGTTAAAGGATGGAGCAAAGTTGCCACATTTGGCTAGGAGCTGCTATAAGCAGCTTATCTTGCCTTGACAGAGTGCAGAATAGACACAGTAGCCTATTGAGGGCATTTCCTTTAATCTCTTTCCCACAAACGAGACATTGTGAGCCTATTTCTTGCTTATCTTTTTTTTCTTTGCACCTGCTTGTCTGAGCTCCAATCTATGCCCCCACCCTTGGCCTGGCTTTCACGAAAAACTCTCGTCTAGCAAAAACCACTATCAATAATTTACCCACTCTCTATCTATACCTAAACGTAAACGTAGATTCCATGAACAATCTCTCTTAGAACTGCATGCTCGTGGAACTCTGTTCAATGTTCCTGCTTTCCAACTTACTACAACATGGTTGTCTTCAAATACAACGTAAACACAATCTTTATGAGTCATTCCCTTAAATAATCTAATTTACCAAATTTCCACTACTAACTATTACTATGACATTTTCCCATTCAATACTGTGCATCCATTACTCTTGTCCTCGATTTGCCCCCGGTCATTGAGTTGTGTTGACACCTTTATATATATATATATATATATATATATATATATATATATATATATATATATATATATATATATATATATATATACATATATATACATATATATATATGTATATATATATATATATATATATATATATATATATATATAGGATTACACGCATGCATGTAAAATTCAATACAGATACATGTGCGTCTATTCAGAAGTGGGCTATTGTGTGATAGATGAGCGCAGTACTCCGTATGCGAAGCAGCTGCATCAAAGGTGTGCCTAAATAAATAAATACATCCATTTTACTACCCCCGTTGGGTATCGGATAGATTGTGTGTGCCATGTGCGCTCTTGCGTGACACGGATAGATTGGCAACGGGCAGGTGCCCAATTCCCAAGAAGGTGCGTTGAGTCAAAACTCTTCAAATAAAATTCTAACCAAAAATGACAAATGTGTTTTCGAAAATAACATAAGGAACCTTTATCTGATTCGAATCTATGGATGCTGAAATGAAAACACATTGACAGTAGAAAGATAGTCTGAATCGTAGTCGTATTTAGTGTACTATTCGTATGTTTGCACTAAGATTTTTTTGTAGCATTAGTGATAGTAGTATCTGTATTAGTGGATGTAATAATATTGAATATAGCAATTGTTATAATTATAATAACTCACTAAGTGCTCTAAAACAGTAGTCGCTCTAGTTTTTGTTGTATTATAAGTTTAAGAAGTATTTCTGGTTGCACATAATAGTTGTAAAACTATGAATAATAGGAGATATATAATGTAGTATTAGTTGTAGCATTAATTGTAATATTAGTTGTAGATACAATAGTTTATCGAAGTAATAATAATATTAATATTATATTGCAAACATTAGTTGTAGAATATTAATGGGTCTCTACATTATTTTATTAACAGTAGTAATGATGGTATTGTTCATAGTACTCCTATTCGCAATATTTGTCATTCTATTAAGAATGTTAACATATTACAACATTCCTTTGTAGGTTTATCGGTATTTTTTATTGGTAGTGGCCGTACTGAAGTTATTATTAATATTAATAATAACAAACATACTTTTAGTTTGGATATTTTATTTCGTATTTTTTTATTTTTTTGGACTTGCCCCATTATACTGTAATGATTTTAAAAAGTTGTTTAATAAAAAAAATGACTTGTGCGCCACCACCGAGATTCGAAACCAAACCGTTAACTTACAATTTATTTTTTCTTAGGCGGTAATGCATTGGCAATTAAGACATGTTTTCTGCAAGGCCACAAATAAAACATGGACCAATAGCGATTAGGTTACGCATGCATCTTCGTAATGCAATCGTTAGCCATTTACCTGCGAAATTACATATTTTTAAACTTTTACAGTTTTGCGCCGACTTTTCTCCACTAAAGCACAAATATAAAGTTTCAAATGGAATAGAATACCCGAGATATTAAGTTTTCAATCTGTAGACAAAACACTGGTAAAGGAGATTGGTAGGCAAACTTGAACAATTATGAACACATAAATAAATATAGAAAGAGGTTTGCGTATACAATAAACTTTTTACGCAAATATTCTGCAAGTACAAATCATGCGGAATATATGCATGCATATAATTACACGGACTAGTTAACTAAAGATAATCATTTTTAAATAAATAGAAAAAATATCATATGAATATTAATACACACTAAAAAATAAAGAAATAAAAACAAATTCATAGGAGTATAGATAAAACTTGTATACAGGGTATAGCCTCAATTACCTATAAATTCTTTTAATTCTCTTTTAAACATTAGCCTTTGATTCAACAATGACTGAGCTGATACGGACACAGAATCTATAATATAAATCTCATCGGTCTGTTTTAATGTATGTATGTATGTATTTATGTATGTATGTCTGCCTAAAACTTTCGACAGAGGTGGTCTTTCTTAAACGTCATCCTCGGTGTCTTTCTTAAACGTCATCCTTCGGACAACAAATATCGAACAATTGGCTAAAAGCATTAAATTCTACACTCTCAACCGACCATTTTTTTTACAGGGAGGAGTCGCTTTTTTCGTCGATATTTTCGAAATCATCCCCTTCCATCTGATTGTCTAGCTTTGATCTAAACTTACGTCACTTTTTGGTTGGCGATGGGCGCAATAACCAAAAATCAGGGGGGGTCACGTTATTTTCCTTCTTCGCGGTATGAGTTAGGGCCTGCCTACTACCCCTTTTTTTGCTCAATATACACCTCCAAACACTCGGGGAACGCCGAATACCCAGGCTTGCATATAATATAAATTTCTTGTCTGTTTAAATGTGTGTATGTATGTATCTATGTCTGCTTAAAACTTTCGACACATGCGACGGATTTTAACGAGGTCGCTATCTGTTTTAAGCTAGACCCTTCGGACGACAAATATCGAAAAATTGGGTGCAACATTAAGTTCTTCACCCTCACCCAGGCACTTTATACAAAAATGGTATGTTTTCTTGCGTCGCTATTTTACAAGATATTGAATCGGTCAGAATGGCGTTACTAATTTCAACGTTCCGAACTTCCGGTCGCGTCACGGAGTGGGGGTAAGACGTCAGATTTTCCTTCCCTTCTTTTTCCGCCTTCGAGGTACGGGTTCGAGATAGCATGCCTACTACCACTTTTCTTTTCTTTTTTTTTTTTTTTTTTTTGCTCGGCACACACCTCCAATGCCGAGCGCCAAGGCTAATCAAATATATAGATTAAAACGAATTATATGACAACACATCCTTAAATTCGTTAGAAAAAATGTTAAATCTTTTGAATAGATAAGTCGATAAAGGAACAAGAAAACGTTAGGCCGAACTCAACCATTCATATCTTTAATAAGATATTTCTATTCTTGTCATTGGTTTATTCGACATATTTTCGGCCAAGCATCAGGTACAGATAGGAGCGAGCTCGTGAAGGTTGCTAACTTTGTAAGTCAAACACCGGGCACTGATAGGAACAAGCGCATGAAGGTGGACTATACTAAGTGAAAAAGACTTTTGTGGGAGGAAATTGGATTCGAACTTCAAAGTTGTCAGTCCATATTGTTAAACACTTAACCATATTCAACCCCTAAAACCAACTGAAACGAAACCAATACAAATGTTAAGTTATTGAATTTAATTCATACGTATATGCGTATATACAGATATACTAATGATAAATGATGATTTAATATTATTGGAATTGCTAAGTATCGCAGGGAGAAGGAAAAACATAAAGAATGAGTGTTTGTTTGAATGAATGATAATAAGTCTGATGTTCTTCAATAAACGTTCATAAAATATATCATTTTGTCTTCGTGGACACGCTAACTTGCTCCGCTACGTAAGGTCAGTAGACGATGATAATCAACGGAGGGCGATTGAAATACAAACAAGCAAAGCGTAGACAATGGGCCATTTTGTTTGTCTGCAGTACGCTATTAAGCTGTCAAGAGGGAGATAACTCGGCCAATGAAAGGTTAATTTTTATTCTTAAATCTGGGTTAAAAACGATGACCCATCTGTCAGATTTCTTAGGTTTCTTTCAGGGCTATTGGGTGTATAAATTTTGTTTCAGCCCACTTAAGATTATGGAACGGGAATGAAAACTATGGGTAAAATCTGGAGCCAGACTCTTAAGATTGTATCAACAGAAACACAGGAACAAATTGTTGTTGAAGTTGAAAATATGAGTTATTCATGATTGGATGGATAAACAGAAAATCACGTTATCTTTTATCAAATAAAATTTACGAAAAATACTCAATAATGTTCGGTTGTGTTATTTAATACAATCCAAAGTTGCCTTCTAATTTCTTAATTTTTAGTATTTGATTATATAATCTATATAATTATAAGACTCGGACCTTAGGCCCTTGCCGGAATATTGTCTTCCACGATCGGGCATTCCATCATTTTAAAAAGGGCTGACAGGAATATATATATATATATATATATATATATATATATATATATATATATATATATATATATATATATATATATAATAAATTCCACAGCGAAACAACGTCGCAGCCTACAAGAGCCACGACAGTCAAAAAACCGGAAGTCCAAGACTCGAGTTTCGCCCCCATTTGGGCTCATCAGTATTCGAAACGCGAGCCTCTTGCATGCAAAGAAACTGAGCAACCGCCCCGCACACAAGAATTTCTATTAACCAACACAGATCAAGCAAACCGCGCCGAAATCCGACTGTGAAATGTACCTACTTCGTCTGAACAAGGGACGCGGTCATCCAACCAGCTAATAATCTCAAGCTGATGTCTCACAAGTAGGAGTTTTAACTCGAACGGACGATGCCATCCAGCAATGATGACCAAGCGAGCAACTTATGATAGGATTTTCAGAATGTGAGAGATTTTATATAATAAATTCCACAGCCAAACAACGTTGCATCCCACAAGAGCCATGCCAGTCAAAGAACCAGAAATCCAAGACTCGACTGAATAAGTAATCTGCATGAATTAGAATATCATATTTAAGCGTATCTTTCGATCGCGCAACGAGGACCGCTCTGCTTATTTTGTATACAAATTTCGAATAATGACTTAATAAAATACGTTCCATTTAAGAGTAAGTATTCGGTTTCCTAGAGAGTAATAAGCTATTTATGAGAAAATGAGACAGTTTCCAATTATAATATTTCCGAATCCATTTATTGTTATTTTAAGATCATTCCCAAGTGTCTACAGTTGTTTCAAGATACCTTTAATAAGCCATGGCTGTTCACATTAGCAGCAATTTTTCTGGCTCCAAACCATTTTACTTCGATTCAATGCATGGCTCAAATTATATTTTTGTTTGCCGTTCTTCGAGATCTAAATTCTGATATACGTACACGTGTACTATCAATGAAACACAGCTGGCGATCTATAATTGGGTAAAACAATGTTATCTGTTATGGGGGTTAGCAAGTACTAGGGAATTCTCTGTAATAAATGTATTATAACTTTTAAACAAATAAACAAACAATTATTCTAGATCGCTATGCACCAAATACCAGCTTATGTTAGGTTAATCATATGCAATGTATCACTAACAAGGGGGATTTCCGTAAATTAAGGATTCGAGAATGAGAGAATTGATGTATTATTCATCAGACAAAGAAAATAAAACTAAATGCTTCTTTTAAACGACATTAAATTGCATCGAAGACTCCTAGATAAAGTATTATTCCCAACAAGCATTTAGGTAATAATGCACTTTCGTATAAATACTGGAATTCATTCACGAAAGTGTCGCTAACAAAAACAAATAAAAACACCCACATAAAAAAGTGATGCATTTAGTAATCCTGCGTGGTTAGCCGCGTGGTAGAGGGTTAGGCTTCTTATCAGGAGGTGTCGATTTCGAATCTTGCTAGATTCAGCCACTCTGATGAGTCGTGGACGACGAAATACGCGTCAGTAGATAATCATATTTTAAAAACTAATGTATATGCCGCCTCTCATTATGGGGGTACCAGATTGGTCAATGGGAAAATTATTCCCAACAAGCATTTAGGTAAATAATACACTTTCGTATAAATACTTGAATTCATTCAAGAAAGTATCGCTAACAAACACATCCACATAAAAAAGTGATACATTTAGTAGTCCTGCGAGGTTAGCCGCGTGGTAGAGGTTTGGGCTTCTTATCAGGAGGTGCCGATTTTCAATCTCGCTAGATTCAGCCACTCTGATGAGTCGTGGACGACGAAACACGTGTTAGTAGATAATTATATTTAAAATATATATATATATATATATATATAGTATATCATATATTGTGATAATTTAGTCTGTGTATTTTCTATTTATTTGACAGTTCTTACATAATACATTTGAAGTGGGCGTATCGAAACAATCGTGAACAAAATATTCGTTTACTTATATACACACCTAAGACATATCTTGTTTATATATAAAACATTTCTTCTCTCGATTCCGACCAGCATCTTTGGGAGACGCCGCAACTCGCGTCAGGAGGAAATACTATCTTCCTCTTGAGTAGTCCGTTTTCCCCGGCGTTCAGCTAACGACTGATTAAAATCTACTCAAATCTAGGAATAATCACGTGTCCAAAACTTCAACGCTGTAGTTATTTCGTTAACGTAAACTAAAATTCTTCTAGAACATTGTTTACATTTATTTTAAAAATTCAAATAAATTTGCAGTTTTTTTTTTAAATTTCAGCTGTCATTCACGTTTTGCCAATCTAATTGTTTTTATTTTAATAATCATAATAATCGATCCAGTGATCCGCCATTGTTCTGGTCAATTAATAATAATAATGATGGATGCTTGACATTGCCACTGTAAACACAGACACTATGCTGTGATCAGAGCCAAAATTTCGCAACATAACACAACCTGACGAACATGCAGTGAAATTTCTTATGAAATTACCCTAAACATATCGATATGCCGTAGGAAAAAACAAGGAAAACCAACTAAGCAAAATCATATATTGAAATGTGCAAAGTAGTACAAATGCAATATATAAACCATGTAAAAATCTGGCGCCATTATATATATATATATATATATATATATATATATATATATATATTCAATTTTCTCCCCAAACAAGACAAGGCGCAGTGCCATATTGAAGTAGGGGACTGCTACTGGGAACATAAGTTGCAGAGATATTATGAAGTGAGATGAGTAGCAAGATGTCTGTTCACATTACACTTGAACTTCTGCATTTCAGTACAGTTATGAAAGCAGACTCCGAAAGGGAGTTTAAAAGTCTAGCAATTCTGGGAAAGAAACTATTGGAGTAGAAAGCTTTCTTCCACCAAGCGATCTTTACTGTGAAGGGGTGGCATTTAGCTGCTTGTTGGGGTTGTCGGGGGTGTTTAATTCGAGGGGGTACAAATGCTTGTAGTTCGTTAGCGCATTCACCATTAAAGTACTTGTAGAACAGGCAGAGGAATGCGACATTTCATCGATGGGACAGAGACTGAAACCTAGATGGCAGTTCAGGACTTATCAGGTTTGTTATTCTTTTTGAACCCTGCCCAGTAGTGGGAGACAAGTAGCAGATGCACCAGCCAAAATGTGACAGAAGTACTCCATACATGGGCCACTGGTGGCCTTATAGATGTACACGATACTTTCAGGCATTAGTAGTTTTCTAGCACGGAAGAGAGAGAACCCAACTTCTTCGCAGCAGCCTTGACAATGTTCTCAATGTATCTATTTTAGTCCATATTCCCTGTAAACTTTAGGCCGAGGAGGTCAAACGAAGTACTTTCGGGTAATGTGTGTTTTGCTATTTGTGGTAGAGAAGGTTTCTTGTAATTATGGCAGGAAACAAACTTAGTCTTGGCAGCATTAAATCTGGCCAGCTTTTCTGCGTCTGATAATTAAGATTTTATTTTGACATAACCAGGGATTTTATGAGAGAAAAATAAACATAACTGATTTAAAACCAACTAAAATTGCCGAGCGAATCACAATGGGTGCCAATTTTGTTACATTTTATGTCTTTTTCAAAAGATAAAATATTTATCTGATTCTACTTTTTTTTCAGATATTTAACCGACAATTTCCAGTTTTATATTCGATCCTGTTGGCTTTCTTTGCTTACGATAAAATTTATTAAAAGGCAATCACGAACAGTGAAAATAAGAGAACTCTTACATTCATGTTTTTATACATCAAATATTTTTCTTTTTTCCGTTGTATTTATTTTTAGAATAATTTTGGGCACCTATTTTTCTTAAAGCGATCTTAAAACTTTACCAAGTTTAGTACTCATTGTAATTGTTTAAAATTACGAGCAGTCCATGGAGTTTATATGTCTGTTTATTTGTCAATTATTCCTGACAGAAAGCTCAATGAAATAACGGAAACAATCTTCAGATGTAATTTGAAAATTTTAATATATAATTTCTCCTGACAGCTATAGTATATTTTAACATTACCTTTTCCTATGCAAAGGATGTGTAGAAAGGTTTAAGAATCAGCTTATTATAGGTGTTTTTTTTAAATAAAAATTAAATGAACATTTTTTGTAAACTCTTCAAGTGCCGAACATAATGATAAAATCATTTCTGTCAGGGGTGTGAGTTCCGTTATTAAAGCGTAGATTTAAATTTAATAAAATAAAATACGCATCTAGTGCGCTTGAAAGCCAAATTGCAACGCAATATTACAAAAACTAAACAAATATTTCACTTATTTAAAATTTATAATTTAAATGTATTTTGAAGTCTAACTCTATCATCAGTGTTTTGTTTGTTTCTTTTTTCTTCTTCTTTCTCGCCATGTTGTAAAATTGGATAAGGAAATGTCAGTAGTAAAGATTCACGTGCTATCTCTAAGCGGTTGTATTTTGAAATACCGTAACCATCCTTTCATTTAAACTCCCGCTTGACAACCGGAGCAAACGCATGTGGTTCTTCCAAACATGACGAACTTTGCTCTTCCTTCTTACTTCGAAGAATTATCTTCACCAAACTGAAGAAAAAAAAAGAACAAAAAAATCTTTCGGACCGGATTACCTACCTGTCCTGGTTAGGCTAGGTTAAGCAAACTATCGGCAAAAAATGATTTTAATATTTTTGGCAGTTAAAGGTTTTTCCAAAAATATTCGTTTTATTTTATTTTTATAAACGTGTCTTCAAAAAGTATGCGACTATCTTCTCATTTAAACGTCCGCTCGACAACCGCAGTAAACACACGTGGTTCTATCGAGCATAATCGTTGATATACAGAAATCCGAAATAAACTGCTTAGTATTAAAGATGGCTTGCCTAAAGGAGCCGTCGGTGGCCGAACTCTCTTGATTATCATCATCAATGATCTTCCATATCATATTCTACAACCATTCGTGGACATTTCTGCAGACGATACTATTAAATACGGAAACACATTAATGGCCGGCAATGACCAAGCCTGTCCGACTCTCTCTCTCTCTCTCTCTCTCTCTCTCTATCCATCTATCTATCTATTGTCAGACCTTGACTGGATAGTCATTGAGGTAAAAAGCGATTGTCACTTGGAATGCATCCAAAATCAAACTTTTTCCTTTTCACCAAAACCGCTCAAATCTCCATTTGCCGCCAATTAAAATGAACTACTCTCGTCTTAAGGACCCACCTTTATTTGATAAACTGCTGTTACTGACACTCATTCCTCACCTAAAATAAAATACCTACATAAGATAACTTGACAAAATTACCGCTCTAACTAACTAACTAAAATTCTATGAACAGAGGTTTTTTTTAGATGTGTCCGTCTGTGGAACTCATTACTGTGGGGCTGACTCACATCTTACTATAATATGACAGTTTCTAAGTCTAATCTTAATACGAGTTTGGTGAACCGTCATTGTTTTTTTCTCACCGTCTATTTAACACTCGTCAACATTGATCCTTCATAAGCAGTGACCCTCAAGTTAATAAAAAAGACGTGTCCTTATTTTTTCACTAGTGTAGAAATATTACAGAAAAATAAACTGAGTGCCCCAAGTAATACTGCAGCCGAATACTACATATGGAGATGTAAACAGGTATGCTACTGCATTATATAAAGTTCTTACTGGAATATTATGGGGTTTAAAAAGCCTAAGGTACATATGTTTTCACTTCGACCTAAAAACGCAGTGCCACTTAACGGGTAAGTGAGACCAGATATGACCCCTCTGCATCTCATATAGAATTTAAACACTTAAGCGAATCCCCGTTGTTCCTGTTGTCCCCACCTATATACTCTTTGATCTGTAATCGAAAGCGGTCTACAATTCCGTAGTAAAGTCCCCTGGGGCGAGTGTGAAATATTGCAAAACACTGTACAAATGTGGGCACGTCTACAATATGGAGTATGTAAAACATGGCATTGGTTGGACCCTGACAGCGCAAGTAAGTTTGACGTACCGCACCTGATGTACGCAAGAGAAAAACACTTAGTTTTCTTTATCTACGATCAGTGATCCTTTAGTACTTGTTTACGTGTAATTTAAAATTACACATCAACAGGCATATATATATATATATATATATATACATATGGGTGTGTATGTGTGTGTTTAGCTGCACATATATATATGTGTGTGTAGCTGCATATATATATATATATATATGTGTGTGTGTGTGTGTGTGAGTGTGTTGCTGCAGTTTTACGTGCGTGGTTGTGTTTTAGTTTGCTTTGATGTAAAAAAGGAAGTGCATGATTCGTATCTGCATAATTACCTAATACTTGTTGGTATGCAATATTTTGGGGTGTTTCAGTTCATGTACAGATGTAGAGATTGTCTCGTCTACTGACTGTAGAACACGCAACATATAATTTTCTATGTGAGAAGCAGTCTATGTATAGATATAAGACACACAATTGTAAAAAAAATATGGCTGAGCTTTGTTAACTCTGATTGAAAACGACGATCGAATTAGGATGTGCAATCTCCTAAGTTGAAAGAGCATATTATTTGAATAATTCTATACTGGTTTATTTATTTACTTCCCCACTGAGCAAATTAGGCACAAGGCCGTTTTTAATGTGGAGAGAGGGGGAGGGAAAAGGGGACCAGCTCCGATGGGTGAGAAATGGGAGCTGGATAGTGACAATTGGTATGAAGGGTTGCCCCTACATTGATCAAGGACTTATATGTGGGGTTAACCCCATATATGGACTTTGCTTGCAGTATCTGTCGGATAGATACTACACTTTGATCTTGCCACCCCGGCCACGGAGGGCCGGGGCCAGGTTAGTATGAATAATTCTATGCTGGTTCGCTGATGGATGCTCTTTCTGTATTTGATGAGCAACTACATGTAACACTGTTTATACACTACTAGTGTGACGACCTATGTCTGGTATCACCGAGCAGGGTACTTAAATGAAGAGTAAAACAACAACAAATTGTAAACTCGTGATTTTTTCCGAAGATAAAACGAAAAATTATGGGAATGAGTTTTACTTTGAACATATCTTAAAAAATTTAAATTAAAGAATTTCCTTGATTTTTTTTTTTTTTTGCATAAAAGTCTAACACTTACTAATAATAAATTGATTGAATTCCTTAAAGAAAACGTTTTACTAAAGGTATGTAGTTTTCATGTCAACATATATTCAGGACACAGAACTAGAGTTAAATGCGCCGGCCTTTCACAGGAGAGAGGTTGTAAGTCTGTTTAAATACGAATTAAATAAATTATTTAATAAACCATTAATATTAAGTGGGAAATCTGTCATAATTCATTTTTGTGCAAGCATAGAATTGAACTTATAGCGGTAATTAAAAGTAAAGAAAATATAGAAAATTATATAGAATGTACGTACCAGTGACGGAATAATGATGGAAGCTTTTTTTTTTAAATCACATAATTTGATCAAATAATACGTTTTATTTAATATCTACAATCATACGGCTAAGCGAGTTATAAAGAGAAGATAAATAATGAAATGTGTAATGAACTCCATCTACAACAGTCTAGTAGAAAACTCGGTGGTAGTGCAGAGAATGATCTGTCCTATTTTTTAAACCGTATTTCCAAGTTTAATTAAAGTTTGTTTTTGTATTCAATTGTAAGGTTGAAGTATAGAATAGGTACCAAACACCTTCTCCTCCCCATGTTAAGAATGGCGTTTTAAATAATAACGCTATTGTTTACGTTCGGATCACTCTCTGCACTAGTACCAAAAACTCGTTAAAAGTCGTATATTTTATTTTCTTAGTAAAAGAACAACTTGATCACGATTTCGAGCATATAAACCTAAATTCTGAACCCGAGCCAAAAATACATATGCCTATTTTGTCACATATAATCGAACATTTATGATTTATGAAGGAATAAACCGTAAGATTGTCAAAATATTTAAATTTGCAATATAGACTTTTGTTATTTATTATATGCATAAATATATATACACGATGTGTGTGTATGTGTGTGTGTGTGTGTGTGTGTGTGTGTGGTAGGATACATATTAGCATATTGGCCTGGAACAAATGAGAAATTTTGTTTCCAATGATAGGCACATCGGCTTTTAAACTTTCCCAATTCCTTCTACTGAAGTAAATTAGTTCGCGGCTCAATTTTCGATGGGCAACGTTTTTCTGTTTCCGAAGTACATATTACCATTCCACATCTTGTGCCATCTCTAACTGACTCTGACAGGTGCTGTCGGCGTTGGACATCTTTGTCATATTCACCAATCTCCACGCCTATGTCCAATAAACACCCTTCAGGATTACTTCCTATTCGTTTATGTCTTCATCGCGTCGAGTTTCCTATCGACACTTTTCGCCGGTGTTTCGATATCGCATCATAGTATTGATTACTCCAACATAGTCTAAGCCAGTTTGCGTCGCAACTGCGGCTTTAGGTGCGGCTCAAATAACGACTACCGGAAATGCAATATAATGCCGAATAGATTCAAATTATTAAAAGAGTTTATTTGAAAATGCGAAGATTTACTAGCAAAAAATACAGGGATAAGCTTAGTACTCACTGTATATATATTTATAAATAAATTCAAGAAAAGTACTTATATTTGCAACTTATTTTGATTTACTATATTCAGTTTTGATTATATTGAAGATATTTATATTTAATTTAAATGTAATTTATATAATTGAGACGAACATCTGTAAGGAGTTGCATGTATGCGAAAAAAACTATCAATAATACGGGCCGTATTCGTATTCGATGGGCCCGCATTATCTGTAGGCCGGAATGCAATACCCTAATGGTAAAAGCAGCCGACACGATTTTATACACACCCATAAGATTGAGAAATAATGTATGTTAAAATACTTTTACTTTATATAGCATGTAAAAAACGATTTTCTCTCTACCCAATCGTTTAAATTAAAATCGTTTTAAAATAATTAGGTCTTTTTCTCAGAACGTCGAATTCAAGATTGAAAGAAAGCAAATTCACACAATTTTCTTATATTAAATAAAGCAAGACAGAAGGCTGATGAAACAGTTCACGATATCAACGAAGCTTTTACACAGGAACAATTATTGAATGCATAGCACAACGATGGTTTAAGAAATTTCCTGGCAACGAAAAAGGTCTTGAAAATGATGAGCGTAGTTGTCGGTCATCGGATGTTGACAATTGTCAATTAAGGTCTACAGCCCTGGCTAAGCCTGCCTTACCATTAAATGGTATATGCGTTCAGAGATGACTGTAAAAATATATGCGATATAACACATTGCCTTAATGTAAACTGTTAGTCAGATAGAAGATTGACTTTTATGAGATGGTGGACTAGTGCTTTTTCAATTAAAGTCTACAAAATTTTAGCGAAGAAGAGGGAGGAGACTGATATGACAATAATTGAGATGATCAATTTTGTTCACTAGGATTTTTGCACACTGATAACACAGATGCTCTCTTCCAGCTATTAGGGAAGTAAGATTCGGGGATGCATTTATTGTAGAACTTGGAAAGTACGGAAGTTAGCTCAACTGAGCATTTCTTTATTGCTATAGCAAGGATAAGATCCAACCCACACGCATTGGGGTACAAAGATTTTCTGATATTGCAAACATGAGAAGGTATGATTTTTCATTATCTAATGTGGCGTCAGTCTGTATAGGGACACATGTGCCATGCATGCGACATTCTGGTTGTTGGATAGTGAAGGAATTTCTTGCTGCTTTATATGCAATACCCTACTATAGATTTTCAAGAAATCACGAGTTCCTATTTTTTGGGATACTATGCGTCCTCTGATTATTTCAGCATGCTTTTTTTGGGGGGGGTTGCTATTTCTATCTTACAATGATTCCTAGCATCTATGAATTTTTAGATATTTTTATTTGACTTATGCCTTACGAACCTTCCGAGTGCATTCTGTCTTTGAGCAATGACAGCTGCACAATCTGTAGGAAATCATAAGGGTGAGTGGGGCTTGCTATAATAATTCCGTGTGGGAACATGCGCTCCAATGCCCGCTTTACACTATGCAATTGTTCGATTGACACACTATTCAGCAAGGAGAGAGAAGATATCCGTCCGAGGGGTATCACTGACGTGTTCTATGATGGCTTCCAAGTCAGTTATTTTGTAGTACCTTGTTGATTTGAACAATGGCACCTCACTTGGGGTTGGAATTTAAGTGTGATGTAAACTAATAGCACCAAGTTGTGAGCGTTTCTAAGTAGACTGGCAGGATTATTCACACAATCCGCAGGTACTATGTAGAGGAATATGTCTAGCAGCGAAGTCTGCTGGGGTTTACGATCTGGTAGGCGGGATGGGAATATTACTGTCTATGTGAGAGAATGGGCTATAGAGAAGCTATAAATAGAACGCCCAGCTGCATCTATGCAACGTGAGAAATCAAGTGATTTTTATGGCGGGTATTAAAGTAAACAAGCACATGTGTTTGGGTGTTGGTATCTAAGGAGAGTGCTGCATCTATACTATCAGAGACATGATGCATTAGGGTACACTTTTGCCTTGAGAGACAGTGAGCGGTAGAGAAAATAAAAGTAACTAACGCAGTGATGAAAGGCTAATCGAAAGCACATAAAGCCTGATCATCCAATACCAGACGTTGCTTACTAGTTAAAAGGGGAGGTGCTACTAATATAGCAACCAAGCAGGAGCATATATCTATCCGAGTCCTTACGACAGAGAGGAGCGTATCCTGTCATGTTAAAGTAGTTAGAGGAGATTGAGGAGTGTAAGTGTGTTTCAGTTAATGTTAATATATCCGTGGATTTTACAAACAGGTGAATATCTACATCATCTAGATTGCTTCTAAGCCCATGGATATTTGCGAATGCGAGCCTCAAGGGGCGTTAGTTTTGTTTGGGTGGTTGTCTGGTTTTAATCCTGATATTTGTTTGGGTTTTCATTTAATTACATGTTTGTTTTATTTCATGTTAGGAGTAGGTGTTTAGTTAAATGAACCTGTTTTGACGCCAAATATGCACACACACTTATACATTAGCCAAGTCCTGCCTAGAATTATGTGGACTCGTGAAAGCCCAACAAAGATAGCAGAAGGTTCCCTTTCAATGCGCGACATGGCTCAAGAACTATCCATGTATTATACAAATTATGAACGAGCAGCCGTCTAAATGGTAGAAAGAGTTAGGCCTCGTGTACTCCCAGTCAGGAACAGCAGACAAACTTTCAATCAGGTACCCTCAATCTCTCAGACAATATCGGCCCAAATCAGCCGAATGTGCACAAATGGCGTTCAAGCAACCCAAATTTGCTCAGATTCCGAGAGAAATTGAGAACAGGGAATAGACATAGGTTGACGGCGTACAGTGTGCTAGTTAGGAAACAAGGCCAAGCATAGGATGACGCTGGTGATTACCCGGTATTGTACCTCTGCGCTTGGTTAATAGACATAATAGCCAGATTTGCATCAAAAGAATGTTGACTGTTTTGTAGTCTGCAACCGGCCTCATTTATTACACTAATTTTAATGCATAAAAAACCCATTACGGTGGAGAAGTACTGCTATCAAATGGATGACATGCATAAGAAACTTCGACAACAATACTTATGTTTGGTCAACAGAAAAGGCTATTCTTCCTCATTACAATACCTCTGTATGTTGCTAACGAGACACGCAGAACGAATAAGGCTCGGAAACACTGCCTCATACACCATAATCTCCAGACCTCTCACCTACTGACTACCACTTTTTCTATACTATAAATATTTAATTTTTATAATTGTACTATCTTTGAATATTTAGTGCATCTTCCAGGTATTAGATCGTTTTTTTTAATACGAGGGATATTGTAATCGCTAATAATTATAATGGGGTTATACATTCAGCTATTAGCTTTTTTATTCTGGTAGTGTAGTATCTGTTCTATTATCACGATAACATCCATGCAAGTATTACTGCCAGATTTGATTGGCAGTGTACTATATTTAAACTCGTATTGATACGCCCCACCCAGTAATATGCACTATTTTCTTTGAAGGCGTAGTTAGTGGGAACATTATGTTTCGAATGAGCATGATACAATTTTATCATTAGCTTTCGTCTGAACTTGTTCTAGGATGGAAGTTAGTTGCTTGATAGAAAGAATAAAATAATTATATATAATTCTTCAGAATATAATGACCGTTGTTACACATTTTATTACCAAATAATGCCAGAAGTGAAAATAATCCAGATAATACAATTTATTTATATGCTTTTAACGAAATATACGAAAATCATCAGGACTATCTCCAGAAACAAGTATGTATCTAAATAAACGGAAGCGTTAAATCATTCATGAAATGTATATATATAATGTATATCATCTTTATTTTTTTTTACCTTTAGTAAATATAGGGCATTACATTTAGTTTCGCCAGACACAGAGGGATCGTCTGACCCACTTCATCAGATATTCTGTATTAAATGGGAAAAAGGGAAAGTGGTAAGTAGCCACACATGATCACTGGAAAAAACAAACCAAGGATGGATTATAAAAGCTATAGAGAGTCAAAAGCTTAAAAGTAAAGGTGATCATAGACAAGAAAAATGGGAAATAGGCAAAAAAAGATGAAGAAAGAAAAAGGAAGTTTTTTTTTTGCACAGGAATCACTACTTATCAAGGTCGGAGGCTACTCGAAGAGGAGGCTTAATGCGTATATATTAGTCAATATGAATGTAGCAGGAGTATAGTAAAATTAAGTTGGATTACATAGGGGACGGTTCATCAAGAACTTGTTTACATTGGACTTGAATACAATAGTCGGCTGAAAAAAAAAAGGATTAATCAAGCATTAATTAATAAATTAAGAAATAAAAAGAATAGAACTGAAAGAAGGAGTTGGCGGGAAGTAATAGAACTGGGAAAAGAGAGAAAAGGAAAGAAAGAAAAAACAAAAAGAAGACGGTTTAAATGAGTAGGGGTAGCAAGTTACGATTGCCATATTCTGGATGTTCGGGCCGGGGGAACTTGAAACGTGTCAAATTATTAAAGGTTCGTCTTAGTTTAATTTTCTTAAACGTACGGTCTTAAACGTACAGAAAAATTGAAAACGTGTTGAAATTAGTGAATATAGGTCTAGTTAAAAGATTATAGTTAAATAATTAAAGGGTTGGAGAGTAAGGAGCTTACCTGAAGGATTTATATAAAGTAAGCGGATATTATTTTTAAATGTGCATAAGTGAGAAAGAAACAGATTGAATTAAGATGAATGAGTTCTAATTAAAATCCATTTAAATTAAAATTTAATTAAAATTTCATTTAAAATTTAATTAAGTTTTCATTTAAATTAAAATTTAATTAAAATTTTATTTAAATTCACATTTAATTAATTTTTTTAAAAATAAATATTTCTTCTTCCTCCCATTCCACTTTTTTTATTAAGGAAAGAGATAATATAATCGATGATTAGAGTAATTCCAGGTTATATCGAATATGTCCACGATTATTACATTTATGTAGCTTATAGATGATTAGGGTACGTACGCTAAGTATACAGTTGAGAAATTTTGGGTGGGATGTGTCTGATGTTTTTCTGTTGGGTGTGAAGTTGCTAAAGGGTGAGATGTGTAACGACGGAAGTCAATTGCACTTTCACTTTTTGTTTAATCATTTAGCTTCACTTGAATTTTTATTTTATTAATTATTTTCATCTACAAAACAAACAAGGATTTCCCAATTTATGGTAGGTGTAATTTTTTTTTCGATTAAATTAAGTGATAGGCATTCAGTAATGGGTTTCTTTGGGTAGTTGCAGTAAGTAAAATAACATTTAGGGACTCTACGAGCCGTCGTGCAATAAGTAATGCCCCTGTCCAACTTCCAGTTGAATGATCTAGCTGAAATTTTGCATGTACAATGATTTATATCTCTACGGGTTATGTGGATAATTACAGCTCTGGACTAATTGTGGTTTCTGTTTTAAAGGTGTTTGAACTGGGTCACGTGTGAAATAGAGCCTGTTGAATGTCTAGCAGTGATCCGGTGTTTGTATTTGAAAGGACGCACACCACAGAAGACTTTTGATGAAATGAAAGAAGCTTATGGTGATAATGTCCCATCACATGGCCTTGTAAAACGCTGCCATCGTAAAGTTGAGGCTGCCATTTTAGAAGATCGGTGTACTATTATTCACCAAATAGCCCAAGACGTTAATATTAGTACAGGTTCTGTGGAAACTATCATTCATGACCATTTGCATATGCATAAGGTGTCTGCCAGATGGATTCCCAGGTTGTTCACACTATTCCAGAAGCGAGAACGTGTCGAGTGCTCGAGGATGAATTTGAAGATGTCCCAAGAAGATGAGTCAAATTCCATCACTATGATCCAGAGCCCAAAGCTCAGTCAATGCAGTAGAAGCACTTGGACTCACCACCTCCAAAGAAGGACAGTGTGCACCAATCCGCTGGCAAGGTCATGCTCACAGTCTTCTGGGACCAGGAGGGAGTAGTGATGACAGAGTTCCTGGCAAAACGTACCACAATTACAGGAGCCTATTATGTTTCACATTGGAGGACATTAAGCGAAGCTATCAAAATCAAGAGGCAGGGCAAGATCAGCAAAAGTACCTTCCTACTGCAGGATAACGCTCCAATCAACAACTCGCATGTCGCCAGATCAGAAGCATGGGCGTGTGGTTATGAAACCATTCCAATCCTTCCTACTCTCATGACCTTGCACCCTCTGACTTTCACATTTTCCCAGCCATTAAGTTGTTTTTGAAAGGAAAGCATTTCCAAGATGACGCAGCCTTGATTTCTGAAGTCACATCGTGGTTGGAGGACCAACCTTGGGTGTTCTACAAAAACGGTCTCCAGAGCTGCATCAAACGAGAGGAGAAATGCATATCTCTGGGTGGTTCATATGTAGAGAAAGACTAATAATGTGTCAAGATTCGTTGCTCTACTGAAAAGGGAAGAGGGTCAGGGACATTACTTATTGCACGCCCCTCGTAAATCTATCTTTAAAGGGGGTGTTATCTAGTCCTATATAATTTGCTTCTCAAAAGGGTTTTTTTGCTTTGAAAATACTCTTAATTGTAAGCACTATGAGGGTCGGTTCTGAATAATTAATATAGGTGTTACTATTAACTTTTTGATCCCTTTTTAGTAACTCTACATTTACCTTGAATCATATATATGTACATATATATATATATATATATATATATATATATATATATATATGTGCTTGAAATTGTCGAACTGGCCATGGAAACAATTGTAACGTAAATTGAAATAAACTTTTTGTTGCCACCAACACCTTGTTTTGAAGTCTTATTTTTGCTTACACAATATATATATATATATATATATATATATATATATATATGTGTGTGTGTGTGTGTGTGTGTAGGTTAGTTGGTGGGATGTGTGTGAAAGACTGATTTCTTTAATATTATATTATTCAGAGCTTTGTTTTGTTTTAATATTTCCGGGGTAATTCTAAATTTAACTAAATATTAAATCATGAAAGCACATCTTATCCAGCTATTAACCCTTTACACCACTACATATTGCCAGAAAACATTCAGTGGGTCAACTGTCTTTGTTAAATTAGCCCGTTTCAATGTAAATATGATATCGTAATTAGGGTAAACTTAGCCCAAAATGTCTTAAATTAAAGGGGAACTTACATTATCAGGATAAAATTAATGATTGGCTATATACAATATAATTTGTTGGGCATGCAATCTCGTCCAGCAACAGGTTAATTATCAAGAAAAATTCGAGTAGCTGAGGTGTATGTACCATCAGTTTCCTGTAACGTATAATTGTAATGCAATTTATTGATTATCTCATTTTCTCTCTTTTTTTTTACCAATCACCATCTCTTACTTCTCTCTCCCTTTCTGGTTCTAATATTTTCAATTCTCTATCTATCCTTTTTTATCTTCTTGTCACCTTTCAGTTACTCTTTCCTTTTCTTTTGCATTCTCTTTCTCTCTCTCTCTCTCTCTCTCTTTCTCTCTCATGTATACCAATTTTATAGAAAGCTGCTATTGATTATTTGTAACATCGTCAACGAGGAAACAGCTTTCAGCAAATACTATTTCCTATATATGATACTATCGTGTTAGGGTGTCATCCATTTTCAAGAATATATTTTATTTGTTAATAAGAATTATCATATGGAAAAGACAATCTGATAAACTGTTTTTATTTGTACACCTCTACAATTTCTGGCCCATTGGATCTATATTTCTTATATTCACATTTTGCATTTTCTTTATAGATCTCTTACATACAATCATATATATTCCCAGGATCGTCATTCTTTCTCTATCTCTGCTTACTCTTTCATGTCTATTTTCTACTTCTTCGTTAATTATGTACCGCATCCGCTTTTCGTTTCACACTATTTTCTATCACGTACAGTTTGATTACCTTATCCCTTTTTGGTAAGTACGTCCTGTGCAAACGACCTCATTTTTGACGTCATACACTCTGATCGGATACAAACAACAACAAAAAAGGATGCGGAGAGCAAGATCCAGAGAGATAATAATAATAATAATAGAAGATTATGAAAGTATTTGAGCTGTCCAAAGAAAATTATATATGCTCTGAAAATCAATTTTCTACAATTTTCGTGGAGATTGAGATACTCTTCCTTAGCGAAGAAAACCATTTGATATTCCTTTTCGTCTTTTCTCGCCCGGCAACCCGCCAGGCATCTGACAACACTCGACCCGCGAAGATTTGGCACATAGGGAAAGGTTTACCAATTTCCTCGACAACGGACTGGCCTAGCGGGAAAACGTTTAGGCTTTCATAGTGCCAAGTGTTCGATTTCTTTCCTACTCATCCTTTCATTTAAATATAGTTTAAACCACATTCAAAGTCCAGCCATGTTATCGCTAACGCTTTCCAGACACTCCGAACTATTAATGTAGGAATCGATGTATCTATATACTAAACGAATCTAAATCGTAAATTTGGAATTTGGCAGGCTTACGATTAATTAAAGTGTTCCTATACGCATGCGCAAATGTACATTTATACGTTACACTACGTTAATTTCTCAACTTCTCATATGAATATGTCCATACTACTAAAGAACTGAATGTTTTAGCTTCAATTCAAAGATATAATTAATAACATTTGAAATCAATATATTTTAGGTACAATAAAATAATCAATAGAGGATTAATTATTTAAAAATCAATATGATTTGTGAAGCAAATTAAATATATTTAAGCATATTTTAGGATTAAGTAACACCGGGCAGCGCACTTGTAAGTATGTTACGTGTAAATAATGCAATATTATATAATGCATCTTATGTTTGTATATATATATTAGATTTATATATATATATATATATATATATATATATATATATATATATATATATATACATTTGTCATCAACATACAGTAATGTTTCGCTGTATCAGAACTCATCAATGCGGCTAGACAACCACATTTCCCCATCCGTGGATTGGACCTACAACCGTTGCGGTGACAATCGACAGCATTAACCATTTAGCACTGAAACAGTGACGTAAATATTTCCCCTCGAGTGTGTATTAAATCCACGCTCGCCAGTCGCAGAAAGTGCTCAAACAAATAAATAGTGGGCTTCGCTTAATTGCTTAAATACACGTCGGATGAAACTGCATTAATTAAGTGTAAATGCATGAAACAGGCAGATTATGAGAAATTCGCATCGGGCGTCAAGACCTAATTATTTTGCAGACTTCGAGCATTTTACAATGATATTAAGGAGCTCTAATATAATGAGAAAAATGACCCGGGATAGTAGATGTGAATATTAAGATAAATGAACTCATATTTTAGAAATGGACAAAAATGTTAGACTATTCGGCTGACGTAAGAGATATAAACATTAAAGTTTAATTTTCTATAGCCATATTGTCTGATTATACAGAAGAAAAGCGCCGTAAACTATATTATATAGAACATCATAAAGGAAACTAATTACAAATAACACCGGGTCAACAACAAATTTGTTTCTGTATTAATACAGCTCATTTAGGACAAATCTGATGCTTCGATTAAAATAATTACATTGATTTTTGCTTCAGATCGGTCAGAGCCGCATGTATTACTCTGACGTATTTGCTAATATGATTTCAAATTATTTCTAAACACGTTGGAGTCCGCGCTTTAAATAAGATGCAAGATATAGTGTTACTACAATACATAACGCTTCACTAACCAAAAGGAAATGTTGAAAAATACAAAGTAGTCTCATACACCACGAATTAATTATTAAACTTACTAAAAACTGACTCGCCTCTAATTAATAATTACGTATACTTACCGAAAATGTGGAAGAATAAACTAGCATGAACAGCTTATCAAAATTACGGAACGATTCACCCTCTCATTACCTGATAACACCATTCAACACTCTACTATTTAATACTTAACTGAAAACACAACAAACATATATTCAACGAACTGGATAAAGGTGAGTGCAATCAACGACCAGAAAAAGAATTAACTAAAATAATCTATTACCCTAGCACGTTTATAATTAGAGTGGTGATATATACATGCGAGATGTATTATCGTACAGCATCGTTACACAAGGAAACCAATCGCATAATTGACCTCAAATGATAATTAAGTACTCGAACTAAGGTTCTATCAATATAGCCACATATACGCTATTACGTATGTATTTACATATATATAATGTGGAAACGCTATCTCTATAACGAAGCATATAAACTGATAAGATATATTTATATTCTAGCCTTGAGGAAAAGATAAACGAACCAAATGAAAGAATGACAACCACCGTAATTAAGTATATATATATATATATATATATATATATATATATATATATATATATATATATATATATATAGAGAGAGAGAGAGAGAGAGAGATAGATAGATAGATATATAGATATATAAATATGAAAACCTTTGCCTCTGTAATTGTTCTAGAGTATGCAACACCTCTATATTTATGATAGATAAATTCGTCCGAGAGCACACGCGTAGTTATCCTTTTCGTCGGCCTGGTAATCGGGGTTGGTGTTTGCCCTGACGCTGCACCCAAGTTAAACTCTTCTTGGTTAATGGAAACGGAAACATTCCTATACTACGACAATTTTATTTTTGCACACTTCTAGAGTACCCCCCCCCCTTTGGAGAAGCTTGTTTTCTTCCAACATAAAATACGAACTTGTATCACATTTTGTTTTCGTGGGGAAAAATAAATCCCGCGTAGTTTAGCCATTGACAATGAACACTAGGACCCTTTCCCCTTAATATTGCGACCCACTAAAAAGGGCCACACATTAGCGACGTATAGACTGGAAAACGACCCACAAGGATCTCTTTCGGATAAATGACGAAGATCTGTCCAACAACTTTGTATTTTTCTACCTTCTTTTAAAAAGTAAAGAGTCGCTCCACAAAGTTTTTCAGCGAGAAGAAAAACGGGCTCACCTCGAAAAAAGTTTATTTTTCAAAAAAACCGTTAGAAGAAAAAATCTACAATGCTGTCTATTGCTAAAGAACTAAGCTAATCTATTTCTAGCTTCGGTTTTATACAAGATATGCAGTTTTCAAATTTGTAATAAGACATTTTTATTGCCATCGAATTTTTATTCTTTTATCCAAAAGCGTTTAATTTTCGATTGTTCATTGTACGTGAACATTTCTTTTGTTTGAAAACACACCAACGAAAAAATAATACAAGAAAAAAAGAAAATAGCTTTTTCTTGTGGACTAACTCACTTTTATTTATGCAAATATCTTAATTTCTCCTCTTTTCAAGAAGCCGGGTGGAATTACAGCAGTATGTGATATTAAAAATTGGGGACAAAAATGTTTGATTTCAACTTGACTGTGGTTCGGAGTCATTCCTCATCAACCACCGTACTTTGTGTAAAATTGGATAGCCGAAAATGATGAGGACTAAGAAAGATGCTCGTTCAATAACTAGAGAAAGAAGGTGAGGTTATCACTAACATTACGTTGAAGGTAAAACACCCAATCTCAATATTTTTGCATAATAAAAAAAACACTAATAACCTTTTTAGAAGAGAATGGATTAAAAAATTTAACTCAGAGGCTTGCTCATTACCGAGTTTTGTAAAAACAAAAAGTGGACAGTATTACAGGCAAAGTTGAAAAATTAATGAAATACCTGAATGAGTCTTTACCCAATGTTGTTTTCGGACAAAGTAGTTTGATATCAAAAAATGGAGGCGAAGTTCAAGTTACAAGATTATACCACCCCAGTCTTCAAAACGAAACGCAGCATAAGTTGGCCTTTATACAAAAGATTGACGTAGAACTGAACAGACTCGTCAAAGCAAGACGTTTGACTCTAATCGATTACAGCGAGTCGGTTACCCGTACCGTCAAAGTAAAAAAAAAAAAAAAAAAACTCGAAGGATTCAGAGTCTGCAGAGACTTCTCGACCAGGTTGAATGCAGCACTTTAGGATCATCCTTACCCTCTACCTAATCCCTAGAAGTTTTTACGAAACTAAATGGAGGGAAAATAGTCTCCAAATTAGATCTGAGCAAAGCGTAACTCCTGAGTCCCGTTGAGGAGAAAAACTCCAAACGTGTGTGCATTACCACTCACAAGGGCTATTTAAGTCCAATATGTAAGTTTTAGGGTTCAAAGTCGCACCAGTCATCTTTCAACAGATAATCGACACAATGTTAAGCGGCCTTGAGGCTTTCATCGGATACTTGGACGATATTCTAATGAAAAGCTAATGTATAAAGCAACATAAAAAACACGTTTTTCATTTATTCGAAAAGATAAACAAGTACGGCTCCACCGACACCAACACTTAATTTTTCTCAACCAAATAAAATATCTAGGGCAGATAATAGATAAGAATGGTAGATGGCACGATCCAGAAAGGTTCATAGCAATAAAAATATGTTAAAGCCACACGACAAAACACCATTGCAAAGTTTTTAAACTTAGCTAATTACTAGCAATCCTTCTTTCCTAATTTACTCACTTTTAAATTAACGTCTTAGGAAAGACAAGGTTTCGAAATGGACCACAGAATGCATAATGACATTAAAAAAAGCAAAAAAATATCGGAACTAATCCTGACCCATTACAACACAAATTTAGACATTATCGTGACGCCTGCGCATATGGAATCGGCGCGTGTATCCTTCATAAAATGTGCGACGGTTCTACAAAACCGATGGCACTTGAGAAAAGGAATTGATCCCGGTTAGAGGAAGAATACTTAAGCATCATTTCACTAGATTTAACAGATTTCTCCAGATATGAAATTTCAAACTTCAAATGGCGTAAAATCGCTGATCGCTATCTTTGACTTGAAGAACGGGTTGACGCCGCATACGGCAAGCAAGCTCCAACGACAGGGAACAATCAAGAACAGGATCAGCCGCATGGCCTACATGGAAACACTTGAACCAGATACGCAAACGTACGTCGAACGAGTTTAGTTAAACTCTGCTAGAAGAGGCGATGTTGGACCTAGTGTATGACACGTTTGATCTGAAACCATCTCAAACTAGTACATAAATACACTGTTCCGGCAGAAAAAGGAAACTGACGAACCCCTCTGAAGTTAACACGAAAAAAAAAAACTATATTTCTCGGAAATAAACTTCAGAAGTGTGTATTCTGGGGTAGTTAACACCCATATATCTATGATAGTACAAATTCGTCTGGCACGCTGTAAGCCAAACAAACATGTATGCCGTCGAGGAGAGAGCACAGATGTAGTTTTACCGCTCACAGTAGACACCAAGACTCTTTAACCATAATATTCTGACCCCTTAACAGGAATACAACAGTAATTAATTCGGACAACGCGTTAGAGAGGATAACATAATTATCAGTATACCACATTTTTAAATCATATGGAAAAGCCGATTATATTCACCCTTGAATTGTCGACTTTTAAAACTTTTGTGAGACGCTGAGAACAAATATCGCGTCTATTTCTAGCGCAAACGAGTAGTTATTCATATTTGAAGACATTCAGTATCCAACGTAATCACTACAGTTTGTCAAGCAAGAGGGCCGCCCGTGCATTTACTAAAAAAACAACAAAAGGAGCCAAACAAGCCAAAAAATGACGCCAGGAATCCTTTCACTTTCTCATAATTGGACAAATAATTATTTTTATGATAATAAAAAAAACACATTTATTTGTGTGTTTTTGACAACAACCGATTTTTTTCTTCCAACACGAAATCTAATAATAAAACCCGTCGCAAATGTACTGTCTGCATGGTATGAACTCCTGGACCCTGGGACTTTTTGAAGAAATGTTAGTTTCAATAAAGTGGAGGATCACTTTTCTATGATAATGTAATCTAAAATGAGTACCCACACGTTGACCACCTCCCCCAAAAACATTTTGTTTACATTGGGGCGGGGGGTGGATGTCGGCGGCGGCCAAGGGGGATGTTGTGGCGTTGTTGTAATTGTACTATCTAGAATTTTTTTTCTGTGAAGGTTTGTTTTGTAAAAGGTATAAACAAAAAAAACAAGGTCAGACGTTTAAAACCATTGGCGTAGACCTGACATCAGACTGCTTCAGTCACAGTATGTTCTCCATCAGCCGGAGAGGAAGTTCAGAAAATCTCTACATTCTGGCTTCAAATCAAAGTAGCAGAAATGTAGTTTACCACGAGGCTCTTCAATGAAAAGTTCTACAAAAGGATATGATGAAAAACTGATCTGATCTGATTGTGGTATGTTTTCAGTATTCAATGTGTTGGATAAGATTTAAGCATCGAGTTGAAATTTACTTCCCTCTTACAACATCCACTTACTGGAAAGGTTCACACAAATCGCATACCTGAGTATGCAGCAAAGTCTCGTGCGATGCGCGGGTATCTTTGTAAGTGTATATATATATATATATATATATATATATATATATATATATATATATACGTATATATATATATATATAATATTGTACTAAATTATTATATGTAAAACATTTTTATAAGAACGCGTGAAGCATTGAGCTTATTTTTCAGTTTAAATTGTATATATTCTGAGACATGTATATAATGTAAGTCGGAGATACATTTTTCTATGTAATCCCATGCAAACATCTCGAATTATTTTTTCACTTTTTATTGAACTTGTAAGTATATGAATTTAAAATGTGATCATTGCTGATATAAAGGTATAGATAATAACAAAGTTATATCAGGAACCATACGACTTTTATTCAGGAAACGTGTCAGTTACACATACGCATATATGTGCATATATGAGAATGTGTTTGCATATATATATATATATATATATATATATATATATATATATATATACACATATATAAGTATATATAAATAGAGAGAGAAAAATAGATAGATAGATAGATAGATTGAGTCTTATATGTATCAGCGAATATTTGCTTTAATAAACATCTCATATACGTTGAAGACGGTAAGAACATAGGTATTGTGTATCGGCGCATATGTGAATTTAAGTGTCCGCACTTAAAGTTAGACTCGACTGGGTGCCAAATTCAACTATCAGACTCTTAAATGGAACAGGTGCACGTAATCACTCTTTGCGACTCTACCCTGAACGTAAGGTGAAATGAAATTAAACCCCTTTCCCTTCCTCAAAACAAAGAAGGAAACATAAACGTGAATTGTCAGAAAGCATTTGGTTGGCTCGATAAAGGCGTCTCTTCTCTTTTATTCCTTTGAATTTTGCCTTTTCTTAAATTTATTCTAAGATTGGGCTGTTGGTTATGGTTGAGCAAATGTGAAACATTAGAGTCAACCACACAGACGTCTTTTCGTGTAAACAGATGAGAGGCGCCTCTTCGAAGCTGGTTATTCAAGAGATCGTATTGTATGCCACATGGCATCTTAGTGGTATTCTTACTAAGTGCGGGCTGTACCAGATGTGTATCTGGCCCGCGTCATCTCTACAGATTTACTTGTATATAAAACACTTTCTAAACTACTTCTCTCTAAGTTTTACATAGAAAATCTGGACAGCAATAATGAATATAATCCAGACAAAAAAATAAATATCTTGTCATTCTCCTGTCTACTGTTGATTTGTTAACCTATGTATATTATAATTGAGGAAGTTGGAAAGCAATGTTTACGATATACTTGCTGAATTTCTAGACGGGAGATTATGTAGCGAAATCTTATATATCATTAGTAGACGATTGATATTTAAATTGCCTGTTTAACGTAGAAATCTATTTTGTAAACATTTCCTTCTTATATATCGAAGATGCGGTACAATGGATTTAACAAATGACAATGTAAACACTAGATCCCAAAGGACACTTTCGATTTCTACTTGGCCTCACTTTGAATAAACGGAGAAGGTTCAGAGAGTACGCCTTGCTCTGATACACTTCTGCTAATGATCTCCACTTATGACCAGAGAGAGAAGATTTACATTTGGACCCGCTGCCATCTCCGCTAGAAAATTCTTAGATCTTTCTATCGCTTCTCAATGTATCTAACACCCTAAACATCCCTCTACGTATTCAAGAGTAAAATATGTCCTGAGATAGAGTACCGTTGATACATCTGAGAAAGAGCTGCTAAGAGTACAATTTAGAGGATACATGATACATTACCGTCTGATAAATCTGTTGGATAAATACCTTTTTTTGCTTTTCTATTTCCTTCTGCCCAGAAAAGAGACACTTCGAGTTTATCCTTGCTGTAAGTTTATTTTTATGGCAGGTGCCCAAATGTTGTTCACTGCATGACCTCATTTATTTAAAACATTAGCATCAACACTCGACTATCTATATAAAAAAAACTATTAACACTTTCCCTTACTCGCGATATGTTCCTAAATATTAATAAATGTTTTATGAGCAAATTTCTTTTCCTACGATATGTCCGATTATCTATATGATGGAACGACAAAAATGTCGCCCGAATAAAAACAACAATAGAGATTTATTTTAAAAGTTTTATTGAAAAAAAATCAATTCAAGTAATTGGATCATCTAGTAGAGATGACATGCATTCAATGTATCCGCCTTCACGCTCAGTCCCCGCCTCGATATTATGGAACATGCCTTTTCCACGAGCGGTGGAGAATCCTCGACGGATGAGGGCGATCAAGCTGGCGTTGCTGGTGTGGATTCTTATGTTGGTGATGTGCTCGAGGTGTTACTAAACGAAGTAATCCAGTGGGTTCAGGTCGGAGGAGGAGAGGGGGCAGTGAGAGAAGGGTACTTCTGAAGCCAAGCCTGAGTCTCGTAGGACTTGTTGGCTGGCGCCAACGTCTGCTTACACATCCAGGGGATCATCACACTCGTCAGCAAATCCAGGGGATCATCACATTCGTCAGCACATCCAGGTAGAGTTTAGTGTTGACTTTCAGGTTGAGTTTGAAGTTGTGAGGTGGTTGGGTGTTGCTCTTATTTGAAGGCACATCAAAGACCATAACCGTGGCCGAAAACATTTTCATCGCCCTGGACACGTCACTGTTATTCGTGGCAATCCAGCGATGCATTTTGAGGATGCTGGTAATATTCTTGTTGGCATAACTTTAATTGGTAGAGAGCAGCATTTACATATGAGCACATCTTCGATCTCGCTCGTTGAACATTGTGTAACTTTCAGTCATGATATAAAGCCCTTATCGCTCTTGAGATTTGTAAACAAGTGACGAACTAGTTGATAATAACCACACATAAAAAGGTAATTTATATAAAACAACACAAACCAAATGCGTAACGGATCCACACTAACTAAAATAAAATTAAGACATAAAACGGTAGAATAAGCTATGAAGATTAACTATTTTATTTAAAATACACACACACACACACATATATATATATATATACATATATATATATATATATATATATATATATATATATATATATATAGAGAGAGAGAGAGAGAGAGAGAGAGAGAAATAAAAAGGAACAAACCGTATTATGTGTTCATCAATGTTTTGTCTTTATTTCGAGACTTCCTCTGGAATAAACACGAAACGTTGATGAACACATAATACGGTTTGTTCCTTTTTATTTCTCTATTTTGTCGGAATACTATTTCCATTATTTTCATCATATATATATATATATATATATATATATATATATATATATATATACATATATATATGAAGCAAGCTATAGCAATACACTAGACTTTTAATTCGAGAAACGGCGTCAATACTGTTCTGAACTATACGACCCCGCTATGAGAAGTATACCTTGACATTCTGATCACCTATGCAACATCAAAAATTATTAGCAACAATGAATTCATGAATGTTTAGAGGAAGAGAAATAGATTCAGAGCTAGGGCCATCAATGCCTGTACCAGGCAAGACACTACTAGATTATATATATATATATATATATCTACATATATATATAAATATATATATATATATAATGTGTGTGTGCGTGTGTGTGTATTTAACATTGCCTTGTGTCCTTACATGCGGCTTTATGATATGATGAAAATTCTGTTTCGTATGGTTTCTTTTTAGCAAATTCTTATCCATGTGTTCAGCTTTAATTCAAACCTGCTCACGGAGAGGTAATATAAACGTGAGCGATTTTTACTATAATTAAAATTGAACTGAAATTAATGTATCATGTTCGAAAATTTGTTATGATTATTTAATCTAAATAATATAGGGCTCTTGTTAATATTCTATCTTATTTTATTATATATGTGTATTTTTATGTAATTATAGAGTTATATACTAATAACATCTTAAGTTCACAGTCGTTATATGCCGTAATTAATTATGTGTCAATCCATTACACATCTTCATGATATTGCCTTCTATAAGTTTCTGTTATAAAATATAGCAATACTTCCCCGTTTCAACTTCTCAAAACAGTTTGTTATCTTATACCAAAAGTTTACATGTGTTTTGTTTATCATTAGATATTGGTGTGTTAGAGTGAACCTTGAATAATGGTAACTATGGCATTGCGCTTATCTCTTAAATATAAAAAATGAGTCTCATACTGGATTCACATTACTATCTTACCGAGGATCGTACAGCAAAATGTAATAACTTTTTCCATAATGATATCGCGTTGATTCACTTTGCATCTGACATAATAATGGAATATATGTTAAATTTGCTTGCGAAATTATGGCATGACTCTATAATCTATCCAACAATTATTTACAATCTGTCCGATTATATTGACCTAAATAAATAGTTCACCATTTCCCTTTTATTACAATTACGTCCATTAATTTATTTCTATAATTACGATTATTCTAATGTTGATATTGGTTATCCCGATATCTCCCTCATCAGAATTATTTCTAGAATGACTTCGGGCCTTTACAAGAGGGGCAACGTGAATGTTACTAGCATCCAACATGAACATGGTTTTGTGGAACGAACAGGATTCGAAATTGTAACACTTGCTCTTTCAGTCTCCGCCGTAAGGTACTTACCTGTCGTGTCTCCCTGTTGTATATTTTCTGATCTGAGACGGGGAAATTAAAAGAGGAAAGATTGTTAAATTCCGTCTACTAATTAAAAATATAACAATACTGGTTTTAGATGTTATCCAGTTTAAGTGGATTCCAGACAAAATCTCAGGTACAAAACACTATTATATGCTTGCATGCTATGTCGAAAACATTGCAAACCGAGTAGATTGTCTGCTACAACTATTCTTAGATAAAAAGACACGTATATAAGCAATCCACAATTATCTGTTCTGACACGAAAGATTTCACTTGTTCTGTTGAAATTGTAGGCTGCCGTTATCTCTCCTGAATTAATAAAAAAACATTCTACATTTACAAATAAGAGAAAACATGAAAAAAATATCACATGTTCAAGTATACAAACGTTATGTTACAATTATGTATACACTGTTTTAACGGCTACATAAAAATGCATTATCCTCATATGAAAACTGAAATGTATTTTCTTATTAAAGACATAACTCCATGCTCATTATAGGTATGTTTATATTGCAGGCAGTCGTTTCCATTTTCTATAAAAATATATATCTTGATTAAACGTAATGTAAACTATATATATTTTCTGAAACAAAACGACGAAATTTTAAGTGTTTTTAAGCCTTAGTCTATAATATTTGTTAATTTCATAATCACCTTTGGCCTCTACACGCAATTATAAGTACATAATATGTGAACACATAAAGTCACACACCGACACAAATATATCGTTAAACACTGGTGATAATTTCCGATGTCTATCTTCCGATCAATTTGTTCAATTTATCGAACCATTGATTTAACTTTATGTTCGTACCGAAATAAATTTTCCACAACCGCAACGTTTTCGACTCTCATGCGTCTTCCTCAGACGCGTGATGAGTTACAAAATGCATTGGTGAATTTATTATAATAGTCGATTTAAATCGTTTAAAAACATTTAAGCTTACACTCTCCGCCTTCGTGTCGAGAATAGTGGAGTGTCAGTTTGTTTATTCAAATGAGTAAGACCTCAGTAACAGCGAGGCGTTGTTATAATATAAGACAGCGAGGATGACATTAATTTTTATTAATATATTTCTAGATTAATTTGAAGATGTTCATGTTCTGCTATATTTTAATAAGTGGAGGTTTTAAGGGAAAACAGTTTACATGTAAGTCGGCATTCACATATTGGACATTTAAAGATATACTAGGCATAACCAGTTTTTAGTAAATTATCACAGGACGTCGGTTTATTACGTATTACGAAATTTAACAATTTTATAACGGTAATATGTTTGCCTAAGATGTTTTTTAAATTAATTTTTCGTCAGATTTATAATGAGTACGCATTGGCCCCAGATTTCGAGTAATTCTCACCTTTTTCGACAACTCCTGAAAATAAGTTTATGTAATCGCACCAGTTGCTTGCCGTTGATTTCTCAATAACAATGTCCGTTGGTTTTCACTGCGGTTTTGATAGCAATAATCCCCCCAACGTGTAAGACCCTTTCTCACAAATTCAATCAAAGTCTGGTAAGTGCTTTCACTTATCATTCTTCCTATTCTTCTTAGCCCATTCGACAATTTGGTGTAGTACCAGACACTGCGTGCATATATTTTTCTTTCTCCTTTTTTAAAATGGTGTGGGGGGAGATTATGAGTATAAGGGAAAGTAAAGGAGATGGAAAGGGAAAGAAGATGGAGGGGGAAATTTGAAGGGGGTAGTAGTGAGTCTACAACATCGCGGTTCCAGTCTTTGGTATCTGATTTTTGTATAACTCCTCTTGAATTCTCTATATGCCCGGTTGGCGATTGTCGTTGTAAAATATTTTCCAAGGGATTTCTTCAAGATTTCCGCTGTTTCCGGCATTAGATTTTATTGCATAGTCTGAGTCTTCTTGATTCTGATTCTGGTTCTGATCCTGATTATTATTATTATTATTATTATTATTATTATTATTATTATTATTATTATTATTATTATTGTTATTTGTTATGGTAGCTAAGCTGTGTTTAATTATTTGGTCGACGATTTGATTTTGCAAGTCATTAATAGTAATAGTTTATTTAATGTCAGAAAGTGCCATATAATGTTTTGTTAGTAGATGAGTCTCATTTGGTACGGCAGATAAGAATTTTAACTACATCCATTTTATATTTTATAGGACATTCCAGTGTTGAAATTAAGAACTTTATATTTTTTACTTGCGGGTTTTTGTAAATGTAGGCATTCAATTTATCGATATCACCATTTTCTTCTATATCGGAGAAGAGGGTTGTGTTATATTAATTTACAGTGGGAATGCCGAATTTGTTTATTTACTGTTTTTTTCATTATTGTAAATTCATGTAAGTTTTCAGTTTATAAGCATGTTGTCGACATACCTAACGTTAAAGTACGTTAGTCATATAGAATTCGGTGAACAATGGGCATTGATCCAAATCTATAGAAACTCCGTCAAGTTGGATATATAATTCTAATTGGGTCCGTTAAAAATACCTTAGTGGTGCAGAGCATTAGCATGCACATATCTACACACGCACATACACACACACACATACACAAACACAGACATATATATATATATATATATATATATATGTGTGTGTGTAAATAGTTAGAGAAAGAGAGATTAAGAGAGAGATAGAGAGATACTCTCTAGTCGATATCGACGTATAAGCTTCAAATAAAATTACTCTTTAGAGAATCCAAGGCTAAAGACTTGGTATACGACTATTCGCACTTTGTAAAGTAACTGCGGCATTTGATGCAATCGTTTCTCACGGAAAAAAACAGACTGTCGACCACAGATTTGAAGCAATTATTCTTTCATAGATGCATAAGTTAACGAGGATTAAGGGCGTATCTCTTCATGTGTTTTAAAACGCGCATTACACCGATACACAAACATGGAAATGCCTTATAATGATCAGACATCGTTAACCAGTGATCCAACGAGAACGAATGAGGCAAGTTAAGTCTCTCACTCTCTGTCTCTGTCTGTCTCTCTCTCTGCCTCCCTCTCTCTGTGTTTCTCTCTCTCTCTATATGTGCTTGTGTGTGTTTTAAATGTATATATATATATATAAATATAAATATATATATATATATATATATGAATATATATATATATATATATGCATATATATATAAAATGTCTTCAATATAGTCTTCCATGCATCTACATAAAATGTTATCATAAGTTATGTTTTATATTCCATTTCTGTATTCAGTTAAACAGTGCCGATACGTGAGTAGAGGTAGATAATACCTTTTAAATTGGAATGGGAAATAAGCTGCATTTCCCCCTCGTTTTATCCTTGAAAGGAACCTTCAAGTGTAAATACGTGTTACCTGGTATTGTAATACATAACTAAAAGTATTGTGCATTCTAGTCTTATGACATCTTACAGGATAGAAACGTAGAAAATTCTGTATAGATAGTTTAGCATATATATATATATATATATATATATATATAAAGTGGTCTCCTCTGTCTGACTGGTTGTCTGAAAGAACTGTCTTTACAATACCCCTTCGTCAATTGTATCTCTTCCAATTTAAGAGTTAACATATACTTTATTTCTTTGATTTAAATATGGTAAAAAAGTTGCTAAGTTGCAAAACTTTGAAAAAAATGGCGACCATGAGTCCACTGAAAATCCTCTTCTACTTGTGCGCAAATATATATTTATATGGTAAACTCGGTTATTTTTTATATTTACAGATCTAGCTTAGGATTTGCAAAATAGTAACTACTTCATCGTGAGCCCTTAATTTGCTAGTCTCAATTTTACCTGATTGCAACTAAATCATTTTTTAAAACTTTGGAAATAACTACTAAATATCAGTTTTAATATAATAACTCGAAGAGCATGTGCTCTATAATATATATATATATATATATATATATATATATATATATATATATATACTAGCATTTTGGCCCGGCCTTGCCCGGGTGTTTAGAGGTGTATGCTGAACAAAAAAAAAGAGAGGGTTATTCTTTTAAGATTTTGACCCCTATTATGACCTCTTAATATTTATTGTTTTGGGCTCAAATCAAGTTATTAAGTTAGATCCATATCCAAAGAACCAATATCTAAAATATCAAGTGCTTAGAGCGAAAATTGTGGGAGGAGTTTGGTAGAGTTCTCAAAGGTAAATTCGTTGACCTTGAACCCTTAACAGCGAAATGAATTTTCCCAAATCTCAGTATCTTTTATATCAAATTTCGAGTCTGTAGACTAAAGATTGACAGAGTTATTGCGTAGGGAAATGTACACAGACACACACACACAGACACGTTCACTGTTATGGATATACTAGCATGTGTGTCCGGCGTTGCCCGGGTGTTTGTAGGTGTATGCTGAGCAAAAAACAAAAACAAAAAAACGGTAAATTCTTTTTTAATTTGACCCCTATTATGATCCCTTAACATTTATTATTTTGGACTCAAACAAAATTAATAAGTTAGATCCATGTCCAAGGAACCTATATCTAAAATTTCAAGTGTTTAGGCTAACAATTGTAGGAGTAGTTTGGTAGAGTTCTCAAAAGTCAAATCGTTAAACTTTGACCCCTTACTCGCTAAATTTTTGGCCGAAATTCAGTCACATCGAGTTTCCTAAATCTCAGTACGCTGTATATCAAATTTCGAGTCTACAGACAGTAAATTAACAGAGTTATGCGTATGAAATGTACACAGACACACACAGCCACATATACTTTCACTTTTATAGACATAAAATTAATATCTAGATAGATAGATAGATAGATAGATAGATAGACATGTTTAACAAAAATATATACACACACATAAATATATATGGAAACAATTTTCTGTTTACTATAAACTTTATTCGCAAATATTATGCAAGTATAAATCATATAGAATATCTGCATGAATATAATTACAGGTAATAGTTAACTAAAGACGATTATCCCATTAAAAACACCGAAGCAACTAATAGGGAATTAATTAACATGAATGTTTAAAAGAATATGCAAATTAGCTAGATCGTTGGCTAGTGAATGCAGTTCACCAACCAAGATATAAGAAAAGTGTATTTTCTTTTTAAATAAATAGAAAAGCTGTTATTTAATATGAATATCGATACACACAAAAGAAAACACGATTTATATGAGTATAGATAGATAATATATGTATATATATATATATATATATATATATATATATATACTCTTCATATTTTTTAAAGGAACAATACTGTATGCTAAGTAAAATATAACAATCAATAGAGTGTTAAATCTATAACTATTAGGGCTATGGCAACCGCATATTCTTTTCATAGTTTTGACTCTCGAGTATATATGCGACACAGTTAGACAGAATCAACCGAGTATGAGTATAGATAGATAATATATATATATATATATATATATTTATATGTATATATATATATATATATATATATATATATATATATACTCTTCATATTTTTTAAAGGAACAATACTGTATGCTAAGTAAAATATAATAATCAATAGATCAATAGAGTGTTAAATCTATAATTATTAGGGCTATGGCAACCGCATATTCTTTTCATAGTTTTGACTCTCGAGTATATATGCGACACAGTTAGACAGAATCAACCGAGAACTACATCACCCTACATAAGACCATATAATATATCCATGGATATATACCTGAGAATCAAAACAAGGGAAAAGAATATGCATTTTGATAGCCCTAATAATTATAAATACGAAATCTGCATGAATTTAAATATTTTATTTAAAAGTATTTTCCGACCGGAAAACGTCGGGCGGCCTGCTATGTGTGGATGACTATATAGATGTCATCTACGTAGATATTGTTTCGCTTCATCACATGCCATCATTTTAGTTTGATTAGCACTCATCCCTAGCCAGGTATTGTACCTACAGCCATCTAATTGATAGTCAGCAGTTCTAAGCTTCTGCCCATGAGATCGTTGCTCGTGCGCAACCTCATAAGATATTTATTAATATAGATACTCCCCCACTATTTTTACAAGTGCCGACCTGTTTGTCTGTTTAAAATCTAACAGGGAGCTTCGAATAAATCTAATTAAACAGCAGGTGAAATTATTTTATGACAAGCTCTACTCAAGGAGGGTCGCATCGTGATTAGGGCGATGATAACAGCATATTATTTTCATTGTTTTGACTCTCGAGTATATATCCGACACAGTTAGACAGAGTTTACCAACAGAGAACCACATCACTCTATATAAAAGCATATAAGATATTAACGCATACACACTCGAGAGTCAAAATAATGAAACGAATATTCATTTTTGCTACCCCTAATCATGATCATTCTTTTACTGGAGAAGCTAGTTCTGTTAAAGCCACACCATATATCTGCTGACCAATGATGTTACCGTAAATGTATTTTACTTTTTTTTTTAATAGTAATTAATCACGACACGTGCCCTACTTGAGCAAAGGATACCCTCTTTTCTTTGAAGTCCTTGACTAGCTTTTCATAAGTTTTTCCAGGTTTGATTACCCCTCCTGTTTTGTCGCCATAAATATTCAAACATGTCAAGATTCAGCATCAGCATCATTGTCGGCGTGATAAAGTAAAGTCAATAAAAGAACATTTTTTTTTCTCCAGAAAGACGCAACACAGTGTAACGTTAGAACGTACATCCTGCCCAAGTGTTCAAGAAATACAGCATTTGTCATCGACGAGTACTTAGAACGGAAATGTCACACTTATCTCCCCTTCCCTTCTCCAAAAGAAAACAAAAACAAAACATTTATTTATTTCCGCCACTTTTTATTCTCATCATTTTATATTAAACATATGTAAGCTTTATCTACTTTTCGTAGATTCAATAGAAGTTTGATTGGTATTTTCTTTCGCGTTTTTTTTCCAGTGATTCTAAGTATAAATTATAGGGGTTATGTCTGTAAGGCGTCCGTTCCCTCCATAATGTTTTGACTGGTGTAAAATGATTCGAAGCATAAGATGTTGTTTGTAGTTTGATAATAATCAAGATAAACACAATAGTAAAAAGGTCAGTATTCTATTACTGAAGTAAACATTACTATTCTGGAGACCATACCTACCACAATAATTCTCATATGATATTGCTCCGAGGATAGTTTTTTCGATAGTTTTCTCGTCAGAATATTTTCTGAAAATGTATTAGTTAATTAGGATAATGACCACGTAAAGGTTGCCGTCATCCTATGTGTAATGCACTTTGTGGAAGGAAATGCATTTGACCTTAGAACACCTACACCGTCAGTCTGAGTCTTTAACCACTTTATTCCTGTCCCTACAGACATAAAGAGTTCAATACAAATATATTTATTGTCTCTACTAAGTTCATGACTTAAATAGCTATGTTGAACATTACAATCGCATGGACAATATATGTTCACGTGTATTTACACCCAAAGGAATAAAGGCTATGTTAATAGGACTTCTTATAAATGTTGGACTTTTCAGCCAGGTATTTCTATTTTGCATTTATATTTCTGTATGTTTGTGCGGTTTAGAAAAAATTTAAAAAATGAATAGATCGTAGATTTAAACGGTCCAAGAAAAGAGACTATTACAGAACCAGAGATCTCGCCACCTTAAGCCTTCAAAAGTAAAAAGTAGGATTTTATTGGAAGTCAAGTGGTTGGATATATATGCTTAAAGAGGGGTGTATTAGTTTTCTTGAGGACATTCATAAGAAGTACTTAAAAACAAGCATGAGTATGCATAATGGGTTTAGGATCCACAGGTTTGATCATCGAGGATAAATAATAATTCGTGACCCATTATTTTAGCAATAATTATTTTTTGTAATCAAAAGAGAGAGGGCAGGCGGGAGAGAGGGGGAGATAATTAGAGAACTTATCTGTGCAACTGTCCAAGTGTTTCAGAAAAAAATGAAATGCATCAGTTAATGGTGGTTTTATAGCATATAAATAAGTGGAAAATATAAGCAGTTTTCTAGCTCGCCACAAGAAAACTCAACAACTTTGCATTGTAATTGACAATATATCTTAAGTATATATTCGTATCCATGTAATACGTGAATACAAGGCTCGAGATATTGAACGTTTGAATTTAGGATTAGGGGTTATAAACTATGACAGTTCGTGGCTGAACAATTCGTATATTGATTAAAGACGCTTAATCTTGCTATCAATTAATCTAAGCATTATTGTCCTATAGATGGCCAGTCTTTGCCTTTATCAGTTGTAACGCAATGTCCATTTGTGTAAGGATGATTTGGTACTTATATTTTAAAAAATCAGCTATACAATAGGGAATAAGAAAGTGGTTCGAATGTAGCAGTATATACGGGTTTTCACATATCTATATACCTAACGAATTCCACAATAACAAGTTTGGTTAATAGTTATTTGCATTATTGAAATATTTGCGCATGATTTAGAAGAACGCGGATCAAAATGACGCGGTGATCTTCACATAAATGTATATAGTAAGAATAAGAAATAAAAATTTAACATTTCCCTCTGTTTTACCTATACGACTCTAAAGAGATCAAACATTTTATTAGTGATTTCATCGAGGATGGCCGGAAAATACAGTTTATTTACATTTATTTGCTGCAAATTGCTGTAAAATATAGACTAACTCATACATTATTATAATACATTATTATTATACATTATTATTGAATATTTTTACTCCTTTTAATTAAAACAATTATTCTATTTACGACAAGAAAAACTTGAACCGATCAACGTCTTTCTGCTACTACATCAGCAACTTACGCAACTTACGCAACTGGACGTTACGTCATATTTAGCAAAACTTTTAAAAGTCTCACTAAGGGACTTGTTCCTCTGAGAATAGAAAAATATCTTCATAGAATTTTATACAAGGTGACCCCCCCCACACACAAAACGGGCCCCAACTCTAATTAGGCCCCGTCTTTCAGTGTTTTGTCCGAATGAAATGAAACTTTGGTCATAACTAGTTTATTATATTCAAAACATCACATCAAAACCCTAGGGTATTTAGCTTTAGCCTTTTTTTTTCTCCGTTCTACAGCATATGTTCTAGATGGCCTCTATTTAGCTTTTATTTTTCTTGGGGGGGCACACTGTATTAGTAAATATCGCACATGAACATGGCTTGTTTAGATCGAATACAAGAATATAATGCACAATTGTAATTGTAATGGAAAATTTCGATAGGGATTGGAGGGACACTTTTTAAAATAGTGTTTCGGGCGTTGTGACATGAAAATGTTCATATACCAAAAATCACCCGAGAATTAGCTTATTTTCCCCGATTTTCTGTTTAATATTAAAAAGGTGTTATAGAATTGTTTGCAAACTCTAATTCAAACGGCAACAGGAAAGATATGTCTGGACAGGGAGCGTGAAAAGAACTATTTCTAATCAAAGGGGAAACATTCCCGCGGTAACGCGTTCCGCCGATGGAAAGTTGTTTGGAATAAGCTCTGCTCATGCAAGTCCGTTTGGTATTAGGAAGAAAGCTGTTATTTAGTTAGTTGATAAATGAGTTTTTATTCAGAAGATTTTGCTGGGGAAGAGATAGCACTGAAAAATCCCCAGCATCTTCTGTGGAAGTAGTAATAGAGTACGGAAGCCCTCATAGAAAAGATGCCGGCGTCTTTAGCTTTTACTGCTATGCTTAGTAAATGCAAGCAATAAATTCGTTTTCGATCATTCTGCATGAGCTTATACAATAATACTGAACAATGGCGGACAGATTTTAAGAATTAAGAAAATATTTGTCGCCGCGTAGACTCGAATAAGGAAGTAGAACAAAATCGCTTGAAAACAACCCTTTTTACAGTCTTCGTTTTTTTTTATTGTTGTTCTTTGTATTCCTCACGAATACCGAATGACATTTCGAAAAGAATAAGTGATTTCAAAAGGTAATTCTGTTACGCTTAACTGTAATTTATTCCTTTGTGGTCGTGTTACTGTTGTTCTTGACTTATTCTTGTTTACTTGCTATCCTATGTTTTTGCACAAAGAATTTGTAGTTTTTGCTGTTTATGTTTGTAACCATCTTTTTATTTCTCTTACATTTCTTGCTTATCATTTCAGTAAGAAAACGTGTACGTCTTGTTTGTTTTGTTCTTGCAAAGAGTGCTGTAATTTCCCTTCTTTCTACTTGTATCTGTAATTTTTTTCAAGACAGTCACAAAATTATCAAACGCCGGAGGCCACTCGAGGATAAGGGCTAATGAGAGCTTTTTTTGTGAATGTCTTACGAGAGGCCCCTTTAATATAAGCTCAGACAAGCACCTGCCGCGCAAACTCGCAATGTCTCTTCTGTGAGAAGACAAAAACATTGCCAATTATATTTCCAAGCGAGCTTCGTCTTAAAATTGATTGTTTTTATCTTCCCTTTTCTTCGTCTTATTTTTCTTGCTTCTTTTCAGCCTTCTTTATCATCATCATCATCATCATCATCGTCATCATCATCATTGTCGTCGTAGTCGTCGTCGTCGTGATCAGAATCTTCTTCTTTTTCTTGTTTACTACTAGCAAAACTACTACTAGTGCTTAATCTCCTTATTCAGGTCATGTCAAATATAAGCGAATCACCGCATGCATACTCTTTTATATTTTCTAATATTTTAACTGTATCTTGTCTCGAATTTGCTTTAGTATTCTCCACATCATCATTCCCATGATTCATTTCGTTTTGCTTCCGTTTTGCTTTTCTTCATATTCTATTTTTTCTTTATCATTATCGTTTTCTAATCATTTTATTCTCTTATTTGTTTCATTTTAAAACAGGTCGTCTCCTCCTATCTTTCTTGGTCTATTTCTTATTACTCCTTCTTACTTTCTCTTTTTTCTTTTATCATTATTATCATCTTTTAGTTTTTCTTATTTTCTTATTTTTCATCTAAGCTTTTCTAATTTTTCTAATTTAATCTTGTTCTTAGACACGTATTTTAATCGCAGAATGGAGAAGGAGTTATCTTTGCCTTGTGGGGTGTATTTAAATAATGATTAATTTAAAAGAAAGAACATGTTGTAAGTTAATTAAAAAAAATAATAATAAAATTGGGAACAAGAAAGAAATAAGGTTTAAGCAGTGTACCGAAGTAAGAAATAGAAAATAAAGGCACACTACTGGGTTGAGTAAGGGGACGACTAGTTCTTAAGTTTTGGAAGATCAACGGTTCAGTCGGTATTTATTCAAGTTTTCGAGATAGTCGTGGAATTTTATTTTTTTTTGTTTCGTTTTATTCGTGGGATTTTTCTCTGGATTCGTCATTCGACGGTAGACATAGGAAAATGCTCTCGTAATGCTATAAGGATTGTTTTTTTATCTCGTAGGAGTCATGTGCTTATGGGTACGCGTTATAGCTGTAACGAGAGGTTATCGTGAGCTCTGCATTATCCTAAGATGCGAGATGGAGGCCATGGGGTCACAGGGAGTTGTTGACTTTCGATGGCGCAAGGATTCGCGCCACATAGTATTATTTGTGGATGTTATTTTATTTATTAGATGTTATTATCTATTTGATAATGTTATGACAGTTTTCTATGCCAGTGTGATGAGCTTAGGTATTACCTTCATAGTAATTGTTGATAAAAAGGGGGGGAAGGAATGTTAGGAAATAGGTGGAACATAAGACAGAAATTTAGAAAATCATATTGTAGACACGTTTTACCGGAAGTGAGGGTTAGCTGCTCGGATCTGCGTGTGAGTCAGGTGATCAGGTTAGCTGGAGTCAGTGAATTTCGGATGGGACGTAGAGGATAACAGGCGGCTTAACAGGTCGTCTCCTCCCCTTCAGTGGGGGGACGCTGACGTGTGTGAAAATAAGACCTATGCAAGCAAAGACATTCACTTTCGATTCTTCAGCGATCGACATCTGGAAGGTGAATAAAAAAACTATATGAAACCATTCATTGTCTTGGAGTGAATGAATATTTGTCCAAAACAGCTTTCTAGTCTCCCCTCAAAGAACTAGATGAATTTCAGGTGGAAAAGACTAACGATGCATGAAGAAGGTATGTACAAAATACATGTACCACACGCACACACCCACCCACACACCCCACACAGACACAAACACCCACACAAAAGCATATGAACAATTCGATATGAATATACCACAAATAGACACCAACATTTAGGTGATCGCACAAACATCCCCTTTTATGATAACAATACAATAAATTTTCCATTTTCTTCTTTATTTATCTATTTTAGAAAGGAGTTATACATTACTCATTTCTTCTCAATCTCTTCGTCTACTACTTTGTCTAACACACGACATATGATCGCGTGGGAAATATCAGTGGCAGCGAGGGCTGGCTGGCATGCGAGTAAATTAGCAGCATCAGCAGCAGTAACCGAAAATATCGCATATGCAAATCTGAAAGTGTGCCTGAAAATAAAGAGGAAAACGGAGGAAAAAGTACACCGATTGAGAAAAGCAAAGTACTCGCCGAGGAAAATGGACATGTAGAGCGGCAAACGAGAATAGGTTGGCTGTAGCCTGCATGCGGTCGGAGGAAAGGGAAACGCGGGCCAAATGAAATATATATGTTGCCGCGAGCGATCTTTGAAATGGTTTTGTGATGCTGCAGTAACGGTAATAAAAACTTGTAAAAAGAAAAATGCGACTCGGATTTTTATTTATTTATTTCCTTTGTTTGTAACTGCAGTTTCATTTATTTCTTCTTCTTCTTTTTCTTCTTCTTCTTCCACTACTACTACTACTTCTACTACTACTACTACTACTACTACTACTACTTTTCTTTATTTGCTTTTATGTCTGCATTTTATTTGTTCATGTATCTTTTATACTTTGATTTTTTACTTCCGTTCATTATCATCTTAATTATCATCTTTTTCGTCCCTCCTTATTATTTTTATATTTCCACCAGTAATACTTACCAGCTTATTCTGTCAAATATACCAGTGCTCTGAAGATCATGCACTTTACGCTGGTGTAATTTTTTGTCTTTTTTTGTCTTTTGCAAAACTTAACAATGTTCTGTAAAACCAACTACAGAAAACAACAACAATTCTCTTAAACAAAATCAGCAACAAAACCAAACACTATAAATAAACATGTGAAGCCAGAAAGTACATGGAGCATGAAGCCGTTCATAGACTCACTAAGCCCTGGCACTAAATATCCTGAAACAGATAAGTAAGCTGTCGAACAAAACTATAAAACCGGACATAATGAATAAATATTTAGAAATATAAATAAGATAAACATAATACTGTCAAGTGTGTATATAACGGAAAGCAAATCAGGCAAACCAAACACAACGAATAAATACTCGTGGATATAAAGAACGGAAAATATAAAAAAATAATTTACCAAAATGGCAGGATTTGGCATTAACTGACATGAAAAGAGTTAATAGGTTATAAAACGAAACAACCAAATCGAATTTCATCGCTCTTGTTCGGTTTACTTTGCATCTTTTTATTTTATTTTTATTTTTTCTGTTTATTCTTTTTCTGGGTTTGTATTGCAATCCCCATAGGTCCAGAAAACTTGTCGAAAATAAATATATAACAAATAAATGTTATCAAAGGAAAGATCAGTTATTGTTGTTGTTTTCTGTAGTTGGTTTTACAGGACATCAGTTACTTTTCTACTTAATTTAATAAGTTTTTAGTATTTTTATTTAAGCGCTACTGAAGAACAAGAAAACTCGTCCTGATGTCTTTGAAGTTTCGACAAATACTTCAAAACGAAATAATACAAAATGATGATCGAAACCAAACAAATAAATGTTACTCTGGCATATAGGGGTTGGTTTCTATCAATATTGTGTTTTATTTCTTATTTGAATGTGATTATCCGGACTTCAAATATGTACAGAAAAATCGCTGCTATTCTCCTTGTTCTCTGGTAGCGTGTTTTCGAACCGAACAAACATTTTATATAAAAAAAACACTTAAACTTATCCAGTTAGGTAGAAAGATAACTTGTTTTTGATAACATTTATTTGGCATATGTTTTTTTTTTTAGACAACCTTTTCGCACTTCTGTAGATTGTAATACAAACCCGTATTTCCGCTTATTATTCAGTCTTCTATATCATTGCTTGTCATTCACAGTTATTTCATTCTTATGCATTCATATTTTAGTGAGTTTCTTCTGTTTCTAATTCGTCTCTTTCAATGTATTTTTCTTTTATTTATTTCCTATTCAGCTTTATATTTCACGTCTTTTACTTTTTTCTTTATATTCTGTTTTTATCTTAGTCGTCTTTTTTTTCGGGTGTATTTTTTTATTTATTTCATTCTTACTCATTTTCATCTTTATTCTTTACATTTTTCTACGTTAAAAACCTCTTTCTTTCTTACATATCAAAGCCCTTCGTGTATTTATTCTATTTACCTATTTTTCATCTTCGGGCTTTTACCTCCCGAACTGTCTTCTTTGGTTATTCGCAGTCTTTTTTGTTCATCTTCATCATTATTCATATATTTGTTTCCTTCTACTTTATTATCGTGTGTATAGAACACCCCGTTATTTGCCACTAACTTTTTTTCATTCCTCATTTTCCGCATGTCTTCGACTGGCTGCAAATTCGTCCAAGCATGTGGTGCCAGCACATGGCGTGGTCGTCACATAAACTGTCCAGATCGGTCGCGATAAATAAGCAGGCAAGCGAACTGAGTCGTGAGCGCTTCTTTAAGATAAGGTCAATATTTGTTGCTTATTTTTTTATCATTCTACACTAACAAAAAGAAAACGGCCCTACGTCTATAACTGTTTTGTTGTTTCATGGATACCCCCCTTCTTGCCAATGACAGCAAATACAATGAACAAACAGAAATAATAATCATAATATAAAATAGCATGTAAGAAAGATTTAACATGGGAAACATTAAGATAAAGGGAGAGAAAGTGTTCGCGGAAAGAGTAAAACAAAATGGCCGACTGCTTACGATTGGTTTATGCAAGTAAAATCGGCAGCGTTAACTTTAATATCTCACTTTTATTCATAACCTTTGACACTAAGCCGTGAAGCGCCATTCAAACTGTTGAGATACAGATCTATCTATTTGTTTCTTGATTCAACTCAAAAATGACAGCTTGCGTTTTTATAATGTTTCTCCGGATGACGGTTTTTGGCCATATTAAGTATTCGTCTTGGGCACTAAACCGTAAAAGAGCTGAACTGGTAAATTCCTCAAGTTGACTTTTGACAAGAACACTAAGGAAATACGGACATAAATAAATACATGGATATTCCTGTTTGACACATTTAACAATAGATCGTCATCAATCATCCTGGCATAACAAAACAAAACAAAACAAAACAAAATGGTTTGTAATTCGCTTTTGTATTTGAAATTTTACGCGTGGTGTAACATTTGAAACGGCCGACCAGAAGATCGGTCATTTGGCGTTAATGTTCCGTTCTGATTTCTATTGAATCAAAGATGACGAGTTGTTCTTTAATTCTATCCTTCTCCAATATTTGTAACTCTCCCCACGCAGCATATTAACTGTAAGCGAGAACTGTATTTCTTATGCATATATAAAATTCCCAAAGAAAACGTTGAAGCGAATAGATGTATTGTTCAGTTTTCTATAACATTATGACATATCAGAAGCGTAATATATTACCAGATTAAACCTTACAACCGATACTATGTAAATGCATGGTTAAATTAATATCGACAATGGTCTGCATACCAGCAATATTCAAAAAGTATTTAGAATATGCGTGATCCGTTGCGTCACTTATTGAGCCTGAGTTATTTTGTTGGAACCAGGAAATAGTGCGTTTGCAATGTCTGTTTAATATATTTTTTAATATATACAGCATACTAAATTTATATTTCTTTTAGCAATCACACTCGTCATCTCCTTTCTCTAGTTATGTGTAAAAAACTAGAAATAGGTTGTTGACATTTTCTAAAAGAAAATATTAGTATATACACTCAACGGTAGTAATATTGTAGTGCTATTTTCTATAATAATAATAATAATAATAATAATAATAATAATAATAATAATAATAATAATAATAATAATAATAATAATAATTAATACAATAGGCAGTACTAATCTTGTAGTGATATATCCTATCATAATAATTAATGCAATAAAAAGTACAACTATTTCAGTTGGTTGGTTGTTTTTATTTTACGGCATATCAACTCTTTTCAGGTTATTTAATGCCGACACCAGTTATTTTGAAGAACAATTTTTGAATAGAATATATTTGTTTTCATGTCGGTTTCTATTTAACCCATAGGTGGGGGCCTAACAAGTACTACCACTCCGGGTCAGAGTGGATCTGTGAGCAATGGCATTTAAAGGGGGGCTGCGCACTCCCCAAAGCCCGTAAGTTGGAGCTTATCGATTGGATATGGTTTAAGGTCATATCCAGGATCTAATATATCGGGAATATTTTTAATAATAAATACAAGAAAACAATCCTAGTGTTGTGTTGGTATTTTCTATAAGAAATGTACATTAGATGTACTAATATTGTGGTGATATTTTCTATAATATAATCATTACAATACACAATAATGCATATTGTAATGATATTTATCTATAACAATAAGAGCTACAATAAACAAAACTAATATTGTGATATTATATATTTTCATAACAGAATATTCTAATAGTATATTTTAAAGCTATTCTTTTCTATATTGGCTTATTATTAAACGGAAAGAGCTACGGAAGCGTGGGTGATCGACTTGATATTAAATAAAACACATAAACTAAGGAAAGCATGTAATATTATTTTTGCAATGATCTATATATATCGAGTCTAAGAAACATACGAGTGTAGAGGATATGATGATCGATTATGTGTCATTAGGTTCCGCTTTGATTTTTAATGGTTGAAAGAAAAAAAACCTGAAACAGGTGACACGCCTCGTTCGTCTGTTCAAATTTTTATGTAATTGAGAGCAATTTTCTTAATTTTAATAAAGGCGATCAGCACATAGGGAATTAGGAAGCTTGATCACCATTAGTCTTAGAAGTGCTGCGATGAGGGAGCAACGCTTGGGTTTATTCTACATTCTTCATACCTCTATACATTATGACAAATTGGAAATGTTAAATATTAACGTATTACATCGATCCCATTTACAGAAATACCTAAAACTTTGGTCATATACATTCTTGTGTGCATGGAATATGGTTAGAAACCCCGATTATTTATAAATATTAAATAAAAAACATCCAAAAGTATTACCCCAAACATGTGAAAAATGGTAATAACATTGTGCTGTATTGATAGCCTCTTCGAACATTTCATGTTTTAGTTAGGTTTCGGAGATTCAGTATTGAGTAATTAATAAACAGACGCTGAGGACAGGCAGCGATAGAGGTCGTATGGAATGTGTCACGGGGATTAATGAGTTAGGATAAAAGAAACATACAACCACTTATCGGTTGAGGTTTATACTTTAATATTTGTTTATCACTGATACTTATACAATCGTCTTAGCAACCTCACAAACATTTTATGTGATAACGCCTAATAATTTTTCCTTGCGTTATATATTCTTTGGAAGCGTGTTTGAGCTTGAACACTATATAGAAACGAAAAAAAAATAACTTCGTTAAAAAATAATGTTCTCAATAGACCATTTAGTCTTTGGCAATCGTTGGATTACCTTGCTTTCTCGGCCTCACAATAATCATAAGTTTTTAGAGTTCATCAGTTGTTTACAATTAAAATAGGTTTTGGTAATTAAAAAAGCAAAACAGTATATTAAATTATAGTTCCTCAGCAGTGTTAAGCAAACACCACTTTCTTTAAAAAAAAATGTCATGGGCATTGAAAGCTGTTCTTGCTCCATATTAATTAGGCTTGCGTATTTATGTTATTAATGTTGTTCCTTACCTGTATCATCCGTTCTTTTCTCCATAAAATAAACATTTATATAATTTATTTTTTTACAACTGTACTGCCTTTATATTATTTGGACGAATAAAATATATATAATTATAATCCAGATTTTTTAAAATTGATATTGCATTCTTATTTACTAATAACCACGGAATGGTCATGTTTATATAAAGTTTTGAAGAAATTAAACGTATTATAAATGTATACATTATATTTTTCCTACATTACTAATGTAGTTTGGGATTTCTGTTAGAAATCCAGTGTGATTATTTTTAAACAATTTACAAGCATCATGACATCGATAAAATCGTTTTTTAAATGTTTAAATATTTTATTTTATCACCATCTTGTTTAAGCATTTTCATTATTATGACACCAGGATATTCTTTTAATTGTTTTGGCTCTCGAGTGTGTATCCGTTTATATATGTTTTGCATAGAGTGATGTGGTTCTCGGTTGATTAACTACGTTTAACTGTGGCGAATATATACTCAAGGGTCATGGCAATGAAAAATATGGTGTTGTCATAGCCGTACTTATTAAGCAGGAGACTGGGGCTACAGTATTTATTAATTTTAAAGTCAAGGGAGGTATTCTTAAAGACTCGGATATAGTACTCCCGTAAAACAATATATATATATATATATATATATATATATATATATATATATATATATATATATATCATCGACATACAGTACTGTATCACAGCTCATCTGTGCGGCCAGACAAGCCCCTACCTGAAGCTAGGATCGAAACCCGACCGGCCGTATGACAGTCAAGGTTTCTCACCATTACGCTAAACGACAGCTGCTGTGCGGGTAGTAAATTAACGATTTTCTACATCGTCTGAATACATATTTGTTTATACAAAGAGCATCGCTTAATAGGCTAATAGTATATCGAGTATCATTTTCTAAATGCTCAGCTAATATAAGGAGCATTATAGTCATCCACATACAGTACTGATTCGCTATATCACAGCTCATCATTGCGGCTAGACAGGCACCTACCTCAAGCCAGGATCGATACCCGACTGCCCTACGACAGTCAAGACTTTTACCATTACGCTAAACGGCAGCTTATGAGTGGTTAGTGAATTAACGATGTTTGACATCGTTCGAATACCTAAACTAGATTTGTTTACGATAATAATAATTAAATACCTATAGGAACTAGTGTGTCATCCTTTCGGGAATCATCAGTGCAGGGTGTCACGATTAACAGCAGTCGGTTGAATCGAACTGTGCAACAGAAGCCATCTATGACTTCGTTAGGAAGGACTTAATCAATTTGTCTATCGTTAGCCGCGGGAAATATCATTGAAATTTAAACATTTATTTTTTAAATGCTTTTTAACGTCTGCCAGAATGATGAACTCATTATATGATGATCTGATCATAAGAGTAAATTGACCAACTTTTATTTAAACTGAAATTGTCAACGATAATAAACAAGTTTCTTAAAATAATTATTAAATACCTACAGACACTAGTGTTTCATCGTTTCGGGAATAATGAGTGTAGGCTGTCTCGATTAACACCAGTCGATCCATTCACGTGTAATAACCTTTTTCCTAACCCTATTCCCTCAGCTTCATTATTTATTACCAAGTAAGATCTATGACTTGTAGTTTGATTAAATACTTTTGCAAGCAAAACCCGATCCCACATTTTGCTAAATCCTACCCTCTGATGAAAAGGAAAGAATTCCTTCGAAACTCCGCGGATAAAGCACTATACACTTATTTTGTTCTTCCTTTTTAAATTGAATATCTAAACTCTCTTTCAAAGTATTTTAACATGTTTTATAAAGTACTTGTTCTCATATATATATATATATATATGTATATATATGTGTGTGTGTATATATATATATATATATAGAGAGAGAGAGAGAGAGAGAGAGAGAGACGAATATTGGCTGAAGAGAGCTTGATAAGGATACCTTAAACGATCCTTATTATCGGGCTTGAAACCGACGGTACCAATGATCTGTCTCAACTAACAACTTTCTGTACACAATATATATATATATATATATATATATATATATATATATATATATATATAATATTGTTTTGAAAAAAGAAAAACCGAATGAATTTATGAAATGATCAACGTTTCGTCCCTATTGAAGAGGACATCTCCAGGATATTAAAAGGAAAAATGCAAAAAAAGAAAACGACCATAGACCATACGAAAGTGAAAAGGAAACTGTTAGAATCCTACCCATATCGGGAAGGAAACTATGCTGTGTGTATGGAAAGGTTGGGTTGTTTAATGTCTATATATCCACTTTTGAAAAGACGTTAAATAAATATGTACACTTTTTTTTCTCTCTAAACTTATTCATTTTGTTGAATTATTTAAGGATTAAGGAAAAACGGTTAACAAGGATCTGTTTTGATATTTTGTTTTTTGATTATTATTTTCTCTATACTAGGGGCTAAATGGTAGAATCCCTTTCTTTGCGTAATAGTATTAGTGTTTAATATTAGTGCTGGCTCTAATCTTCTTTTAGCTCTATCTATCACGCATTTTATAATTTTTGCATGATCTAAATTAAATGAACGATCGAGTTCTGCACAATGGCAAAAGAGTGCATTTAGGCGTTACTATTCCTTATATATCTTCTGTGTTCGTAAAGACTTAGTTTCAATTTACGCTGTTTCTCACCTATGTATGCCTGTTGACAATTGTTACATGGGATAAAATGTATACCAGCGTCACATGTGAGGGTTTTGGGAGAGTGCTTGGTAGTTTTTAATGTCTGTTTTATTGTTGTTGAAGTTGTTTGTATCAAGTGAAAACCAAGTGTATTAAGAGTGTCTTAGATTTTTGTATTTTTAGTATTGGTTGGAATGAAAAGATGTCTGTTTAATAGTGAGGTAGTTGTCTTATTTTTCTGTCTGTTTATATTATAGTATATTTCCGTCGCTTTTTTCATTGCGTAAGAAATGAAATAGGATGGGTACTGTAGGATTTTTTAAAAACATTCGTAATGTATGTAATTTCATCATTAAGATATTGGGGGCTGCATATTTTAAAGGCATGCAAGAAAAAAACAATAATCACGCCAGTCTTTATTTTATCATTGTGATGCGAGTAGTAGTGAATATAATCGTTTTTTGTGTGGTCTTTCTATGTATTTGAAACTCAGATCGGTTTTTTATCTGATGAGGAGCATATCTAGAAAAGCCAGGGAGTGGTCTGGTTCGGATTCGTGTGTAAATTTTATGGATGGTTCTTCTGAATTTAATTTATTTCTGAGTTGTTCTATTTGTGAGTTTATGGGGAGAAAAATAAGAATATCATCTATGTATCTAAAGTATGTGGAGTTTTTAGGTAGTCTGAATTTGAAAGAGTTGGTAGTACACCACTAAGGGGGTTACGCATAGGGAGTCCAAATTTTTGTTTGTCGTAAGAATTATTAAACTGAAAATAGGTTCTATCGGTGATGAGTTTTATTATTTGTATTAATGTATCCGAGGAAAAAGGTAGCTCGGCTTTAATTTTGTTTAGGTGCTTGTGGAGTAGATTAAGGCATTTTTTGATTGGGATATTGGTGTAGAGGGAAATTATGTCTATGCGTGGTATTATTTTGTATGTCCATATGTTTTATTTTATTTAGGAGGTCGCCAGAGTTTTTAATATGTGAAGTGCTGATAGTGCCCATTAGTGGAGTAAAAATTTGGGCAATAGCTCGAGCTTATTTATTCGTTTTTTCCCACAAGCCACAATTCATAAAGGTCGGGAACAGTAGTTAATGGAATAATATCTTAGTAATCGATAGTAGTGGACATTTAGTAATTTGGATTACTTTAGGGGACGGATCACTAACAATTTGTTTACGTAAAACTTGAAGACTACCTTATTTAAGTCAGCTGGAAAACAGGCAAACGGAAGAGAGTTCAACAGGCGTGCAGTTCTAAAAAAGAAGTGTTGTTCATGGAATCTACGCTTAGGTTTTAGCACAGATAAAAATGGGGGAAATTATTGCCCGTGGTTTCAGCTAGACGAGTGTTTTGTGTGAAAGTGTGGCGAGGGAGGAACCATAGCCCTTTTCCATGATAATATCGATAAAGTAGTCAGGTTTGCAATGTCGCTACTGTGGGAAAGAGGTTGCAGGGAAGAGAATAGGGCATTCCGCACTACACTACGAAGTCTACTTTGATCACTGTCAACGCAGGGAAGGTCTTTCTAGCAGCTCTTGCCAAGATGTTGCAGCAGTACTCCATCTTGGATTTACCTGGCTTTTATATGGATAGAGAAATGTATCAGGTGTGAGATATCTACAGGAGCCATGGAAGGATTCCACCATTTTTTCCAGCGAACTTGGTAATAGATTTGATGTGCGTGTTCCATTTCAGATCAGGAGTAAAGCTCTAACCGAAACGCTTGTCAAAACATTGAGCCTGACCAAGACGAGAGCCATCCATTTTAATTGATGCCAGATGAGGATAAGAGTGTTGATGATGTAAAGATATAAGTTTGGTTTTCGATGCATTTTCCTATTGCACCGCCTGTTCAAGATCACAGAAGAGAGAAACAGAGAGAACCTTGTTATTTACACCCTTTGAAGTCTTGCCATAGATTGCATGGTCGTCAGCATAAATGTCTACAAATAGTCTTAGGATGTGATTAAGGAGATCATTGATGTACAACTATGAGAGTTGAGTCCAGGATTCACCCTTGAAATACTCCAGCATTAATACTTTGAGTTTCTGATTTTTGTCCAGCAACCACGACTGTTATCATCTTCTGTTGAGTTAAGGCCAAAATTGATTCATTTATTGATATAATAATTAAGTAAATTATTATGTGCTACGAAACAGATTCTGTCAAGAAGTGTAAATGTCAACCGACTTAAAGGGATAAATTATAATAAATTGTAAGATGGGCAATATAATAACATTTAGAATATAGATTTTTGTCATTTATATATATATATATATATATATATATATATATAATATAAAGAATGAATGTGTGTATGTCTGGTCACGAATAGGCTCTATAGGGTTGACTATTTAAAAAAAAACTGATTACATATAACGATAGAAGATGTATCGAGACACAGGAATGGGTATGTTTGACCTGGTAGATCGATGATTCATTAAAATTGTGGGGGCTGCGTTCGCGCCTGGTCCACAAACTATGTAAATAAAATAATTATAAATTAAAAAAAAAACACGTTTACAAGTGTTTTTGATATAGATGTACATAATAATTGGTAAGTATGTTTTAACTTAAATAGGGATGGCATAAACAACTTGTGCGGTCTGCGTTCGCGTCTGGCATCCATAGAATGGAAATAGGCACACACTTTAATAAAGACTTTTCATATATATCTGCGTAAGTATACTTTGATAATTATGTTTTAATTTGAAGAAATATGGTACAATAAAATTATGGGGTGTTCGTTGTCGCCTGAATTCATAGAATGGAAATATGTCACAAAGTTTAAGAAGATTTTTTTAATATAGATCTAGAGAATATTGTGATAAGTGTTTCAGTATGAACAGTATAATTTATTATGGGTTTTATTTATTTTATTTTTACTTTAATCATATTTTACTTTGGTTTTGATACCCTCAAATTCAACCCAAATTTACAACCCTACCTTTTCATAACCTATTATACTTTCATAAATCAGAGTCCATTTTCTGTAGGCTGTTTTTGAACTCAGTCAACGATTGGTACTTTTGCTAGTATATATATATATATATATATATATATATATATATATATATATATATATATATATATATATTTACCTATAATAAAATTTTTATTTATATTAATAATCACCGTAAGTGATTCGAACTCAGTCACAGTGTCACACTTATCTTCTTTTGCTGATACACTACCTCCAAGCTACCAGTAATTAGTGCATAGATTAATGTAAATTCAGTACCGATTAATGTCAACTACAATTTTCACATGAATTATCAACGATCTCTCATGTGAAAGAAAGTATCCTTTCTTTAGTATGAGCGAAAATACTCTCTCTTGAATGTTAGTAGTTTGCTTTTTTGAGATAGCGTTTGCTAATGATTTTCGCTAGAAGAGAAGGATGTTTTTTCACGCAAATAGGTGTCAATAAAATATCTCAGATTATATTTGAGAAACGATATTTAAAGCAAGCCCATAAAAATCTATTTTTACACTTCGTTCTATTATATATAAAACAGACTAAACATTTTATGTTTGGATTTTGTTGTATATTTTAAACCAATTATATAGCAAAAACCTTTTTTTTAATTAAATCATCATTTTTATAATTTAAATTTTTGTATCATGATCTTTCATTTTAATATAGTTTTCCTATTTAACAGATTTAGTTATATATCAACATATCAAACAATTATTAACAAAAAAATAGGACGGCTCGTTTAACAGCGTCACACTAAGCCAGAGTAGATTCTGTAAATGACCCCTCCTCCTGAAACAAACTGAACTAGGGTTTTTAGTGGAGGACGCTGCTTGCTTTAAAAAAAGTTGCGTAACTTGGCAGCCGTGGCAAAAGTGAAATTATCTACGTCCTACTGACAACCATTGTCCGGCAGTGACAACTAGCAGAACCCACTGGCTGGGATTGTCAACTCCAGTGGTTACTGGTTATTTGTGCAATTTGATCTGGGTACTTGCGGATAGTAGTGGGTACAGACCTTGTCAGGGCACTGACTGTCTTAGCAATTGGAACTCACTGACTGCCATGATCAGTGTAAGTCTTCATTGAAATGCTCCTGACTGAAATCTTCTGCTTCAGCTGTCAGGCACTGGCACATATTGATATCCATTGGCGATCAGTGCATACCTATGTTAGTGACTGGTGGTCACTGGCAGTTATTGCTGTATTGAGGCATTTAATTGCGTTTACTTCAGAGTTTGACAAGAAAAACTTGAAGAACGTAACATCGAGGGGATCGTTGTCAAAATAATCCCTAAGCTGATACACTCTCATGTAAAAATTCAGAAATAATCATTTTTTTTATTTAAAAACAATAATATTTTTGTTACGTAATAAATTTAATAAAGATGACAACTATTATAATGTTATGTTAAGAAAAATTCAGGAGCGTAGATTTTCCATTAGTGTTTTTTTTTTTGTTTTTTTTTTGAGGTGGGAATAATAATTAAACGAACAAAAAAAGAACAGAGGAAGAA
>NC_136483.1:175799571-175872071 GCF_053919585.1 Euprymna scolopes
GAGAGAGAAAGTTATAAAATATATATTACTAACTAGCTCTACCTACGTATTGACCACTTTTGAAGTAAACACTTAAAGTTTACGCATAAATTTATACTTGTAATCATTTTCTGGACAGAAATTTGGCTGTTAAGGGGTCCAAGTTCAACGATTTGTCCCTTGAGTACTCTACCAAACTCGTCCGCCAATTTTGGGTATCAACACTTGAAATTTTAGATATAGGTTCGTTGGACAGGGATCGTACTTAATAACTTCATTTGAACTCAAAACAGTAAAAGTTAAGAGGTCATAATAGGGGTAAAATTTTTAAAAAATTGACCGTTTCTTTTTTTTTTCTCAACATACACCTCCAAGCACCCGGGCAACGCCGGGCTGAAATGCTAGTATATATATATATATATATATATATATATATATATATATATATATATATATATATATATATATATATATATATATAAGTATATTTATATATATATATAATTTTACAGAAAAAAGTTATAAAATGAGATATTCTAGGAAAAAACTCGTCTTCGCTATTTTCCTTTTGGAATATTTTGACACTTATGTTTCATGTCGGTTGAGGTTTTGCCACGCACACATTTAGAAGTAGTGTTAGTGCCATCTGGAATACTTATACTTAACTTTATACCGGGCATGATATGTCTGCTTACTCTCTGTCATAAAGTCTTTCTACGATGCCACCCGATGACACAAGCTTAAAATCTATTGAATCGAAAATATCACCCCCATATACTAAAGCATTGTAAAAGTAGTTTACCAGTAAAATTTCGTCGTGTATTATTTTCTATGAAATCTGTAATTAATACACTTGACACGCTCCGTTTAGGAATATCACACTTGACAAATGTAAATATGTCTCAATTTATTTAATTGCTTGTTTTGCATTTGTAGGTTTACGGCATATCGGCCGTTGTAGAATGTTTTTATATTAAAATTCTGTGTCCGTGCCTGTTTTACAATTATTTTAACGGAATTTAATCTGACGAACGTAGGACACTAGTACCTCTTCGACATAAGCATACACGACTAACCCGATACGCAGCAAAATCCTATATTATCACTATAAAGGTACTTAGATGTCGAAAAGTATTCTACTCTAAAACTTTCTTTCCTCAAACTGCACAATTTTGGAATTCCCACCCGATTGCATTCTTCCCTTTCTGTATTAACATGTAGACGTTTAAAAGTACCTCCTCCATCTCAACCAGAAGCAATCTCATGAGCATCTAACCTAGCAAAATTCGTAGCCAAGAACTTTGCAGCAAATTCTGCCCTTTTCGACGATAGCTGCCTACCCAGCGTATTTCCACGTGTGACTGAATGTTGCTTATCACATACCTTTATACAAGTAAAGCAACTTGCCTCGACTTACTTCGAATCATAGTGTTTTGAGGAAAAACTATTGGAGTAGAAGGCTTTCTTACATCTAGGGATCTCTACTGTGTAGGGGTGCAATCCTGCTCTATGTGAGGTTTCTGAGAGATATTTATATCGAGGGAATACAAGTGCGTGTAATTCCTCGGAGCATTTACTTCTAAAATACTTGTAGAACAGGAAGACGGATGCAATATTTCGTCGATTGGACAGAGGTTGAAGCTTAGATGACAGTTCAGGACTTTCAAGGTTAGCGACACTCTTTTGAAACCTGCGCGGAACAGAGAGACTAGTAGCTGATGCACCAGCTCAAATGTGACAACAATACTTCATACCTGGGCGAATGGTGACCTTATAAAGGTACGGGATACTTTCAGGCGAAAGTAGCTTTCTAGCACGGCAGAAAGAGCCTACCGTCGCAGCGGCCTTGGCAATGCTCTCAATATATCTACTCCAATTCATGTTCTCTGTGAACGTTAGATCGAGGGGTTTAAATGATGTACTTTCAGGCAATGTATTGCTATTGGTGGTTGAGAAGGTTTTTGTAATTATTGAAAGAAACAAGCTTAATCTTGGCAGCATTGAATGTGACCATCTATGTATGCCATCATTCCATTACAGACTGGAGGTCTTCTTGTAGTGTTTTGCTATTTCCTTAGATATGCGTTCATTTGTTTTCCCTTTGTGCCTGTTATAGAGCGTGGTATCATAAGCAAAAATATTCATCTAAGAGACAATTTTATCACGGAGATCATTTATGAATATTAGGAATAATAAAGGTCCTTGGATCCACCTCTGAGGTTCTCTCGCAGTAATATCATATTGTTAGATGTACCGTCGTCGAGGACAACCTGGATTCTTCTCTTACTCCAGAAAGATTTTATAATGTTAAGTATTCGTCCAGTGATACCGTATTATCTGATTATCCTGAGTAAACCATCGTATCATATACTGTCCAAAGTCTTATATAACCGCAGTCTGCCGGCCGCGACGGTCTTCAGCTCCGAGGCACTTATCACCATTACGAAATTTCTGGACTCACCGTTGTGCTACACGCCCATTAGTAGTTCCTGGGTCAAACTCATCATTGATATCACAAGCTGCATCGGCAGCTTTGTCCGCCTACTTTGAAATGAAACAAGAAAACCGTTAGGATTTGAATTTCGCCAATGCTGTCGGAAAGCTTGCAAAACAATACATTAAAGAAGAGATGCAGAAAGGTTATGACTAACACGATTCGACAGAGCGGAAAACGCGCTTCACAATGATATATAGCATGACTATATATTCTGAGTAATTACTTCAGAAACCGTATATGAAAGTAACATATGTGAAACAACGATCTTGCTGCTATTGGAAACTTCCAAATTCTTCTTTCAATGTTCATCCTTCGACGAAAATTGAAACCTCCTTCAAAAGTTTTCATCTTTATTATTGACCAGAGCTGCTCAATTCGGTTTATATTAGGAGAACAGGTGATCATATCATCAAATTTTTTCCACTAATGCCTTATGACGTAATACAGGACGTTGTGGGATAGCACATTGTCGATCATAAATATCAATTCGTGGTGACGTGGCAATGGAAGGGCATCAAGCCATAATGACAAATGCCCATTTAAAAAATAAAATATAATACTGGCTTGTCAGTTATACGTGTTCTGACAATCGAAATGGTTCAATTAGCTCATCGAAGATTATTCCAGCTGAAAGTATGACACCTACACCTCCCTGTTGACGGAATCGATAAGGGGTAGGCAATCCAAGAGGACTCCAAACTGTGGTCAACCAATCTGGTCCATCAGGGGTTATTTTGGTATTATCGTTGAAAGTAACATTTCCAAAGCTAGTTTTCATGCATTTTTGAGTCCAAGCCTAACGATGTTCCTTATGAGTTTGGTTTAAACTGGTCTTGCCATGGGTTTTATATGTCTTGCAATTTTGTTTAAGACATTGCAGCGTGCCTTTCTGGACAATAAAGGTATTCCAGCCTTGTCAAACATAGCAGCACTGTTGTTGCCCGGCTGCTTGATAAGATGACGGCGAATTTTTCCAACATCGCAAGCAGAAACTCAATTTCTTGTGTTTTTGTCAAGAAAGTTGCTCTGATGTTTGAGTTTTAAACGAATGTAGACAATGTTCTCCGATCTCTCCCAAGCTTGTAAGGCTAGATCTACCAAAGATAACCCTTCTCCCGGAACTGCAACAACATGTTCCTTTTCACTAGCAGTCAATCGACCCTTTCTAGGCATTTTGGGAGACCTGCAATAAAGTGCCACGTACTTAATATTAGCAGAAATAGATACATTTCTATAATCTTCAAAAGTTTTTTTCAAATTGTGTTCCTCTAGTGTACCAAACGTACAAATCACCTTTTAGGTCAAATAAGCAGCAAAAAAAAAATGAATTAATGTAGCACAAAATGAATTCTGTAAAAATCAACATTAATAATAGATATATCGTATGAAATAAACAAAACAATTCACCGAAATATTTATTTTTATAAATGCCCATGTCAGTAGCATTCGAATATTGAACTATATTGTGAACGGTTATTCCTGGACAAAAAGGTATACAAACAGTTATCGCTTTAACTCAGATGTGTGATATGTATCTTGTAAAACAAAAGAAATAGTTTCGGTGAGAAAATGATATAACAAAAATGTTAATTAATGACAGATTATATTATATTACATGACTATTATAGAAAAAAAATCAATAAACGTTGCTTCGCTGCAAAGAACAGACCAAGAAAACTAAATTGACTGAAGTTAAATGAAGCTGAGTGAGCCTTACAAACGAAATCTTTCTATCAATCCTTTTGTCTTACACCCAAGAGCCGCTTATCTGCACGAATGTCAAAAGTAAATAAATAAAACAATATCGACTCTAGAAATTATAATAGGGATTTGAAGTAAGTGGACCTGGATATAGGCATAATGAAATTTGCTCACCAAAAAGCGTTATCGGGGGGGGGATGGATTGACACCTTTGCTTTACCCATTTGTTCGACAGATAGATTTATAACATAGGCGTTGAGAAGATTACGTTATATTTAGGAATTGTATTTCTGAAAAAAAGTATAATCAACAGCATATGATTCCAAGTTGCCTTCTATCTATTACTCTCTATTTCACTCTTTCCCCCTCTCTCCCCCTATATATACATATATGCACACACACACACAAACACAAACACAAACACACACACACACACACATATATATGTGTGTGTGTGTTTGTTCGCGCATAATATATATATATATATATATATATATATATATATATATATATATATATATATATACAAAACCTCTAACCTTGACTAAAACTTACTGCTAGACTTTCAAATAATCTGAAACAACCGCAAGAGGAAACTTGATTCCCAATATTTCTCCTGTGTTATATCTCCCCTCTTTTGGAAATAGGGTACGGTTATGAATACGTCCACTATAAATTATCCGTATACACTGATACTTGATGTATGCAAACCAAAGATGGTAGATACAACATATTGGAATATTGGGAATCAAGTCTCCCCTTGCTTTTATTTCATGTCATTTGAAACCATAACAGTAAGTTTTAGTCTCGTCTCCATTAAGGCAAGAGATTTTGGGTTAATATCAGATATTTCTCCATACCACTAGTACATGTATATGCCTGTCTGTGTGTGTGGATGTGTGTGAGTGTGTTTGTGCGTTTTCATTTATGAGTAAGTTGCCAACTCAGCGAATGTATGCTATTACAAATGTTTATACAACTATGCAGACACGACGTGAAGCAGAAAAATAAACATGGGAAATTATTTAGCCAAGTAGTAAATTTAAATCCTAGAGTTTTTTCGGTTGCCAGGATTTGTTAATTAAAATCTAATTAAATTATTCTAATTACAATCAACACAGCAGACATGCTATTTCGATGAAATATTAGATTTACTTCAAACGTCGTATGGTCTTTTATGCACATCTGTTAGATACCGATTATGATTTGAAACTACTTAACATCTGAGAACGATGTGTCAACTTTAGAGCTATTTTACGCCGTTGTGCTTAAATTAACTTTAATATAAGTCCCGTTGTTAATACTGTTGTATCTACCTACGTCATGGTAAAACGGCTTTAACATATCAAAATGGCTGACCGGGTACGTTCTAAAAAATGTTTTTTATCCTTATATTCAGCTAGAATTTATCAAAATAATATTGAAATTGCATGTTTATGTAGATTGAACTTATGCATTCAGGATCTGAAAGTTCTGTTTCTCTGTTATAGATATTCACGGTGTTAAGCTCTCAGAAAGCAACCTCTGTCATGGACGTGCGTCAGAAGCCAACATGTGTCATTTAATTGTCCGGTCCAGAAGCAGTTCAACCTATAAATATACTCCGGCGCTTGTAGAACATATACGAGTCCGATTCAGTAGAAGTCAGCACTTTCAGGAAACAGGTTTTTGAGTTATAAATGTCCATAAATATGTGAGTGACAAAGTGCGGTCTAGATATTTACGACTTAGGCGCCATAATACACTAACACACATTGAAAATGATAGTGACCATGTAGCAAAGTACATTACGGATCACAGAATCTTGCTTGTTTTACGGGTACAATTTCCGTCTTCACAGCTCTCCAACGTTTCAGTCATTTGGTTAAAAATAGGAGACATCGTTCATTGAGAGAATCGGCGTAAAAAGTATATTACCCATCTTTTAAATTGTATACTTATACCCATCTTTTTATTTTTACATTTGCGTTTTACAGGTTATCAACCTGAGTTAGAGCATTATATGCTAAACAGATTTTCATGGCAATTTAAGTTTGAAATATATTGAGCACCTGATATTTTTAAATGGTCACTAATTTAGTACCGGTATGTTTAACCGTCGCTTATCTCCGGTGATCACGAATAAATCGCTGTGGCATAATGAATATCGTTACACCCTTTCTTTTCATTTCAATAAATAGCATAACTGCTACTACGCCGGCGACCACTTAAGCTTACATACGCATATAATGGTGTCATAATCATTAGATCTAGCAATATGCCGTTTACGTACTCAATTCTTGTTCTTAAGTACTCTAAGTTTAAATAAGATGGCCACTTAAGCTTACCTGCGCAGATAATAATAATAATAAAATTAAAATTTCTCAAGTTTGCGTCTGCAGCCATCTTGAAAACTGACAACCATCATGAATTTTCTGATAGCTAACGTTCTTTTCTTAAATTGTATGTTCTGAAGGTCATTTGTGCTAATTTTGGTGCTTGTATCACTAAGTTAAAGCTTCTTATGATATATTGAGATAACATGTCTCACGATTACACTTTAATACAAATGTAAATTGCAACTGAATTCTTCGCGATTTATATTAGCTGTGTGGATTGTTCCCTACTCATGGAATCAAAAATGGCTTCGAATCTTCCGTCCGGCTGTAATCGTAACCCCTTACATTAATGATTGACGACATGATTAAACACAATTCTCTGTAAGTATTAAAATAATATAGTAATAATTATATATATATATAAATATATATATATATATATATATATATATATATATATATATATACTGCGTGTCAAATTATTATCGAGATAACATTTTTCTACCAGTTTCAGAAACGTACCGGTAGTTTCGTATCAAAAGCTTCGGAAACGTTGGCAATGCTGAGCTGACTGTACTATGAAATTTTCGTACTGTTCTAACTTGTCATCGTAATTGTTGAATCTACGCTATTTGAGGTTTGCCAAATTATTAACAAGGCATTTTCTTCGTCAATAAAATTGGTCGTAGAGGTGGTTTGAGTAGTTCTGAAAAGAGTAATATTACAGAACAGCCAGCATAAAGTAAAACTACCTTCGAAATATCGAAAATGATAAGAAGGGACCATCTGACTGTAAAGAACTTTGTCAAGACCCTACAAACGTACGTAAGATAGCTGATAAGTTAAATATATAGTTGTTTCACGCCGTTCTCTACTCCAAATTACACCTGAAGTTGTTAAGAGACCTGGCCAGACAAGTCGAGAAGTTTTTGACCAAGCCGGATTGAAAAATGTCTCAAAAAGTACTCGATGTCGCCTTCTGAAAGAAGTGGCAAAGTCTGTTAAGCATCATGACATACAAAACCGATTGAAATGGACAGAGAACAATATGAAAACGGATTTTTCCAAAGTTTTCTTTACGAATGAAGTGCGTGCCACCCTTGATGGACCAGGTGGCTGGAGTAAGGGATGGGTCCTTGATAGACGACATTTTCATGAGTGTTTAAGGCGCCAACAGGGTGGTAGGTGGATAATGATTTGGGCTGGAATTATTGGAGGTATTTTACTGGGCACATGGAAAGTCCCAGAAGGCGTAAAAATGACGTAAAATGCTTACATAGCGTTTCTGAAGAATCACTTTGAACCATGGCTGAAGACGCAAAGGTTGACGTTCAGAAGAACTATTATTTTTATGCAGAATAATACTTCTTTCGCATGCAGCAAACAAAAGCAAAGAATATTTGCAAACACTGAGGTTATCTGGCCTACGAAAGATGGGGTGGCCTGCACATTCGACAGATTTGAACCCGATTAAGAACATGTTGAGTATCATGAAGCGAGTCCTCTATGCAAGTGGACGCCAATTTAAGAGAAAAAATGAGTTGCGGGATGCTGTCCAAGAGATAAGCGAGGCATTACCGTTGAGGAAATCATAAATTTGACTAATTCTGTGGACCAACCTCTTTTATAAAAGTCACAACGTCTTTCACAAGTCACTCATAAAAAAAATGGCATATCACCTAATAATTATGCCAACGTAAAAATTGCTATGTAGTTATTGTGTTCTAATCATTTTTCCTAGTTATTTTATGGTTGAAAAATATTTCAATAAACAAGTTATGGGTACATTGTGTGTTTTCTCAAACTCGTTAATAACTTGACCCGTTAAAACAACATATATTCATATCTTCAGCCATAGTTTCGCTAATACCGCTTTAAATACCATTATTTTTTGATTGAGATAGCTGAATAGTATTATAAGCACTATCTCAAAGTTTCATTGATTTTTATTCACTCGTCCGTTATATATTAAGAAAAATGTAAACACGTTAATAATTTGATACGCAATATATAGATATATATATATACATATGCATATATATACATATGTATATATATACATATGCATATATATACACATATACATATATATTTATACATATGCATATATATACATATGCATATATACATATATATATACATATGCATATGTACATATATATACATATGCATATATACATATATATATATGTATATACATATGCATATATATACATATATATGTATATATATATATATATATATATATATATATATATATATATATACATATATATACATACATACATACGCGGAAACACATCCTTCCCAAAAAAAAGACAACTAAGTGAATGAATATGTTTTTATACAGATTATTACACGTTATTGATAAAGCCTGCTACTGTTTAGTGTAATACAAATCACGTTTGAAAATATACAAATAGAGAACACTGAGAGTAACGGGTAATGTTTGAATTAAAAAATAAACAAAGCATTTAAACATCCTTACTATCAGCGTCGGTCAACGTGAGCTAGTGGTTAGAGGTAGGGCCTTTCGTCTCACTGGTTGTTGGTCCGATCTCGGATTTTCGATGCCTTGGTGTCTGGTCACACTAATGATTCTATTATAGCGAAAAAGAATATCTGTGCATGAACATTTACAGAAATAGCTAAAGAGACAGAGAGAAAGAGAGAAAGACACACACCCCTGCACACATATACCTCCCACACATATATATGCACATATATATGTACATATATATATATATATATATATAGGTGTGTGTGTATGTGTGTGTCTGTCTCTTTCTCTCTGTCTCTCTAGCTATTCCGCTAGTGAAGCCACCGATGGCTTCTGTCGCCGGGTTCGAATATACGACTGGAGTTAATCGTGACACTCTGCGATGAAGATTATCGAAAGGATGAAACATTAGTGTCTGTAGGTAATTAATAATTATTATAATAATAAAAACTCGTTTCTTATCGTTGAACACTTTCAGTTGAATTAAATCGGTCAATTTACCTCTTATGCACAGATCATCATACAATGATTAGATCAGTCTGGCTGACGGAAAAATATTTTAAAATAAAATGTGTAAAATTCAACGCTATTTCACACGGTTAACTGTAGCCGAATGGAAACGGTCATCGCTAATGAAGTCAGAGATGGATTTTTTAGCCGTGTTCGAGATTATCGACTGGGGTCAATCGTGACTCTCTGCACTGAAAATTCCCGAAAGGATGAAACACTAGTGTTTGTAGATATTTAATAAGTATTATCTCTATATAAATAAAATGAACTCATTTTTCTCGTCTGATTTTGACCTTAATAGGATTAAAAATCAAGATATTTCATGCAAATATAATATGCACAAACGGCAGAAACAATATCTGAGGTGTGTTATAGGCTTATTATTTCTCAAATTCCTCGATAATCTTAGATTTCTATACTTTTTCTGCTGAGAAGCCACAGCCAAAATCGGTTAAGATCAATGGAAGTGGTAAAATATTTTCTCTCTAATAAATTCCTCCTCCCCCTGCCACCACTTAACACCGTTTGGGGATCGTTCACAAGGAACAGTTGAGAAGAGAACACCGGTTTGGCTTCGTAGTTCTTTCATGTGAAGTTATTTAAAATCACTAAACTAGGCTGCAGTGCTCTGTGGCGTAGTGGTTAGCGTGCTGGACAATTCACATTATATTTTCACGTTCGCGCCGACCTACCTAGTGGGGTTTTTTTTTCCTAAACAACTGAAATGGACTTTTCTTGGTGGCCGAACTGTTAACGTTGCAGATGTTTTTTTTGTTTTTTTTCACACTTTATTTTCCTACTTTTACTCATGACTCCGGGTTTGATCCTTCCTACTTACCTACCATAACATTTTTTAAAACTCCCCCCCTGTCCCGGAAACAAACACTCGGGCAACGCCGGGTACCCCCGCTAGTAGTAAATAATTACATCGTGTACTGGATGTTTAAGATACATCTCAAGCATTTTGGTGAAATGCTTCAAGCCATTTAATTTGCATTTGATGCAATGTCCATGTTTCCGATGAATACTACCGTGTGCTTAGCACTGAAGTCCCTGTGAGAGCATGTTGTTGTAGTGTTGAGACCCTTAAAATCAGATCTTACATGCGTTTTGTGGGCCACTTGGTTAGAATGAAAGATTATAGGTTGCTAACACAATTTTTACGTGGAGCTGGAATATGGCAAGCGCCCTCAACACACGCCTAGGAAAAGGTTCAGGGACTCAACAAAAAATAATTTGAAAATCTCATAAACCGACATCAACACATGGGAAAAACTTAATCCGCAAAGGCCGAAGTGGCGAAAGCGTTGTGATGCTCTAGAGAAAAGAGATCAAGCCCACAACAATCTTCACAAAGGTTTAATTCATGGTCTTAACCATGACACACAGAAATATGACACTTGTGAAAGAGTTATATTGTCAAAAGCTGGCTACGTCAACCACTTTAAGTCGCACAAACCTCCTGTTCAGGTTAACTTTGCATCTATTAGTCAGAACAAAACGATCTGTTTAATATGCAGCAAAGTTTGCAAGTCTACTGCTGGTTTGCGAAGACATGTAATTATTCACAGCAATGCACTTCAACCTCCAGAGGAAGTCAACTCAGTGGAAATTGCTCAATTTGTATGTAACGTTTGCTTCAAGATGTGTAAATCTGCGGCGGAAGTGTAGTCATCTGAGATGGCATGGACGACTAGATTGGGAGAACTCAATGTAGCGGCGATCATCTGGAAACATGCAGCAATCATCATGTCTATATATAAAAGCGAAATTATCTATGTGTGCTTGTGTGTACATTTCCCTACCAAATTACTCAGTCAATTCACAATGTACAGACTCGAGATTTATTGAAGTTTGGAAAACTGTTTTTAATCGGCGTTCGGACTGTGAAAGTTCAACAATTTTGCATTTGAAAACTCTACCAACTTCCTCCACCAATTTTGGGGCAAACTATTGGAATCTTAGATATAATTACTTAGACTTAGATCAAACGCTTTAGTTGGATTTGATCCCAAAACAATAAAATTTAAGGGTAAAAAATTGGCGTCAAAGTTAAAACAAAAATTGACCTTGTGATCTCTATAATATTAGCCTGGCAATCTTTGGTCTAAATATTTGAAATTTTACATCAAGGGTATTCAGACACACAGAAAGCATTTTAACAAGTTTATGGAAGGGAATTTTGCTGGCAAGATTTCAAAGTAAAAATAGATGAACTTCGAAGACTTTACAAAACTCCTCCGCAATTATTGGTGTAAACACTTGTAATTTTAGATATATTTTAATATATATATATATATATATATATATATATATATATATATATATACATACATATGTGTGTGTGTGTGTTTGTGTGCGTGTGTGTGTTCGTGTGTGTGCACATAAAGTTATGAAGAGTATTTAGGGCCCGAGCAATACCGGGATATATATTAGTCATACAAGAAAAGAATAAAATGAAACATGAATTATAATTACGTAAATAAAGAAGAAATGTAAATATCTAAATAATTACTAAGAACATCTGCGTTAAGTCGGTGATGGGAGCATATAAATGATATAAATTCAACAAAGAGAAAAATGTGAAAATAGCAGCAAATAAATGATGATATAACTTTTTAAAGTTCGTCCAGAAATATATATTTTTATTTAATCATTAACAATAACAGTCTAGTATTATCCGTATATTACTCCTCTTAATACTCGCTATTCAGTTAAAAACTGATACTTAAATACGTTGCTTACCTAATCTGATATTTTAAACACGTTTTATTTACATTAATTCTTATCAACGACTTCTCGGTTCACTCCTTAAACGTTTTCTAGCTGCACGCGTTTATGGAATACAAAATAAGGCTATCAGTAAAGGCATTTTTTCTACCCGAGGTGGGATTTGACGTATTTTTACCCTAATGTAGCGGGATAAGATCCCAAGTTCTTCCCTGCCAAACATAGGTGACATTTCAGAAAATAAATCACCAATTTAAAACATGAAGATTAGCATGGCTGAGTCATGTCCATCGAATGACAGCTGGTTAAAGATCACTCGATCTTAACTACGCTGAAGTAGACAATATAAGAAAATCAGAAAGGATGCTCAAAAATATATAAGCATGGATATAGATGAAAATTGTTTTACATAATTTAATTCCCGTGAAAAATATTGTTTATTTGAATATAGGAATCGAGAAGGAGTAGTATTAAAAGTCAACTGTGAAATTGTCAACATCCACTTTATTATTTATGAACTAAAAGTTGAATGCATGTCAACCTTTTTTTATATAATTATAGATGATCAGCCTCTCTACAGGAATCATATTCATTAAAAATATCAGTACAAATCATTCGAAAATCAAAACAAAATACTACACTAGATAACTTTTCTTTTAAAAATATATTAAACTCGATGTATAGAAAATTCAAGGATATAATCGAAAAAAGAAAAAAAAATGAACGAAACAGGATTGTATGCGGATGACTACAAATATATTTTAAGCCCCCCTCTTTGAGTAGAGCACTGTCGTAAATAATCTCACCCGCTACTTAATTTGCTGAAAATGCGAAGATCGTTCTTTACGAACAGGCGATTTGAGCACTATAAAAGTGGGGGGCGGGTGTCTATTTAAATAGATATTCCGACGAGTTATTTACGGGCGTCGATGTCATGGTCGAGTGGGAGAACTGCCGACGGTCAACACGATGGTTCTAGGTGCAATCCTTGGCTTGGGAAAGATGCTAGTCTAGCGGCACTGATGATACAACGAAACAGGAATGTATGTCGATGACAACAAATATATATATATATATATATATATATATATATATATATATATATATATATATATTATCTTTGGAATATTCTATCATAATCTTGTCCTAGTAATACAGATAATATTATAAATAACTGATTTTTACTGAATGGTAGATAAAATATAGTTATAAAGAAGTGAAAATGTCCAGATTATCCACTAGGCAACGTATGCCTCGTGATATATAATATGCAATAGAGAATTAATTATGTAATAATACATACGCAATCTGAAATAATAAATAGAGCTGTGACATTAGCATGTTATTTTCATTGTTTGGACTCTTGAGTATATCCGTTAATATCTTATATGTTGTCATAAACGGATGTGGTTCTCGGTTGTTTACGTGGGTCTAACTTTGTCGAATATATACCTGAGAGTCAAATGAGTGAAAAGAATATTCTGTTGTCACATCCCTAATAATAAAATATAATGTTCAAGCGTATTGTACAACCGGGCAACGCTAGGCATCCAGCAAGTATATATATATATATATATATATATATATATATATATATATATATATATATATATATATATATATATATATATATATATATACTGGCAAAAGTGGCCGTCGTTGACTGGGTTCAAAAACAGCCTACAGAAAATGGACTCTGATATATGAAAGTCTGATAGGTTATGAAAAGGAAGTATATATATATATATATATATATATATATATATATATATATATATATATATATATATATATATATATATATATAAAACGGTAGATGGCGCCCGGCTTTCGCTGGTCGTAAAATAGAGTTAATTATATGCGACTTTTAGTTTCGTGAGAGATAGTTTGAAAATGTGGAGACATGCAGATAGCCAGACAGGCATAGTCCCTGTTATATCTTATATATAAAAACTATATATCAGCCTTTTTGTCCCATATTTGCAAATTCTATCTCTGCTGAAACTAAAAATCACAGTGCAACGGCACGGGCCTCAAATAGTTGCATCTTTTTTTTGGAACGGTCTTTTTATGGGTCTTTGGCCGGTCAAAATAGTTTTAAGTGGTCAAAAAGGTAGGCTCAAACTTGAAAAAAAAATGTTATAAATTTTGCACACATAATTTAGTTCATTTTTATTTTTTAAGAAGTTCATATACGTGTTACATTGCAAGAGTTTAAATGCCATCATCTTTGAATTCTACAGTCTGTCTTTCAGTTTCGATTCTACCTCATTGCACCGAATACATGTATTTTTTTTACCTTTGAAATTACGAATCTATAATAATATATATTAAATTGGGACAATTTTTTTTTAATTGTATTTAACCGTACTTACCGTCTGAGCAAAGCCGGGCGCCCCCTCTGCTAGTCTAATATATGTCTGCCTGTTTGACTGCTTGCCTAGTTCCATATTTTCAAACTCTATCGCAACAGAAATTAAAAGTCGATGAGCGGCTATAGGGACCTTTAATGGATTTTTTCTCGACCGCCCTTGTATGAGTCTATGTTTCATGATAAGGGCTGTCCCCTTTTCATGTAAGTATAAAAATAGAGACATTTAGTTAAAATGAAAATGAAATAGAATAGACGAAATTCGAACCTCGTAAATTAGGTTTAGAAATAGATTACGAGAGAGAATTAGAAAATGGAATGTAAAACAAACCATTGTTTATCTTAGAGATAAAATAGTTTCAAGAAAAGAATGTGCATTGTCAATTCTGTTATGAAAAATTCAATTGAGGAATGCAACTGCAAAATAATTTAATAAACATGTTTTTAACATATTGAAAATATAGATTACTGGGAATATAGGTTTAAATTCCTTTTGTAAACAAAGGAAAAAAGTTCTGGACACGCATTTCCAGAACACGTGGAAGAAGACACATGTTTTAACATGTGTATGACGTCATGGAAAATGGGAAGTTCTCGATATAGTTAGAAACTTTAGAGTTAAGCGAAGAGAGACTAAGAGACGGAGAGGGAGTTTGAGGACGACAGACGATAGTCTGTAGTTGGGATTCGAACGTCTAGAAGCGAGACGGTCACTTTTGAAACTTAATATGTGAAGCTTTGAATTCTTGATGATGAAAACCACGACTGGTCGGGATAAGAAATAAACCCATCATGTGTTTTTATAAACATCGTCTTTGTGTTGTAATTCTACCAAAAGGTAAAGTGAAAATTGTTATTATATGTCTTGTATATCATGTGGTTTAAAATGTCTTTACATACACGTCTCGACATCTCATATCTACAATGTGAACTCTACATCTCATATCTACACTTCTAAGTACGAACATTTAATATATATGAATATCATCATAAAACGAACAAAGTCTCTACAACATGGCTCCTTCTCTCTCTAAGACACAACAAAACACTTTTAATAAGACTCTCTTAATAAGACTCCCATACAACATCTATTGGAGGTTAAAATAATTTCTAAGGGGTCAAAATGGGTCAAAATTTAAGAAGTTATACCTTTTGTGTACATTGTAGTGTATTTTTAAATTTCAATTATTTAATCAATTCATATACGTGCCACATTGTTGCAGTGGTAACGTCACCTGCTTTTTATGCTACAGTGTAGCTTTCGGTGTCGATTTTAGCTGATGACAACCAAATACTATTTTTTTTTAACTTTTGGAATTACGACTCTATAATAACATCTCCGAAAGTTGTACAAATTAAAATATAATATTCAAGCGTATTTTCCGAACGGAAAAGCTGGTTAACCCCCTCGCATGTCTAATATATAAAAAAGATATAAACCTTTTTTACTGTCTATCCCTTTCCATACTCTCAAACTCTATTACTCCCGAAACTAAAAGAGCTGCGAAAAAAATCAAAATAATTGGATTTTTAATTAACCTTTCTTTTATGTGTCTTTAGTTGGTTAAGGGTTCAAAAATTGTTTAAAATTAAAAAAAAGATCGTTATACGTTTTTAACATTTATTTTTTGTTTATTTTTAGTTATTTCATATTCGTGTCACGTTGGGACAGTGGTAACGTCATCAGCTTTGAATGCTATAGTTTTGCTTTCGGTTTTTATTCCAGCTGATAGTATCCTACTTTTGAAGTCACGATTCTATAATAACTAGGGCTATCACAACAGAATATTGTTTTCATTCTTTTGACTCTCAAGTATATACCCGACAAAGTTAATCAACCGAGAACCACACCACTTTATATAAAAGCATATAAGATATCAAAGGATACACACCCGAGAGTCAAAATAAGAAAAGAATATGCTGTTGTCGTAGCCCTAAAAATAATATATGCGAAATATCATATTTAACCATTTTTACGATTGAGCAAAGCCGAGTGCCCCGTGCTAGTCTTATATTTAAAGGCTATATCTCTGACTGTCTATCTGTTTCCATATGTTCAAACTCTATTTTTCCGAAACTAACACTCGCAGAGCAGTGCTAGAGGTTTAAAATGCTTGGATTTTTGTGACCCGTTTTTTTATAGGTCAAAAGGGATAAAATATAATCAGTTTATATGCGTGCTACGTTGGTGCAGTGGTACCGTCACCAACTTTGAATACTACAGTTTTTCCTTTGGTTTCGATTCTTGCTGATGATACCCAAATATTTTTCTTTTGACTTTTGAATTTTCGACTTTAAAATAATATATACGAAATTTGGACAAATTAAAATATCATATTTAAGCGTATTTTACGACCATGCTTAGCCTAACACCCCTCTCTCCTCGCAAGTATTATATATATTATTGCTAACGGCACTTGGTGAGACTCTGAACTCGGACTAGGAACATTTTGGTTGCTAGTCAATGTTCTTATTCAGTGAGCCACTGTCAACTCCAAGTTTCTGCTTATAGATGATATGAAGATAATATTGGAATTTATTAATATAAAGAAGTAAAAAAAAATAGGATGACTGGAACGTTGAAATTTCACTATTAAATAGCGTGCCGTCTTGAACTTCAGAAAAGTTTCCACAAAAGGATATATTTTGTGTCAATAGTTTACTTATTTTTTATTGTCGACCCCTTACAATTGTGTAAGCGTTTGCTGCTATATTAAGTCATTACAACTAGCCTACTTTCATTATTTATATTCACAATAGTAGGCACTGACACCTGAAAGTATCATGCACCTCTATAAGGCCGCAATTCGCCCATGTATGGAGTATTGTTGTCACATTTGGGCTGATGCATCTGCTACTAGTCTCTCGCTCCTAGGCAAGGTTAAAAAAAGAGTCGCCAATCTGATAGGCCCTGAACTGGCATGTAAGCTTCAGCCTCTGTCCCATGGACGAAACGTTGCATCCCTCTGCCTGTTCTACAAGTATTTTAATGGCGAATGCTCTGACGAACTGCAGACTCTTGTGCACCCACGACGTAGACACCCTCGACAAACCCGACAGGCAGCTAAATCCCACCCCATCACAGTAGACATCCCTAGATGTAAAAGATCTTTCTACTCCAGTAGTTTCTTCCCCAGAACCGCTAGACTCTGGAATTCCATTCCAAGTTCCTGCTTCCCCAACTGTACTGACATGCAGAAGTTCATGTGCAACGTGAACCGATATCTTGCTGCCCAGATCCCAACATAGTGCCCCAGTAGTTGCTGCCCCTGATAGTAGCCCCCTACACCAAAGTGGCAATGTGCCTTGTTTGGGGTGAAAATATAATAATAATAAAAATAAATAAATAAATAAAAATTGTTTCGTATTATTAGGCTTCAATTGTTTTACTCTTCTTTTTTATATCAATAATTCTTTCAATTACTCCCTTCTAAGACAGAAAATTAATTCATTTGATATTCATCATTTTTTTACGCGTATTGTTTATCTCTTGAAATTTCTCTAGTTTTGATGTTCGGTAAAATCGGCTTTCATCAGGTTAATTTCATTTGACCTCTCACGCAGAGAGACACACATACACATAAACAATTGCCCAAAGAAATTACTTCGCGGAAATATAGCAGATAAGATAAGGGAATGAAGAGATAACACATAGAGACAGTATAGAGAAGGTTATTAAATATGACAAACAAAAGAATTCGGTGAGAAAATCGAAAAATAAAAAAAAAGATGGTGCGTAAAGAAGTAGCGACAGTAACCCAATAGCGGAATGAGACTGATGTAGATATTACATATTTATAACCATCTAGATTACGAAGAAACATCTTCGTTTCACTAGGTATCCACCTTATCAAAATTGGTACATACATTTACTTTACATTTTTTACAATGTTGTCACCACTTATCAAGGCCCGAAAACCACTCGAGGATGAGGTTTAATGAATGCAACGTAGTAGTGTACTAATCGCTAATAATGTAATTTGGGAAATAGGTAAGTATTTAAATGGGATGGCTCAGAAAGAATTTGTTTACATTAGACTTGAATACTATCATATTGTAGTCGACCGGGAAGCACGCCAGTGTAAAAGATGTTTAACAAGCTGGTAGTTCTAGGAAAGAAACTGTATTCATAGAATATGCGAAGATTAAAGCACAGATAAAGAGTAGGGAAATCGAATATAGTAGTTGTAGCAAGTTGTTTTTTTGTGAATTTTTCGCAAGGAGTGGGAATAGTTTGAAGCACAGACGAGCTCTTCTCATGAAAATAACGCTAGAGCAGAGGCAGGCTCCCAACGTCGCTTCTATCGGACAGAGGTTTCATGTTGTTTCAAATAAAGGGTTGCTATGGCAGTTAGATACCTAATAGAGCAGTAGAAGTTTCCATCTATTTTCCAGCGATCATCGCAACAGACTTGGCATATGTGTTCGATTTAAGATCAGGAATGAAAGTCAGCACCAATAGCTTTTAAAACATGGAGGTTCTCTGAGAAGCGAGTCAAACATTTCAATTAGGGCCTAATAGGAGTCAAAGCAGTTATGATGAAAAAAAAAAGAGGAGCTTTGATTTAAATTCATTTAAATTAACCAGTTACCTTTCCCCCACGTAAACACGGGCTCAGTATCAGAGGAGAAAGAATCAGAAAGATCTTGTCATTGCCGGCCCTAAACGTGGTGCAATTTTTTTTTCACTGAAAAATGTTCAAAAATGTATATGGCTAATAAAGCATGATTTGTAAATATTCCATCAAAACTGACAATTACACGTAAGTAAAATTACGTATTAGCTAAACGTTATAGACTTCAGTTAAAAATCATATTTTTACTTTAAAATCATACTTCAGTGATATAAAATAAAATCTGTCAATGCAGTTAACAATAACCGCAATCTTAGAAAATGTGTTAGATGGTCCAACCTAGAAATATATTGGGCATAGGGATGCTGTAACTATCCCTATGAAGTCGAACTACGCAGATTATTTCAAAAGTTACGTTTGCTATTTTCAAACAGTTCAATGGCTAAGAATACGGAAGTAGTAGAGGTAAAACCAGCAACTTTGTGAGCCCAGAATTTATCTACATAGTAACCACTATCCTCAATAAAGTATTCCCAGCGATGATCGCTAGCTGTGTATCTGCGTCCCAAGCGCGCTTTGTCATACGATAGTCGTTCGATACGTCAAGTCTCTTACAATTATCTTAAAAACTCGAAGAACTACGAATGTGGGTATGATACTATTAAAACAAGTAAACTTTATTTTGCTTCCAAATTGATTTTTCTATATAATCACAACCACCCTCAATGTACTTATGCCAGGTATACAATAACGCAGGATTGCTTCTGGCGGACGTTCATAGCCGTGTTTTTTAGAGCGTCAATGTCTTAAAGCGATAGATAAACATTTAAAGCCATTAAGGCATAAGTTCAGTTATCATGACAATACAATCGACAATCATCTTTGATCCAATTAGGCGGAATAAAATGTAGGAGGCATTACTTTAGGAATATATATTTTATATTATTATATTCATTTTCTTTTACTATCGTACTATCTTTTAATGTTCGATTCAATTTACGATACATTATTTTGCATTAATCGATTCGAAGTGCTTGTTTAGTATATGCTCATCAAGTATTATACAATTCTCTAAAGCATTGCCTCCGCTTTCGGAGGATACCCTATCTTCCCACGCATCCCCTCCCTCATTGGGAGTAATGTAGTTCATGCTTGTTATGTGTCGTGTAGCGCACATTCGTTTGTCATGGTGCAATTCTCCCAGGCATCGCTCGTTCTTTTCAGGGAGAATGCTTGTAGTATATGTCTTGTAATTATGCCACATAGTGCCTTTATGGGGGGTAGAGATTAATGTCACATTTCTTGTGTCATCATGAGACTTCACAGACATTGATAGAGAGATGGATAGAGTGCTTTCTAGTCTGTTCAATAAAGACTATCTATTAATATGATGCTTCGTTATCAGGGTTGTGTTCGTTCATGATACTATCATCGCTGCATTACCCTTTCGTTTAAAAAGATAGTAGAGTGTGAATGTACTTTTTGGCACTGTGTCATCATATCCGACTACAACAACTTTTAGTTATTTAAATAGAATTGAATTTAATTTACGTTAACAAAAGCAGGAGTTCTAGTAAAGATATGTTCTACCTTTTAATCATGGAGTTAGGAAAGTTGTAAAAACAACTATTTTCCTCTCCTCAATTAATCACCTATCTACGTTATAGTTTATCTTTAGACTGATCTGTATGCAGCATAATCGCCTTGACCGACTGGTTCCCGATAGATTACTGAAGTTAAACGATGCTGAGTAAGCTCATTACTAAATGTTTACTATTTGGAAGTACAAAGTCCTACATTTGCTCTCTGATTGCATCACCAGTGTTTCCAGTCGTCCTAAACTTCTACCTGCCACGAGAAACAAGCAAGGTCGATGATTGCGCCATCTTTACTTCACAATTACCGATGAATCTACTCTTGTAGCGGGTATTTATTATCTCTTAATACAGAGGTAAGGTAATGGCATAAGCAACTTCAGTTTTCTCGTGAGTTTGGAAGTGTTTTATTTGATTCGAAATCGCATATTTGTTCATAAGAAATAACTTTCATCTGCACCATTTGTGTTATTCTCTTTGCTGGTCTCGTGTGTGTTCTAATCTCCACATAGTTTCAGCCGATGTAATTGAATACCTTATTTTTGGTACAAGATTTGAAACTTGGGAAAATTTATGTCGAACTCTTGAATCTATGACTACATTAAAAAATAATTATTTACTATTTAAGATCTCAGTGCTCATCAATGGAAACTTTATAAATGTTAGAGAAAGTAAAATTAGTTATCATAATAATATATACTAGTAAAGCCTGTGGAAATTATACGGATTGATAAATATATTTAATCAACACAAATGTTTTAATAGAGCTGATATTTTTTCCTGGATGGCGAAAATAAATATTTGTCACAGATGACCCGATAATATGCCGCAAATATAAATTTATTAATATTCATAGTGAAAATAAAGACCATTGAATTTTTAATAAAGAACTGACATTAATAAAGTAAAATTATAAATACTATTACATACTACAAAAGTAACATTGTGGTAAGTAGTTCAATAGAAATAGTACAATCACATTGTAAGCGATACTGTTTAATTTAATCTGTGAGTCAAGCAGCTCTTGGCAGACAATTTTCTCTTTTTTTGTACAGTTTCATTTGAACGTTTCCTTTTGACGTAATATTTCCCGGGCTTTTTCTTTGATAAAAAACCGCTGCACGTCCAAATTACTACGGGTTCGTTCCTCAGACCATTACAACGGCAACCATATATTAAAATAATTATATCTGCAAAAGAGGTTATATTAAAGGGGATGACTCTCATATTCTTGATTTTTACAGTCACATTTTCGAAGTTAATATTTATGAAGCAATCTTGTCATTGTAAATTGTATTTGTCTTTTTGCCCCCACCCCCGACAAAATGAGGGTAGATCTGTAAATTCACACTTGTCCATTCGTCCGTTCTTCTGTCCGCACTTTCTCGATCACTATGCTTTGGAATTTTTTGAAATTTTGCACAAGCATTAAACATGATCTGAGTAAAAAAGAAACAAAATGAATTTATCGCCTAAAATGCAGGTTGCCCCCCCCCTAGTTGTACACTTCGGGTTAAAATGGCTAAAATTGACACTTTTGTGCTTATTAAAAAAATGGTGCCTTGGATTTTTTTATGAAACTTTCCGGAAAGTCGTAACTAACTGATTTCTAGATAATTTTGTTTCCCTATACTTCAATATATCTTTTTGGTGTGCCCAAGCGTCTCTTTAAGAACCAATGAAAACACACCATTTTTGGACTATATTACCATATTTGTCCAAAATTTTCTTTGCATGTTTATTTAGCAATTTTGCATGGTGCTTAACCCAAATTAAAATATGTTAAAGCCTTGGGAACTTTTGGGGCTAAATAGGAAGGGCAAATGAACTTAGTCATTTCTTTATTTACATGGTACAAAACTGAAATTTACATAAGTTAAAGCCTATAACTGCACCGTTTGTTCATTTTCACCAGGATTTCACGTCCCCTAAAAACTGTTGAGGCTAAATGGGGTGGGGCAAATGGTGAACTTTGTCATTTTCTTATGTTTCGTTTACTGTACACTCACAGGGGGGCATGCATGATTCACGGTTTCAAATAGTATTTATTGTCTAAGGGACGAAGGGGAATAATAGTTATATATATATATATATATATATTTATATATATATATATGTATATATATATGTATTATAAATTACCAATCATTATGTAAATATTGATAATAGAAATATTGATAATATACATAAGAATATTCATTAATTGTACGTATTTCAAATGTAAGTCCTTTTTAACGATTATCAATTAACTTTAGATAATGTCATGATATTCGTAAGGTAATATTGCAAATGTAAGTTCTTTTCTAACAGGTATTAGTTAACTTCATATATTTTCGAGGCGTTCATGTGGTAAGGTTATATTTAAATTTAGTTTTTATTTTTCTCACGATTTCCTGTATTTTATGGTATCTGTCAAGTAAGAAAACATATACAAAACTTCCGCTCCTTTTACATTTCTCTCTAGAAAACGCGATGTAACGCCGATGGAAATAGCACCTCCCCAACTTGAGTAGTGAGCGAAATAAATATTTTTGGTGTAAGGGAGGCAACTCATGTAAAGTTGTCGCCTGATTAAAGTTTCGACTTCCGTCAGTTTCGTGCCCCGTCTTTCCCTCACGTTTGCGAGTCACACCATCGCAACCCAACCCTTTCACCTCAGCCATACACTTTCACGCTGCATTCCTTCTCCCACTTTTTTTCAACGCCTCTTCTTTCCTTATTGCTTTTTTTAAAAAAAGATACTACCCCTTATACCATCTATGTTCTAACCTTACCCACCCGCGGACCGCAACACTTTCTATGCTCACCCCGTCGACTACAACCCCTAATCTTCCAGTTGATTCTCCCTTTTCTTTACCTCACGCCTTTGACTCTTCCCTTTTTCTACAAAAGCCAGTGACGCGCCTCGTCGAATAAACAAATTGCAGATGGTCCCTTTAAGTATCTCTTTTGCTATAAGCATTTTCTCTTTGCAATCACAAAAAGAACGAAAATCTATACTGCCTACTGGATTAATGTGGACGATAATGATGTTCGCATGGAACTTTTCATTGCATAATTACATATTATTAGAGATGGACTTGATGGCTACATTTAAATATTTCAGACTTATAAGAAATTCCAACGTTATCACTTTTCTCTCTTCCTACTGCTTGGTCACCACTTTTCTGTCTTTACTCCCCCTCTCTCTCTCTCTCTTTTTCTCTCTCTCTCTCTCTCTCTCTCTATATATATATATATATATATATATATATATATAATAGGACAGCAAGAATATTAAATGAAGAAAAAAAACTATATATCGGTAGATATAGAATCGATCATTTTTGAATAATGGAATACAGGCAAACTTTGGGGGGTTGAAGGGACTCGTTATGCCAGAGCATTTCGAGATATAATGCCTATCATCAGAAGAGTAAAGAAAGTGCTAGGTAGCATGGGGAAGATGCGGCGTCTAGCATAATGTTTTGTCTTTATCTTTATCTTTATTTTTATCTTCAAGTTTACTTCTATTTTATTTTCAGCTTTATTATTACTACTATTATTATAATTTTCATTACTATTATCTTTCCTTCTATTATAATTACGCTACTATTATTCGGTATATTTTCCACCCTCATAAGTTGTAATGGTTTTCTTATTCCTCCACTTTGACATCTATATGTATACTTAACCTTTTGTATCAAGTTAAACGCACTCATAGTCATTGACACCCTAATCTCCGACCGGCCCCTTATAATCATTCTCTCTATATCATAAGAGTAGAAACTTATAAATATATTGCCGCATATTATATATCAGTTTTACAACCTTGCATAACCCTCTAAATTATGAGAGATTTTATAGCCGCTATTTGCCGTTTAGGTGGCACTAATCAAAATTAACCACTCCATAGAAAATAGCAAACCGTTAAAATAAATTACCACGCAGCAACAGTACACCCCCTATTTAACCATAACACATTTACCCCTTAATCGCAATACTATGTTAAAAACCATATACACTCTTATATACCATATTATATATAAAAAGCTTCGCTTTATTTATTAAGAATCCAATAAAGATTGCCGTAACATTCTATAATTCCTCTTAATCTTTATCGTCCCTAATGAACCTTACGCTAGACGCTGCATCTTCCCCATGCTACCTAGCATCTTCTGTACTCTCCTGATGATAAGATTTAGGCTTCGAAATGTCCTGGCATAAAGAGTCCCTTCAATCCCCCAAATTTTGCCTGTATTCCATTACTCAATAAATGATCCATTCTATATCTGCCAATATATAGTGTTGTGTCTTCATTTCATACTCTTGTTGTCCTATTGTATAAACTCCAATAATAATTGTTGAGCTTGGCATTATCCGGATAAGTCCCCTTTTGTGGAATTGAACTTTCTCTATTCCTTGTACATTAAGCTATATATATATATATATATATATATATATATATATATATATATATATATATATATAAAGTGAACGTGTATGTGTGTGTGTCTGTGTTCATTTCCCTAAGCAATAACTCTGTCGATTTTAAGTCTACAGACTCGAAATTTGATATGCAGATCACTGACATTTGTGAAAATTTTGTAACCCGTTTTCGGCCAGAAATTTGGCTGTTACGCCGTCAAAGTTCAACGATATGAGCTTTGAGAACTCTACCAAACTCCTTCTCAAAATTTGAGTCTAAACACTTGAAATTTTAGATATAGGTTCCTTTGACATGGACCTTATATAATAGCTTTATTTGAACCCAAAACAATAAATGTTAAGGGGTCATAATAGGGGTCAAATTAAAAAAAAAATGACTGCTTTTTTTTTTGCTTTACATACACATCCAAACACCCGGGCAACCTCGGTCTGAAATGCTAGTACACACACACACACTCACACACACACACGCACACACACACCTATATATATTTATTTATTTATTTATATATACAATATTTGGGTGATTGTTTTCCATCGATTTAGAAACCAAGCAATGTAATGAGGTTAATACAAGAGTACTCAATACCGAAGTTAAGCAGGGTATGTTTTTTTTTACATAAGCATTAATATGTTGCTACACAGTCATGAGCATGTTTCGGCTGGCTAGCTACTAGTAACTTGAGATCTCTTTCGTGTAAGCCGTATCGCCTGAAGAGGTCTCTAGTTACTCGTAGCTAGCTGACCAAATATTATATTTTGCATATACATATTAAAATAGGATATAATATTTTATTCGTTCCTTTTAGTATTTATTGCAAAAATACTCAATCGTAGAGCTAGATAATTCTGAAAATATATCTAAAAATCTTACAAAACAGAATGTTCCGCGTATTATTCTCGTGAGAATCTCTCAGACTAATGCATAGAAATTGACGTAACTACGTACTTTTTAGTATCCACGTAGTGTTAGGCTTGTTAGTTATCACAGCAGGTTCTTCGTTATTCTAAACAAATTTTCAGCAGCCCCTGCCGGTGCGGTTATCAGAAAACGGTTCACTTTACTTGTAGTTCACACATTTTTAGTTTATTTTCCGGGAGATACGTCTGTTTTTTTATCTAGAAAAATACTGGTGGATCTGGTTTAATTTGTATCGATCTTTTTTATGTTTAGGTAGAGCGTCCTAACTGCAATCGTGTTCATTTCATGCACAAATATAAGTAACAGTAAGTACTCACATTTAACAAAGGATTTAGCATGAACAAACATTCTAAATGTAGAGGTATGACAATTTCCAATTGTAATGGGCTGGAAAATCTCGTATAATATATATATATATATATATATATATATATATATATATATATATATATATATATATATATATAAACAGAGAGACCCAACATTGTCCGAGATTGAATTACGATAAACAAATGTTTAACACTCACCTAATTATTGTCATTAAAATCGATTGAATCGCTTATTTTACCACTAAGTCAACTGATTGCCTGATACAGATGGCAGTGTAGTAGGAGAAAGCTTCACATTCCGGTAATTCACATAGTTCTGTAGAGAACTTCTGTTTATTTTATGTAATTATTTTTGTATGTAATAGCTTGAATTAAAGTTTCAAATGCAAATTCCAAGTATCACGGTTGAATTGTGCACTTTCCAGGGACATTCTTTTCAAATACGATTCTGTCATATCAAAGAACATTCTGTTAATGTTATATGGCTGGCCGTTCTTTAGTGGGGGGTGCCCTTTTCTCTTCCCTGCAACCTCTCACCCACAGAAATGACGTTGCGAGCCTGTCTTTGTTTTATCGTTATTTCCATGGCAAGTGCTCGCCTGAGCTCTAATCTCTGGCCCCACTCGCCAATCTTTCACGAAAAACACCCGTCTAGCTGAAACCACTGTCAGTAATTTTCCCCACTCCTTATTTGTGCCTAAATCAAAACGTAGATTCCATGAACAAAGCTTCTTTCTTAGAAGTGCACGCCTGTGGAACTTTTTCATTTGCCTTTTTCCCACTTCACTACAACTTGGATATCTTCAAGTCCAACATAAACAAATTCCTGATGTCCTGTCCTCCTTAAGTAAGATACTTTATCAAATCTCCAATACTTACGATTACTTCGATACTACCCCATTGATTACTGTACACTTATCCCCGAGTGTCTTCTGGACCTTGATAAGTGGTGGCCTCCATGCAAACAAAGAGAGAAAAGTCTTATCTGAATTGTGCTTAAGACAAAACATTTACTTCAAATGTGCCCCGTTCATATCAATGAACCTTCTGTTTATTTTATTATGCTGGATATATATATATATATATATATATATATATATATATATATATATATATATATATATATATATATATATATGTGTGTGTGTGTGTGTGTGTGTGTGTGTGTGTGGGTGTGTGTGTGGGTGTATAATTTTAAAACAATAAACTATTTCTTAGGAAAACGAAATAGACTTTTATCAATATTGTTAAACAACGAATGTTCTACATTTTCAGGTGATGAATACGATTAATAATAAAATTCTCGTTAGCACATCTTTCTAATTCATTTTTTGTCTATTTCACCTTAACAAACGGGTACTAACTAATATTCGGCGTCTGATATACTCCTATATTAGTATACATATTTTAGTATGCCGCATGTTAGCGAGTAGTTGTACTATATACTTCAAGAGGTAGAGTCTGGGCGAGTGATTTCCCGAAAAACATGCAGGTGCCCGCTTCATTTAAATATCACAAAGTTAACCTTTGGAATAGGTAACCAAAGTAAACTATTCCTGAAAAATCACTTAATTGTCCTTTTTCTTTTATTCTCCTAATACAGATTGTATATCACAAGTTTATGATACTTTACTTTGCTCAGACATTCGTCGCCTAACGCAAAACACCGATGATATTCTATCCGAAATCTGAAATGTCTTTATCTACTTGAATTATTTTATTTGGTATTGTTTGTCTGTGGATATTGCATCTATTCTGTCTTCAGCAGTTTTTCTTTCCGTATACAATTATAACTGTAAGTGATTATAATGTTGTAGACCGGAGTTCTTACCTCAAAGCGGTAGTGTACGTTTGAAACATGACTAAAAAGCGTAGCATTTCGTACAAAAGAAAAGCCGGCTTTATTTTTTATTTGTCGCTCACTAAACTTAAACTCAAAAACTACCATGACAACACAAAAAAAAACATATTTTCAACCAAGGTGATAAATGATGTGATAAAAATATAGCTTCGTATATTTATTATACTTTGAATCGGAGAATCGTATTATTTTATGTGGTTTGAAAAGAATATATATATTTGCAGATTTTGCTTGTTTGAAAAAGAGAACAGCAATCACGCAGTAAGTTAAATGTTGATATTTTTGCTTTTGTTTCTTTACTCCTCTGATTTATAATTTATTACATTTTGTCTCTGAATGAGTAAATCGTTTTCTTAGCGAGTTTCTCTTCAGGAAAACCATTGCAAAACACGGGGTGAACTGATTTTATATAACAACCTTAAATAAAAATATTCCTATTAAGCTTTGCACTGCAAAAGCAAAACGTTACGGTAAGAGAAAATGAGTTTTCAAATACTGCATGACATGACTGCTGAGTATAAGAATAAGCATCGTCTTTTATTTACTTCGCCTTAGAAAGATCTGGTAAGCAATAATATTGTGTATTTTATTCACTGATTAAGTATAGAATATATACGAAATAAAAGTAAAAAAGAAAAAGCGTTACAAAAGAGCTGGAATAATAATAATAATAATAATAATAATAATAATAATAATATATCTATATGTATCTAAATATATATATATCTAAATATATATATATACATATATATATATATATATATATATATATATATATATATTGGCTGAAGAGAGATGGATAAGGATACCTTAAACGGGCCTTATTATCGGGCTTGAAACCGACGGTACCAATGATCTATCTCAACTAACAACTTTCTGTACACAAAATATAAATACGCTCTTACAATTTGGATTTTCCTTTTAATTGAGCACTCTGCTGGAATTCTTTTTCCAAAAGAAAAACTAATCATATATCTAAATATATATATATATATATATATATATATATATATATATGTATATATATATATATATATATATATATATATATATTATTTAATTTTCACTCTGTGCCACTTTGATATAGGGGACTACTATCGGGGACATATGTTTCAGGGATACTATATCGGGAGATGAGAAGCAAGATACCTGTTTACATTACACGTGGACTTCTACATCTCAGTACAGTTGGGACAATTATGTGAAGAAAAAAATTGGAGTAGAAGGCTCTCTTACAATTGGGAATTTCTGCTGTGTTGCAGTGGCATTTAGCTGCAAAGGCTGTCCAATAAACCAATGAAGCGTTTTGAACTTTAATAAGTTCTTTATTTATATTTTTTGGAATTTTAACACACTCTAAGTCATTGGGAAAATATCTATTTTTAAATAGACGCAAAATTCAAACAATACCTATAAAATTGTAAAACTCAAATGACCTTGTAACAAGTGATGTAACCCTCTTCCCAGTTTACGACATCCGGCTGCGCATGCGCGCATAAACATTAACGTTTAGACAATTGGACAGAGTTATCCCCCTTACACTATTAATAACAACCCGGCTCTTTATAACTAGAGGGCGTGATTAAAATCTTTTTTTTTTTCCAATTTTATAAAAGTTGTCTGCTTACATTCTTATTATCGATTTTCCAGTAGCTGATTAACGTTACCATAGCTTGGCATATTCCTGTATTTTATCTGCACACGCCAAACGGAAATCCGGATCGGTAAATATACACGTTCCTATTACATTAAAAAGTGCTTTCTTTTGTTGTTTTTTAAACAGTAAATACTTGAATCTAATCGGCCATATTTTTTACACATATTAAATCAACTTTTTTTAATAAATTTACTATTTTAAACTCTTCAAAAGTTGTTAAATAAAGCTGTAAAAAATGTCGTCGGGGTTCGATTCGTAGGAAAATTATGTTTAATTTCCGATTTTTGAGCCATTATTAAAAAAATAGGTAATTTTACACATTAGGAAAGATTTTCTTTTACATGTTTGAGTAAACAGTCCGGATGCCATTAATCCGGAAATATGTTACTATATAATTAGAAAAATAAATTACAACACTAATATATATATATATATATATATATATATATATATATATATATATATATATATATATATATATATATGAGCAAACAGTTAATAAAATATGTTAAACAACACTTGGAAATGAGTTAAAATATATTTAATCTGAAAAGGAAACACTAGATAAATGGATAATCCTTAATCCGCGGAGTTTCGAAGAATTACTCTCCCTCTCATCAGAGGGTAGGAATTAGCAAAATGCGGGATCGGATTTTGCACACAGAAGTATTTGATGAAACAACAAGTAAGTCAAAGATCTTACTTGAAAACAAAATAAGTTAAGCAGAGGGAATATGGTAAAGAAAAAGGTGATTACACATGAATGGATAGTCTGGTGGAAGATAAAAAATCCAGTGATGGTAAAATCTAAATGTAAAACTTCAAGAAAGTTAAAAGAATTTCCACTTGTACAAGTAAAATCCAAAGACATCCCGTAATTGGAAGAAGATGGCCCATAATAATCCAAAGGCAGAAATCCATGGAATAATTCACACACATGTGTACAAGGAAAAATAATATTAATAAAAGAAAAATAAGATGTGCTTTTCACTCTACTTCCGAGACATAACTATAAATAAAAAAAATCTAGGAAGAAAAAGGAGAGAGAGAGAGAAAAAATGATAAAGTTAAATATAAAATAAAGGGAAACAAAAGTCAAAACGACCCAGACAGGAAATGTTAAAGGCGCGAAAATATATATAGAGCAAAATAATATAGGTCAACTGAAATGTACAGGTTATCACTTAAAAAATGTCAGCAAGAGTTATTAAACGAAACTAAAAGGAAATAATAAAAATAAAAAATAAAAAAGGAAAATAAAAATAAATAAATAAATATATAATAAATAAATAGAAAATAAAGAATAAATAAATAATAAAATATAATAAAAAATAAAATATAAAATATAATATATAATATAAAATAAAATAAAATAAGAAAAGAATAAAGATAAACAAAAAAAATTATTAAAAGGGGAGAAGATGGCCGGTATCTGCAATTTCTGGAAAAAAAGTAAGTAAATTCATATAGTAAAATTTAAGTAAATATACATACAAGATATGAAAGTGTGGGTTGATTGATATATTAGATAGATAGGAAAGTTTTAAGAAAAAAACAGTAAATGCAGATAAAAAAACCGGTCATGCAAAGAAGAGATAAAGAATTAAAATAAAGGATTATTAAATTATAAAGTATTAAGAAGTATGTCAAAAAACGAAAAGTTAAAGAAAAATATTTATATATATATATATATATATATATATATATATATATATATATATATATATATATAAGGTAAAATAATAACTATGCAATTTCAGAATTGCCATAATTAAATTTGGACAGAAAGAGATCAGTTCATTTTTAGAATTTATTATATTGTTACTTTGAGGGGAAGTAATTATAGCTATTGCTTCGGTTGGACAGAGGCGACATGACTTAGAGCCTGGAGTATAAGACTTAACTTTTTTTTATAATAGTCCATGTGATTGAGAAAGGAGTATTGTTAGAGTAAAGTTTTTTAATTAAAGTAGTTAGAGAAGTTCCTTGGTTATTATTAGAATTATGGTTGTTAAAACAAGAAATGTCGTTTGATATTCTTTTCTTAATTAATGTTGAAGTAGCGCCGATATATGTATCTACTTTATTAAAAGATCGAAGTCAGGTATTAATATTAATTTGCTGATTTGTATTAGTTAAATAGTTTTAATTTTGTTCATAGCGTTCAACAAATGGTGGGGCAATGTCTGTATGATGACTATTTTGGAGGGGATAATGAGTGTTGTTAGTGTTAGGATGGCTGTTGGGAGAAATATTATTATTCTCATTAATATTATGATTATTATTATTATTATTATTATTATTATCATCATCATCATCATGATTACTAGTTGTATGATTGTAAATGGAAGGGCTGCTCGAATGGTGTATTGGATTAGTAACTATATCAGATGGTGGATGGGAAGAAGAATAACTTGAAGACGAAATATTAGTGTCTGTTATGGGAGGATTGCGTGGGAGCTCAGTAATAGTGCAAGAATATATAACATCTTTATGGAACAATATATATATTACATTTATATATGTATATGTATATATATACACATATATATATACACACACATACATACACATATATATGCGTGTGTGCATGTGTATATATATGTATGTGTGTATATATATGTGTATATGTCATATGTATGTCAGATCATGTCATATGCTACTGGTACCATGTAACCTAGTACTACCTGCCTCATGGTCGGGTCACCGGCGACTAAACTGGTTCCCCCACCAGACTTGTTTGGTGAGGAGGGTGGCTAGTCTCCCTGAAGGATTAAAAACAAGACCTTTCAAAGGGCGAATGAACTCTTTTTCTGGGTCAACGGCCAACTAGCACCGTGTATATTTGTGTGTGTGTGTGTGTGTGTGTGTATTGGGGTGGAAAGGGCTCCCGTAAGCCGTAGTGAAGGCAACCTGTCTAGGAGAAGCAAATCTCTGATTTAAAAAACTATAAAGCGGAAGACCATTACCCGCATTAAGCTGGTCTGCAGTTTAATTTGTTGCTGGCTATCTTGCTCTTGCTTGTTGCTGGATCTCAACATTTTGAACCGAGAGAGAGACTTAGCTGTCGTACAAAGCTAAGACTCTGTAACATCATATTTGTATAGATACTCCCTCGGGCATTTGGGCTCATGGATTTTAAATGTCTTAGGGAGTGGCACTCGTCTGAAAAGACGTTGCAATCATCATATATATACATATATAAATGTAATTGTTGGTTCGTTCAAAGTCGATACAACCATATTTCTACATTACCAATTTATTTGAAATTTTCAGACAACTCATTTTTAGAGTCGAGGGATGCTTCTATGTTATTAATATCAATTAACATCGCCAATTATTAAAATATTAAATAAAATACAAATAGTTTTCGTAAGCCGTTAGTGCGAACCTGTATTGTTGATAGAACTGAACTTCCATTTCCATTCACTTCATACACCAGGATTTGACGATACGAATTAGAAGATTTTATTTTCTGTTTACTCGATAAGTAAAAAAAGACATAATTCATTTGTTTATCTTCCAAATTTTTTTATTAAAATTTTTTTTCTTTATTATATCAGACAAAAAACAGTATGTCGCTTGATTTTTAGTCGAAGTCGTTTTTTTTATTTTTAGATATCAGAAAATATGAACTATTTATTGTTAACACTATAAATTGTTTGGTAAATGTACAAGTTTTTTTTCAAAAAATTTTACGGATTGGTAACGTTCTTAAATAATATTTTGGGCTAATGCAGAGAGTGGTCCGCGCTATTTTTTAAATCGTATTTCCACGTTTAATGAAAGTTTTATGTTTTTTTTTTAAATTTAATTGTAAGGTTAAAATAGAGATTAGGTAAAAACACCCTCCCTTCCCCATGTTAAGAATGGCTTTTTAAATAATAACGTTGATGTTACATGATAAGGGATGTCCCCTTTTCATGTAAATATAAAAATAGGGAATTAGTTAAATGTAAATATGAAATAGAATAGACGAAGTTCGAACCTCGTAATTTAGGTTTAGAAATACATTAGAAAATGGAATGTAAAAACAAACCATTGAAACAAACTTAGAGATAAAATAGTTTTAAGAAAAGGAATGTGCACTTGTCAATTCTGTTATGAAATTGAATTGAGGAATGCAACTATAAGATAATTTAGTAAACATGTTTTTAACATATAGGAAATATAGGTTACTGGAAATATACGTTAAAATTCCTTTTGTAAACAAAGGAAAATATTTTGGACACACATTTTCAGAACACGTGAAAGAAGACACATGTTTTAACATGGATATGACGTCATGGAAAATGGGAAGTTCTCGATATAGTTAGAAACTTGAGAGTTAAGAGAGGGAGTCTGAGGACGACAGACGACAGTCTTGAGTCCAGAGATGGACAGTCGAACGTCTGGAAGCGAGACGGTCACCTTTGAACCATAGAATGTAAAACCTTGAATTCCTGACTAAAAAAAACACCGACCGGTCGAGGAAGAAATAAACGTATCATCACGTGTTTTTATAAACGTCGCCTTTGTGTTGTAATTCTACCAAAAGGTAAAGTGGAATTGTCATTATATGTCTTATATATACTTTGTTTTAAATGTCTTCACATACACAATGTCTCTACATATCTACAATGTGAACACTAAGACTGTCTCAACACTGTCTCCTCACTCTAAGAGCTTCTACTACACTTCTAAGTATGAACATTTTATATATATGAATCTCTTCATAACACGAACACAGAACGCAACATCTCTCTTAATAAGGCTCTCTAAGACTCAATTTTTATAAGACTTCCTAACAGCGAACAATAACAACAACAACAACAGCAATAATAATAATAATAATAATAATAATAATAATAATAATAACAACAATAATAATAATGAAACCCCTATATAAAAATGCAATTTGGATCCGTAAGCGACCAGACCACCCAGCAAGGGTGTGTTTGAAAAAAAAAACTTCGGTTACCACGGAAAAATAAAAGAAAGAAACAGAACGTTTTAAAAGGGTCCAAGATAATTAAAAAATAAATAATACCACGGTAAAAACATTACACGATCACCGAAATTCGAACAAAAAGAAAAAAAATTTTGCACACGCACACAGAAAACTAAAGTTTACAAGAAAATATTTTTAAAAAAAGGCCGATATGCCGTAATGAATAATAAAAGATATACGGTCAGTTCAAAAAACAACCCACGAATATTTCATTCATAAATAAAATAAAAACAAGAGAAAAATTTCAGCACGGATCACTCTCTGCATGAGTACCGTATTTCCACCTAAGAATTTTATAAACAAAACATAGTACTTATGCAGAGAAAGTACCGTGCTAAAATAATAACATTATTAAGAAATCCATTCTTAACATGGGGAGGGTGTTTTGTAACTATTCTATACTTTCACCGAACAAGTTAATAAACAAAAGATTGTACTTATGCAGAAAAGATACCGTGCTTAAATAATGCTATTAAGAAAGACATTCTTGACATGGGAAAGGAAGGGTGTTCTGTAACTATTTTATACTTACACCTAACAATTTAATAAACAAAAGATAGTACTTATGCAGAGAAAGTACCGTGCTGAAATAACGTTATTTAGAAAGACAGTCTTAACATGGGGACAGTATTTTGTAACTATTCTGTACTTTCACCTAACAATTTAAAAACAAATCATGGTACTTATGCAGAGAATTTAAACTGCTGAAATAATGACGTTATTATTTAAAAAGCGATTCTTAACATGAGAATAGGGGTGTTTTGTACCTATTCTGAACTTTCACTTAATAATTTCATAAACAAAAGTTAAACTTAACCAGACAATGAACAGTACTGAAGCATTAACATGTTTTTAGAAAGCCATTCTTAACATTGGGAGGGAGGATGTTTTCTAACTATTCTGTACTTTCGGTGTTAATGCAGAGAGTGATCTGCGCTATTTTTTTTAACTCGTATTTCCACGTTTAATTAAAGATTTATTATATGTTTTTTGTATTCAATTGTAAGGTAAAAGTACAGAATAGGTACAAAACACCCTCCCCAAGTAAAGAATGGCTTTTTAAATAATAATGTTATTATTTCAGCACGGATCACTCTCCGCATGAATACCGATTAGTGTTTTGTTGTTTGCTTTTTCCACCGTTTTTTTTTAAAGAAAACCTTGTTTAACAAAAATTGAAAGTACACGTTTTTCTTTTTTTTTACATATATATATATATATATATATATATATATATAAGAAAATATGAATGCTTTTTCTTTATTAAAGAAATGGTTAATCGTGCACTTATTGATCCGTGCTGAAATAATAACGTTGTTATTTAAAAAGCCAATCTTAACATGGGGAGAAGAGGGTGTTTTGTACCTATTCTGTACTTTAACCTTACAATTGAATAAAAAACGGTACATTTTAGATAAGGCCAACTCCACAATTTTCTTTTGAATGCCGACTTTTATAAATTTTCGACTATGCTCAATGCGGAAATCGCATTGAAATTTTGCAGAAACATGTAGTTATCGAGATATAAAAGAGTTGTATAAAGCATTGTAATCTCTGGCGGCCATCGTTTTTACACGCTTGCGCGCGTCATAAACAAATCTACGCGCGTAAAAAAGATGGCCGCCAAAGAATACGATGCAAAAAACAAATATTTTTATATCGATAACTACTTATTTCTGCAAAATCAATGCGATTTCTGTATTCAGCATAGTCGGAAACTTATAAAAGTCGGCATTTAAAAGAAAATTGTGAAGGTGGACCTAATCTAAAAAACTATTTTTAAAAAAAACTTTAATTAAGCTTGGAAATACGATTTAAAAAATAGCGCGGATCAGTAAGTGCATTAGCACCCATTAATCGACTTACGTGACCTCATTGCCTCAATGTTGAACGCGCCGTTCACGTTTTTTGGTTGTTTTTTTCAAGTTAAATTTAACTTTCACAATATCTTTTTTATTTTTTTTATAATTCCACGATATCCTTTTTTATAATAAATTTGTTAGTTAAAATTACGGAATAGTTAAAAACAGCATCGCCTCTCTATGGTAAGAATGACTGAAAAAATATTAAGTACTCATCTAGAGAGTGATCCGTGCTGAAATAATAAGATATTATTAAAAAAAAAATCTTAAAATGAGGAGGGTGTTTTGTACCTACTCTCTACTTTAACCTTACAATTGAATAAAAAAAACGTATCAGAAAACTTTAACTAAACTTGGAAATACGATTTAAAAATTAGCGCGAATCAGTAAGTTCATATGCACCAGAAATTGTTAGGTGAAATACAGAAAAGTCTTTACCCAAAAAAACATTATTTTATTTATTTATTTTTTTTTTTGCTATTCTTACCAAGGGGAGGGGAAGGTGTTTTGTCACTAATCTGCGCTTTCAACTAACAATTTATTAAAAAACAAAAGGTAAATTTTAACATTAGGTCCACCTACACAATTTTTAACATGGGTAGGTTGGGGGTGTTTATTTTGAAAACAATTCTTTATATGGGAAGAATGGTGGTATTTATTCAAAAAGCCGTTTTTAACAGATGAAAGATAGATAAAAGGCTAAAACACATGGTTAGCATGGGTGTTGTTTATTCCGAAAGCCGCTTTTAATATGGGGCTGTTGGGAGTGTTTATTGATGGCAGTCAGTGAATTATAGTGCATAGTAGAGGTCTTTATATATCGAAAACTACTTGCCTCTACAAATTTTAAATGAGATTTTCTTATTTAGCATAGTCGAAAATTGTGGAGGCGGACCTAATGTAAAAAAAAAAATACCCTCCCCCCAAAAAGATATCGTGAAATTTAAATTTAAGCGCGGTACTAAAAATAAAATTAGACAGAAAAATACACCTTTGCGTTTGTACATGCACAAAAACTTGAAAAATTGTCAACAGTTATATAACAAGTAAATATTTTCAAAGGCAGGATAACTTACTTTTCTACCTAATTGGATAATTTTTAGTGTTTTTATTGGGTGTGTACTACTGTACATATAGATTCGAAAAAATTGTCAAAAAATAAATGTATAACAAATATTATCAAAGGCAAGATATGTTATTTTATTACCAAAATGGTTAATTTTTTTACAAACGGTGACGGACACTGTTGATGATGTTAAGTTTGAGAAAATGATTTAAAACTAAAAATAAATATACAAAATACTGTCAGCAACCCACCGAATATGTCAGCCCATGTCACAATAACATATAATCAGTAGGTGTCTGACACTGCTTTGTATAGATTTTAACTGATTTTCCCAAACTTAACGTATTCAACAGAGTCCGCGAACATTCGTCTTTTTCAAATACATCGATAAACACTGAGTTTTTTGAACCGATTAAACATTTTACTTTAAATAAAAATACTAAAACATTATCCAGTTAGATAGAAACGTAATTTACCTTACCTTTGCTTTGATTTATTCGTTTTTGGACAACTTTTTCGAATCTGGGTATAATAAACCCCCCTTACCCAAATATTAATTAAAAACTCACATTTTTTTAATACAATAAAAAAGAAAACTATTTAGCGTTTCAACGTTTTAGCAACTTTCCACTTAATCCACTGAATGTTAGTCGAGCCCAAACCATGGTTAACGGTAACTCCTGAGGATCCGGATCCAATTCTGCAGGAGTACCATTTTTTTTCATTTTCACCCCCCCCTTTTGGAGTGGATTGCAGTACTAAGAATATAAGAAACATGCATTGTCTCTTTTTATTAGAATTTTCCATTACACCAAATCAAGCCACATCAACGAGTGGCAGGGTACAGCTAGTATATATATATATATATATATATATATATATATATATATATATATATATATATATATATATATTCAATAAATTGTTTTGGTTTTCAAATATTTTTCTGTTCGCAAATATTTTTCTGTTCGCAAATATTTTTCTGTTGCGTGTTACTTATTTGATGCGGTATTTGACCACGAAGAAATTGGAGTTATCCCCACCAACACCATTGTCGCTGTCCGTATACTGTAGAATTTCCGAAAATAAAATAAATTAATAAAAACAAAACATTTTAAGTTAAATTAAAGACGCAATGTTTTCTCACTTACGTATTAAAAGTTACACGTGATTAGAGCAAAACGTTTTCATTAGAATCGCTCCATCTGTTAGGGTTTCTAAATAATATGCCTTTGTTCTAAAAATGTCGAGCGTTTCGTCTATGTCGTAGAAATTAACAACTCGCAAAACAGTGTAAACATGATTTTGTACCTTATATTAAAAATGTCAACCACTTTTTTTTTGTCGAGATTACTATTTTAAAAAAGGAAAACAAATGTTTTTATATGTAATACATTCTAACTATTTTTACTTACAGAACATATAAATCATTTAAGGAACAAAGTATGTTAATGCAAAACTAACTTTTGTCTGTATATTAAAATAAAAATAACGACACATTTGTACTAGAGTCCTGACATTATAGCCGCAATTTCGTATTGCGAAAGTCTGGTTCTTCTAGAAAACTGCGGCCGCTGTAAAATAAAAAAATAAAAAAAAACAATTTTCTTTATGTCATAAGTGTCACGTCCAAACAATGACTTCCATAGCTAATATAATATACCGACCCAACGAATCACGGTTAGTCTAGTTTATTTATAAAAAATAATATCTGTATAATGTTGCCCATTTTCAGCTTCGTATATTTTTACTCTTTCCAAGACATTATTCATGAACGACTGTTGAAAATCTGTATTGCGATTTAACTCCCTTATTTCGTTTCAGATGTTTTTCTTTCAATTCTTGCAGGGTTTGGAGTTTGATACCACGGGTTGTTTTTTTTTTTTTTTTTTAAATATCCTCACAAGAAAAAGTCGGGACTTGTCCTGTCTGGGGAACGTGATGGGCATGTGGCATTACCATAGCGAAAGATAATACGCAAAGCTGAAAATGGACACCATTCAAAATACATTATTTTTGATAAATAAAGATTGTTTAAATGTTGCATTATTTATAAACAAATTCCTGGCGAATTTGTCAGATTTTGTTAAAATTACAAAAAGATATCACTAAAAATAAATAATCTAATTAGGTTTAAAACCTTTCAGTAACAATGTTGACGTGCTATAAACACACACACATATATATATACACACACACATATATATATATATATATATATATATATATATATATATATATATATATATATATATATATGATTTTCATGAGAAAAGCCAATAGCTGGATATGTAATCATGAAAGTTATTTTGATGCGAAAAATACAGTTTCCATTGCTTTTACTAATGTCGTATTACCGGTCATTATCAAGGTTAATAGTTTGTATTTTTCGTATCAACGTTTTTTCTTTCTCACAAACTTTTTGTAAGAGTCGGAAATACTAGTACACTTCCGTAGTTAGTGCCAAAAATTAAATTGAAAGCAAAGACAAGCACAACAAATAAAGAACATCGTTTTATATACGTCTAAGTCTCAAATATGCATAATATGCGCCTAATGATGAATGGGATCGTTAACCAGAAGCTTAATCTTACAAAATGTATATTTCAATCTTTTGCTATATATTAATAAAATCTTATTATCATACATTTAGTCCATATTTTTAAACCGCGGCCATACAACGCCACCTGTAAAAAAAGTTATTTCATACTTTGAAAAAGAAAGAGACAAAACAAAATATATCAGTGACAAAGGATGCTTATTCGCTTTGGACTTCATTCCAAATCACTTAATCATCAAATGTGAGGAGCGAAGGCGGTCGATATCAACTATTAAATTATATCTATGAAAAATATGCGCACACGTAAGTACCCATGAACGAACATCCATAATTTGTTATTTGTAATTAACTAGCGGAAGAGTCCTGGCTTTAGCCGCTCGTAAAATACGCTAAATATGATATTTCAATTATTCCAGATTCCAGTATATATTAATATATTATTATAGGCTTGTTATTTCAAAAGTAAAATACAAAATGTATTCGGGTGCCATTATTTCGATTTGAAACCGAAAGCAAAGTATTCGCATTTAAACCTAGTGGCATTGCTACTGAACAAACGGTACACGCATATGACCTGATTAAAAATAAACTAAGATAAAAGTAAAACATGTATAACGACTTTTTTTTTTAATTTGGACCCTTCCTGCCCACTTAAAACTAGTATTTTTCCCATTTTAAATCCTTTAAAAATATTTTAACCGGCTAAAGATCCATAAAAGAAAGGTCCATAAAACAAATCCAATCATTTGAAGCCTTTAGTGCCGTTCTGCGACTTTTGTTTCGGAAGATAGATAGAATTTAAAAATAAGAAGAAAGACTGAAAGACTGACATATAGCCTTTTATATATTATACTAATTTATGTGTTTACCTAATATTAATCTAATATACGTAAGTCGCATAATCTTGAATATTTATAAGAGTGATCAGCCATTAGTGAATATATACGCCATTGTTTATTCAATTCATAAGATGTCTTTCATGCCTTATTTATTTATAGGTGCTTTGTCAGATAAAGTATAGGATATAGGATTAGGAAATTCTATAAGGTAAAAAGACAGATTAACAAGAGCAAGAGATTAACACATGTGCATTCATTGATTTTATATATTTTATCTGTGTGGAGATATTTTTAATAATGTTTGCAAAAGTAACGGTATTTATACCATTAGTGTTATAGAATAAGTAATAAATCTAATAGTCGATGCAATTGTATTAGGTAGGAGGAGTGTATCTGATTAAACGCTTAAATGTGTGGAGATAATTAATAATTCTATTATGTTATTCTATATACAAATCGATGAGTTGGATTAGATGGTTATAATTTTAAATAATCAAATACACACACATTTCAACCTTGATATATACAGATACGAAATAGATATATTGTAAGTTCAATGGCGGTTTAAAGTGATGAATAATAATTTCAGCAAGTAACTGAAGTCTAAACACTTAATACACAATGCAATGCAAATATGAGAAAAACAGGAAATCTTAAGAACAATACAACAGTATTATAAAATAAACGTAATCGGAATACACAAAATCAATAGTCGCCATGTTGTAAAACGAAAGCAACCAACTTCGAAATGAAGTGCGCATTATCATTAAAACTCGGAAGGTAAGTGTCAGTTATATTCATTGAGAATTGTTTTAAAGCTCTATCGTTCACTCATTTTGCGACCAAATTGCAAAAAATGTTTACAGTTTATATGTCACCTTCTCAGCTGTATTTTAAAATAAAATCTTCAATTTTTGTTCATTAAAACAAAAGCTATAATAAAACTACTTATGTTCAAATGTTCCAGAATATATAAATAACGTGAAAAACGTCTCTTCTAATTATAGCAACTTTTGCAACATTTACGCTTTATCGAGACGATTTCTTTTGATTGGCTGTTGGTTATCAGAGCAATAATTTTCCACATGGACGTTTTTTCTCAAATTTTCTATGTGTTTTCGTAAAAACACAGTATTTAATATATTACTATAAATTAGTTACATCTTCCATTTTTAATGTATTTATTACCTTATTCTTTTTATTGTTTTACATATTATTTTTATATATACAAAAAATTTATAAATACAAAGTAAAACCAAGACTCAATTTGTTTTTTCAAATATAATTTGTTTACGGCTATCTGCTTATTTCTGAATTGATTATATAATATTTAAACTGATTAAGTATATTTTAATTATTATTCAAATAAAAAATACTTGTGGAATTACATTTTTTATTTTTCAATAGATTACTGTACACACTATAACCCTTATCCTCGTGTGGCATCTAGGCTTTGACAGATTATGGCTCCTATCCAACAAAAATGAGTTAATTGAGAAGATGGATTTTACTACTCAATTTTTTAGTTTGTTTCAAAGGCGTGAAACATTTTTTCCGTACATTCTGTTTCTGGCAGAAGAAAATTTGCTAGTCTCTCTCTTTATACAAGTCATTTTGATGGTTATTTCTCGACCGGCTTTCAATATCTAGTTAGTTCTATAAACCGTCCAGAGAAACAAGCCGTCCTGCTTAAAGCAAACATTTTTTTAAATATATATTTATCTTTCCGTATATTTAACTGCTCATGCAGAACTGTTCCACTTTTGTGGTCTGCAACGTTTATCAATTTGATTATGTTTAGTAGTAGATGCTAGACAAAGCAGTATTACAATGTATTGTGCTACTCTAAACTTGTGCTGATGATTTGGTCAGATTTGTCGCTCAATTTGGTCAACCTTTTGATTTCCCCAATCCTGACTGTTCTCCATTAGAGCACAGGTGTATCTAAACCGGGAGGCAGGGCCTCATATACGGATACACCCATGTCAGTAAGAGGAATCATTCTCTAGCCGTCCTGTCGACAGCTACATTCTGGTATCCTTTTGATATGCTTTTGGAAGTTTCGCATTGCTGGGAAAGCCTCATATTGCATTCAGTCTAGTTACAACCACAATATCTCGCCTTTCTTTTTACGTGTATTAAAATCAAGCCCCGACTTACATGAAATAATTTTCGTACGAAAAAAAATTCTATTTGTTGAACAAAATACCACGAGGCTATTTCCAAGTAAAAGCAACATGGTCGTGTTTAAGTTCTGTATCAACAAATACATGTAAAGCCACTCTGTAAAATAAGAATATTCTTTCAATTGAAGCCAGTGTTTTCTACCCTCTGATAATCGCTGGAGCCTTATCCCTGAGTGGTAACCGGGCGTTGATAATCAGCATCTATTAGTAAAATAGTGAAAAAGGGTGGCCAATTAAAAGTAGCCCAGAAAATGTGGTAGAGAAAAGGATCATTCGTCTCCTTTAGTCGGTCTAGATTGTGAGGATTATTTGCATAAACTTTTTTTTTGATTTAAAGACCTCCAAAGATAAAAAATCACATGATGACAAGTCCGAAGAAAGTGGAGGCAATAACCCTTTGCTTATTGTTCTCTCTTCCGTAAACATGTCATGGATATGTGAGAAGTATGGCATGTAGCGCCATCTTGTTGAAAACAGAATTGCATTCGGTCTTGCGGTGTCAGTTGGTTGGTAAGAGAAGGATTAGCGATATCAGGCTACTTTTAAGTGAACCGTTTAATCTGAAGAAAAAATGATTAGAGGAAGATTAGAGAGATCACGTATCTTTTTAAATTAGCCATCCTGTACAATTTCAGCATGAACCAATTATTTTCCTCGTCTATAATTCAGTATAAACAATTAAATATGAAAAAAATATATGCATCCTTCATTTAAAAATATTTCGCTCGCAGAAAAATTTCATAATAGTAATTTACTCAGTTCATTTTTATTGTATGTTTCGTTATTTTATTTATTAAACAATTTAATCTTTTTGTTTCGTTTGGCAATGATTTTTATTGCAATATACATTTGCTGACATTCGGCCTAATTTCTCAATAGCCGTATATCGAAAGTATTTATAATAACAGAGTCGTAAAGTAGGGAATTGTCTGTATCTAAAATGCGACCTACAGAGAAACATTATCTTTTTATGATATATCTTTTTTTATGATATATCTTTTTTTTTTGTGTCAAGGTTTTATTTGTTCAAGAGAGGTGTGGGAGTTTTTCAATTAACATTCTCGGCGTAACGGTTTTTTCTTAGAGTGGAAAAAGATTCAGTTCCCGCATGCGAAGTTACATTTTATAAATAAGAACGGAAAGAAAAATATGCACATCTCAAAGATTTTATTAGTTCAACAGAGGGAGCTTTATCTCCAAGGAATGCCACCCGTACCAAAATGATGGGTGTGTCCGTAGGGGGTGTAATATGTTAGGTTAATGGTAATTGGTGATTTTTATTATTATTAAAAAAGGCGGAGTCTTCTAAGCCGGGGAGTTATTTCCTTTTTTTATATTTGACATTCAAAGTTAAATTAAGTGTTAGGTTTTATGGCTTTTTAAGAGCCTTCCATATTTACAAGAATGTCTCGCAAGTAAAGCATTTAGATAGTAAATATGTATTTGAAAGTGTAGACATAGGCGAAGCATATATATATATATATATATATATATATATATATATATATATATATGTATGTATGTATGTATGTGTGTGTATGCGTGTGGTTCTGTGTGATATATTTTATATGTCTACATTGTGCTTGACTTCTCCGTTTGTGCATAGATGTGATAGACGTTGCTTTATGCTTAAGTATCATCAGATGTTCATATAAATATAAATGCACGTAAACGTGTATTAAAAAAAAACTAGTATGCTACAGATACGTCCGTTCATTCTGCGCGGCTAACACTGAAAACCTTATTTTATATAAAAGATGTGAGGAGTGACGAAAGTGCGAGATAGATAAAGATTGTTTGTATGACACAAGGACTAATTTTGTATATATGATATTCTATTTAAAACCCAAGTGTAAAAACAAGAAAAACTAACGAAGATCGCAGAAAACAGATTCGAGTAGATCTATATGAAATACTAATTAATACAACTGCGACACAGAAAATGATAGTTTAATCATAATTTAAACTCCTTAAAGCGTCAAAACCTCTATTCACCTATTAAAAGCGACCTGGTATAACCGGCGTTACGCGGGACAAAGAGTAACAGATTTATATTACCACTGCTTTTTACCTCTCTTTAACTGTCTTACTTTTACCTATTTTCGTTTTTCTATGTTTCTTTGTTGAATTTCTTTTCTCGATAACTTAGTCCAAGAGTCACAAGCTGGACATACACAGTCACAGAAATTTCTTCTGTATATAAGAGATTACGTGTGGAATTAAATGACATTTCATTCCCCAATTAGTGCAGCACAATGTAATACTTCTAGCTACCCCGCGACAAAACCTTGCTCAATTCACCGCAATGAATAGTGTTTTTCTATAATTTAGATATCATTCATTTAGGGCCATGCTGTCCAAGAATTTAAACAATTTTGTAAGTCTTTATTTAGACGATTTTATTTTTTACTTATGCAAACATAGATACACAGAACACTAATTATTTTCTGTAATAGATAACAGAGCAACGACTATATCATCTAAAATGAAAATGCGCATTTAAACTTAAGCCTACCGAACGAAAAGGTGATGTTTCAAAATTAAACATAACAGACAAAGGAACATAATATTTACTCATAAGTTTGACAAACTAAATAATCTCTATTATTATATAAAAAAATGTGTCTGTGCGTCTGTGAGTTTGTTCTCTATAGACTCCAAAACGGCTAGGCTGATTTTTATTAAATTTCACACGAAAGAAAGTTCATGTGGCTAGTATCAGTCTTAGGTAAGTGTTCTACTGGAATGTTTTCGATAAGTATCGATAATCATTAATCGGAATAATTCTAGCAACGAGGGAACAGGCGATTAGATCGTAGTTAACACCTTACACACCCTAACATAACAAGTGAAATGTTCGACATATAAAATAAACAGTAAGTTCTTTTATATGACAGGGTCGTGTTGGAAATTAATGTATCCCTTTAGTGCACAATTGGAGTCTGATATAAAATTTACAGTAGGTTTTCTACAATGCAATGTAACCTCCAATGTATTGTGAAATAAGTCATAACGAAAGACATATGAGGTAACTCCAAATAAACCGCGATGGATCCTCAACTAGATCAGGTAATCAATTGATTGATTAAGAAGTGGCACTTTAACGTTTTTAATTACAGTAATAGTATCGGGAGTGCGTAACATTCGTTAATCATCATTCAGTTCCGAGCACCGTCTAGCCGCCATGATAATACTAACTAAAATAGAACAAGTGTATGTAGATAGAAACCAAAATCCTGACAGTCAACAAAATCATATTTTATCCTTCAACATTCTAATCTAAGATTAATGCATTTTAAACCTTACGCATAACATATAAAAAAATGTACTACAAACAAAAAATTAGAAAAACTTTAGAAAAACTTAACACAAGCGTAACCTTATTAGACCCACCGTAGTACGTGCAGAGCCAATTATAAAAGTCAATGTTCACGTATAAATATTCAATTATTCGATTTAAAATATAAAGATGACAGATGAACGCGTTATCATGTTTGCTTATTTATTTATTTATTTTTTGCTATGGGTGCTCATTTTTATCAACGCCGAAATGTCAATTGAGGATAGGATTTAATGAGTATCGCGTAGGGGTTGAGACAAAACCGTGATGGCTAGTAACTGTTTCCCTTGAGCAATGTTTGGTTATTTCAACGAGTGGTTCAAGATGAACTTATTTATGTTAGATTTAAAACCAACTATGTGACAGTAAGTTAAAACGCAACCTCAGGATATAGTGTTCTATACAATGTGCACATGAAATGTTCGCTAATTTTGCTGCACAAATAGAGTTTTTGTAAATAGTCGAGAGCAATCGTAGATAGACGAGTATTTGTTCTGAGTGTTGTGCAGAGGGAGGTCAGAAACGGATGCTCAGTCGAGAACTTGTCATTATAATAGCGACAGAGCAGAGATAGTTTTGCCACGTCGTTTTTGTAAGCAGTGTCGACAAAAGAATGGCACAAAAATAATTATTGCGTATGTATTTGTTTACAATATCCTGTCAGCTGATATTTGAGTTTGTCGATGAATGCCCTCAAAATGCTGCATCTGATTAATGTTTAGTTTTAAAATATACAAATGGAGAAATAATTTGCTGCGATTTAAAATGGTCCACTTCTTTTATCGTAAATTAAACTCATAAATAAGAAATACTCAAGATAACATTTTTAGGTTCAATCGAGCTTCAACTGGGGACCACTCAACATGTTGTCAGATACGCTGAGCTAAATTTGCAGATGTCAGTAGTTTTTTTTTTTTTTTTAGAAGAAAGGATTTGCTGAGAATTGAATCTCCCTAAGTTTTCTGAGAATTATTTCTTTTGGCCAGTGTAACGTAAAATTACCCCCTGCAACAAACCGTTCTTTATCAATAGAAATAAAGAATATTATAAGGTTCGAATTTGTTTCGATGTTCGATACTTATAGGATGCATTTTTTGACAAAATATATCTGAGGACGCCGCCAGACATATAAATTATATTCGTGTGATATTTGCAAAAGATGGGCTCAAATTTGCAACAGATAGGAAGGAGCTCACACACACAAAGTGGATTTTTATATAATAATAGATATCAGTGTTGATCTAAAAGTAATGCCACCTTTTTAACTCAAAAATAAAAGTGAGAGTGTTACAAGGACAGAAATTGACCAAGTAAAATGGACGAGCATTTTCTGAATTTATTTTTCTATGTAGCCAGCACCATTCTCTATGCATTTCTTACAGTGATGGGGTCGTGGCTGCGCATGAGCGTCACTCACATACCTGTCGTCATTCTGAAATCCACGAACTCATCTGCTTACCGTGCTGAAATAAAATGTATCGGTTTTGTAAACGACAGTCATCAATTCTAGTTATTTCAGCAGTTACAATTCTCTGTTTCTGAAGCGTGTTCCTTAATGCGTTTCTTTCTTAGTTACCTTCATCGTAAATACCTGGCACAACTAGATGAAATTCTCAGGTAATAAAAGTATAAGTTCGATTTATATAACAATTTAATTTGCAATGTTTTCTGACCTATTCGTGCATAATAAAAAATAGGAGTCATTACTTTTGGAACGCTTCTCGTATATGCACATGTGGGTGTATGATCCGGTTTGATATTATCATTCAAATTATAATTGGGATTAAATAATAATAAACGGATTTTACATCTTCTTATATTTTATTGCCATCGCTCGTTTTTCAAATGCTCACCGCAGTCACTTAGACCACAATACAATTGCACTGTAGAATACCTCCCATAAATTTTATAAAATAATTATAATATAATTGGTTTAATTAAAGATTAAAATGCGAATATCAAATTCTGTTTCAATTGTGCTTCAAACAACCATTCATTTATAACGCGCCCCTGCCATATCAAATACCCTACTGTTGATTTTATATCCCTGGCTTTTCTACTTGTGCGATGTTAATGGCCTGAATTAAAGTGTAAAATGCAAATGTTAATAATTCTGATTAAAGTGTGCTCTGAACAATAACATTCATTTCGAACCTTTCATGCAAAAGAGCGTTTCGTTAACTTAATATGTTGAGCCTTTCTGCTTGTGCTGTAATGCAACTTTTCAAATGTGATGCTAGCTAATATAAGGTGTTAACTTGTGAAAATTGTCAGTTAATATCTCCATCAAATTTTATCGATTATTGATTATCGATACTTATCGAAAATATTCTGATAGAAAACCTTTTTTTAAACTACTTTAATATACATGAGATACATTTATGTTAAATTAAAAAAAATAATCGGCCCAATCGTTTTGAAACCATATGGAACGAACTTACAAACAAAGTTTCTTTTTGTATTATTATTAATCGGACTGCTGTTCTCACCTTGAGTGTGATTCTCACACCGTTTCGGTCGATATAACCTCCGGCCTTCTTCAGGTGTATCTTGTCGAACTCGGGAATGTTTCTGTCAACCACGGAAATTTGGACGGAATTTCGAGCGAAACCCTTTATTTACTTCACGGTGATAGCGTGCTTTTATTCCCACAGCCATGACTTGATAGAGGTCCTAAGTAATTCACAAATGTATATTTGGGTCGCCCACACTGAGGATTGAACCTTCAACCTTCACAAGAATATCACTTTTACAATTGATTTTTGCCAGTACTCTAACCACTGCGCATCGGAATCTTGCGGACAATTCTATTACGAATTTTAGGAGCCTTAAACATACTTTTTATATCTTGTTGTAAATATCACCATTTATTACTAATTATTACTATATATTAATGTATATCTATCGCTATTCCTATTACTTGTATATAATAATGTTTTCCCCCTTTTATATAATAGGATAAATGTTTGTGTGTTTGTTTGTGTGTGTGTGTGTGTCTGTGTGCTCTTGAGTGCATGACTATTACCGAGCCTATTTTCTTACAAGTTTTACCCAGGCTTTAACTTTTTTACAACAATATATGCACATCTATATATAACTACACAACGTAGTGTATATATATATATATATATATATATATATATATATATATACATATACATATATATATATACATACTTATTTATAATTTATATGTGTATGTATGTGTGTTTGTGTATGCCTGTGTAAGTACAACTATGATTTTGCTTGTGTGTGTAGGTACGTGTGTGTCTGCAAGTGTACGACTATATTTCAATTTGTCTGTGTGTTCACTCTGTGGACAGAAGCTGCGAAAATATTTTTGAAATTGATTGGCCATTTAAACACACCCACTTAAGGCGCGTGCGTATTTGAGGTTTTTTTTTTATATAATGTGACGCTCGCCCTTCCTATGAGATATCACCATGCAGTTCAACACACACACACACACACACACACACATATATATATATATATATATATATATATATATATATATATATATATATATTTGCGTGTGTGTCTTTGCGCTTATAAAATTGATAAGGAGTGCTTTTTAATGAGAATAACATTTGGTTGGGTAGATTTAACGTATTACTGCCTTGTTGGTAAGCCACTATTCATTTATACACACAAAGATACTGACGTTCGACATGAAAAGAAAATGGAATCTCAGAACAATTTAAATCATTCCAGCAATTATTTGAGCAACTGAACTTATTAAAATGAATATAAAAAAAATACATAGCATATATATTTGGTTAGTAGAATTAAAACAAGTGCATTTAATGGGAACGGTTAGAGTCTTTTTAAAAATTCTCTCGATTAGAATATATGGTATACCGGTTGAATGTCTAGCATTCGATACGATGTCTCATACCAAACTTGAACAAACAGATAAGAAAGGGAGGGGGGAAACGAGAACAACAATTTTTTGTGGAGATAGTTTCATGGTAATTGGAAGATCTACGGCAAATACCAACATCTAAGTCCGTATTGAAACGATATGGTCAATAATGGGATCTTATAAAACTTTATTGTTCCTATTTACTTGGCTTTCCGCGAGGGCATAGTAAGACACAAGGTCGGTGTTTTGTGTTGAGAAAAACAATCTCCTTACAAAGAGCACACTGGATGGGGGGAAAATTAAAATTGTCTTTGTCATGAAGGATTTCACCTCCACTGACCGAGTAAAGAAAAGGTAAAGGGCGGCATCAGAACAGGTATCACACTTTGTTCCTGTTCAAAGAGCTTTATTGTTACTCGAATGCTAAGGAAACTCGACGTTTCTTACAACGGGATCTTGACGGTAAATTATTGCTTTGTTTATAGAAAGTGATTTTCAAGGTCGTGTGGAATCATTAACGTTAAATGATGCTCGTTACTAAAACAACAGTTAGGTCAAAGTCTAAAAAATATATCACTAGTAATAATTTGAGTTCGAACATAGCAGGCAGAGGTTTGTTTAAGTTGGAGGTAACTAAGGAAACACTTCAATCGAACACGTTAATATCCCACTACTACTACTACTACTACTACTACTACTACTACTACTGTATTAATAAGCTATCACAATGGTGCTACTAAATTAAACACATTTCAGCTTTTATATACAAAGAATATTTTAAAATGTAGTATCTTAGTACACCTTGACGGGGTTTGCTTGCTGAAACTCCAGGAAAAATCTTCTTTTTTTTAAAGATAATACGTTATCATAAGATTAAATATGAAGAATCACTAATAAAATACCACTACAAATGATGCTAAAGTTGATATTACTTCAATTACCATTTCTCCCTCTATTAGTAATAATATTCATTGACTCACTATAAGGACTCACAGTTTATTATAAGGGATTGCTTCTTAGCAATGACAGGTGGTGTTCCCTGAGGTCTAGAAAAAAGATTCACCCAGATTTGCAGCATTCCTTGTTTATTCAGTGACAGTTGCAGTTCTGTCAGTAATTACATACTTGTAATTCATCAAAATATATACCGCCGAAAATCCTTTCTAGCGGGAAAATCTTATCCCTTAATTTTATAGCTGGAAACCATTGCACTGTAAGCCGGTTCTTTAATTGTTTCTTCCTATCCTTGTAATTCTCTCCGTTTTTTTCTGACATGTAGAAGATTAAAAGTAATGCGCACTAACATCTCGCTGATCTCATCAGATAAGACGATATAGCCCACAGCAGTATCTCCTTACATTCAATTAGAAATATTCCATTGTTTTTGGTAATTAAGAGTTTTACAAACTTATACAATGGGACTTTTCCCATCATTCGGTATTATTCAAACAACCGTTTACCATTGATTTCTTTCTAGTAGGCATCGTTTCTCTTTACTGGAAATCGAATGACAACAATTAACTCGAAGTTTTCAGTATAATCCAACAAAGGTCGATTTGGCGAACCCTCTCCTTAAACTTCAAACTATAAACGTTGTTTCCACATTCAATGGTTTATACGTATACCGTCCGACGTGCAAGGATTTATCCGTTATAGCGTTTAAGCTGATTACGTCATTATATGACAAACATGGAATGATCTCAATCTTTACGACATTTATTATTCTCCCTGTGTTGTATGACATAAGACTCGGAAGCTGGGATTAAGGGGGGCATCACTTAAGAGGAATTGCAATCTGACCTATAAATAATATGATTAATTAAACAATGTATTTCCTGGTCGTTCCGTCTCATGTAAGTATCACAGAACTAATCGTTTTCAAAGCGATTAGGCAAAGCCTGGAAGGATGAACTAAATAGATGCACACAAAACCGAAACCAAAACCTTGGGCAACAGTAAATACTTATCCCAAGCTCCGTGTGTTAGCTTTCAGTATTTTGCAAAATCGTTTTGTGACATGATGGACCTGCAATTTCTATAATTGTATACATTTTAATTTAATATATCTTTGCTATTATCATATCTCGTGTTTTGTTTATTTGCTTAGAAAGAGTGTCTTTTTCTACTTTCATGTTTCTGAAAAAATCATTGTGTGTTTATAAAATATTGCTTAATAGAATTTAGAACTGTATTTTGGTAGAATTCCCTCTTTAATATAAATATATTGACTATCATATATAGTGTATATGTAAGCAGGTTTCAATTGTAATTCCCTCCGAAATCAAGCATCACCAGGATACTATTTCGAATCGTTGTGAGTAGCGGTTTGGTAGCGATTGATTTCGAAAGAAATGACAGCAGAAACATGTATGCATATATGCATCCAATAATACATATATATATATATATATATATATATATATATATATATATACATACTTATATGTAATATATTGCGTTCGTGTAATTCAGTAAATTTTCATATACCAATAGGTTTTAAGCCAAAAATGCTTGCCTTAAGGATTATGCTATAAAATTATCACATTTCATAATTGAGCATTAATATATTGTGTATGCAAATTCAAGACTTCAAAGCAAGGGGTTTATGGCAACAAAAAGTGCATTTCATTTTACGTTACAATTGTTTCAATGTCCAGTTCGGCAATTTCAAGCATTATATCGGTTTAATATATATATATATATATATATATATATATATATATATATTTATATATCCATATATGTAGGTGTGTGTGTGTGTGTGTTTCGGCGAAATATATATTACTGGCAAATCATGATGCATTGTAAATAGTATTAATGCAATCAGTTAAAAGTTTACATGTAAACATTAAGCGATTATTGTCTTTTCTCTTTTGCCAAACGTGTCAATATCCAATGTTTGGATAGAAAGCGATGATTGAATGGTTGATAAACCAACCTGAATCTAGGGACCCTGTCTATCAACAATCTTCGGTGAACGAAGTGGTACCGATCCTTCAAAATTCCTGTCATATAATCGCTTGAAGTTCTGCGTTCACGTGCTTATTGAATAGATCCACGTGTGTGCATGTCTTAAAGCAAGCCAATACCTAGACAAGAGCAAATCCGTTTTATCTTCTTATTTCCAGTAAAGAGAATGCTTTCGGTTTTACGCCCTCTCCCCGGCGTGTCTAGGGAGAATTTTGTATAATCATTGTCATATTTTGCGCTTGTCAGTTTTTCTTTCCTTTTCCATATAAATCTAAGAGAGACTATTGTACACTGTTGTCAATAAGATTGATGGCAACAAAAGTGTGTGTGCGTGTGCAGTGTGTTCGTGTGTTCGTTCATGTCGCTAAACAGTCATTCCGAATGTAATATTAAACATTTGCTGGGACACTCCATAACAATACAGTGACATAAGTAATAATGAAATATAATAGCCTATTAATACGTCAACCATTCAACTATCTATAATATAAAACTGAACGTCTGTGTGTGTCTGGTCACGAATAGGTTCCTATACGGTTGACAATTACAGAAAACTGATGACATATAATGATAGTAAAGGTATCGAGACACAGGAATGGGTATGTTTGATCTGGCATAATGATGATTCATTAAAATTGTTGGGTCTCCGTACGGGCTTGGTCCACAAAGTATGGAAATAAAAAATTTAAAAAAAAATGTTTACAAGTGTTTTTGATATAGATGCACATAATAATACTTTCATAATTATGTTTTAATTTTAATAGGGGTGGTATAATAAAATTGTGGAGTCTTCCCTCGCGCCTGCCCTCCATAGAATGGAAATAGGCACAAACTTTAATAAAAAAAAACTTTTCATATCTATCTGCGGTAGTATACTTTGATAATTATGTATCAGTTTGAAGAAATGCGGTATAATAAAATTATGGGGTGTTCGTTCGCGCCTGACCTCCATAGGATGGAAATATGTCACAAAGTTTAACAAGTTTTTTTCTTAATATAGATTCACAGAATATCGTCATAAGTGTTTCAGTGTGAACAAGTATGGTATAATAAATTATGGGGTTTATCTATTTTATTTTTACTTTCATCATATTTTGCTTTGGTTTTGATACCCATAAAGTCGAAGCTATCTCTTTACAACCCTTCCATTTCATAAACTATCATACTTTCATCATAAATCAGAGTCAATTTGCTGTAGGCTGTTTTTGAACCCAGTTAACGACGTGTACTTTTGCTCGTATATGTATATATATATATATATATATATATATATATATATATATATATAAACTTTTAATACTCTACATTCACTAATGTTTATTCATTTGGGAATCATCAGTGCAGGAATTAAAAATAACCGGTGGCTATGGAATTACAAACCCGCAACGCAGCGATCTTTGTCTGCATAAGAAAGGAACATAACCACAAGGTCAACATCAACCGCAATGATATTCAAGTCAATTTAAGCATTTATAAAGACGAACGCTACTAAATGTCAATCTACATTGCTCAATGCTGAAGATATATATATATATATATATATATATATATATATATATATATATATATATATATATATATATATTGGTAAACTGTCAATGCCACAGGGGGAGAACAAAGCAAAAAGCAAATCCAAATAACTCTAAGCAAAATTCATCTAAAGCAGGAAAATTAAATTAGTTTTCTAGGACGCTGTATATACAAATGTAAGTACATTTGGACATATTTTATTCGGTTGAAAATATAGGTGTTTTGTTTTCAATCATCATAAATTTAAAACTATAGAATATTATTATAAGGTATACACAGCCTGCACGTTTTAATTTAGTTTCTTTCCATAGAACTAAAAATATGCGAACCATTCCACTGAAGCGTTTCATTTTTAAGTCTTCTTTTCCATATTAGCGTTACATGTGCGAGCCTAGATACTGCAGCTATTGTATTTTGTTTTTTGTGCTAGCATGACCATAAGTCATGAAGTTTAATAAATTATTTTTGCCTTATTTCTTCAGTTGTGTTTTTAGGTATTTATATTGAAAAGTGTGTGCGCGTAATAAAACATTTATAACTAATAGTAGTTAGTTTTAATATATATATATATATATATATATATTTTATTTTTAAACGAATATAGGTCACAAAACAAAATGAACTGTTTTGCCTTATTTTCCTCGATTTAAATTTTAGTTTTGGTATGTATATATATATATATTGTTCTGTTGCCTAAAATTTTATTTTACAACGGTTTACCTTATTTCAAATTATAAATGGTTCAATTTATATTGTTTAAAATATAACCAAAATTGTGTATATATATATAATGTATAAATAATCATCATTATATTATTACGCTCCGTCCGTTATCACGCTGTGCCTCCCTAAGAAAGGAAAGTGGAATATTCCTAAAAGTAGAATATTCCAAATAAACCTTGTCACCCTTGAAAAGAAAAATTGAAATATAAAAACATAACTGGTGTCGCTGTTGAGGCAAAGCTAATAAAAATGATTTGTCTTTCTTGGCCTTTTGGCTAAAATCAAAGTGTAGTATCTGTTTTTCATGTGCTACATTCCAATTTATTCTCTCTCAGTGGAAGAGAAATCCTTTACGACTAAGGCATTTTTCTCCACGTTAAAAAACGACCCTGGTGTCTAAATCTGTCCCGTGGGAAGGCATTGTGAATAGGTACTATGTTTAATGTAACAAAGTTTTAATATTAAAAAAGTAACTGGAAAAAGTTATTTCTGATTTAATTACAAAATGCCCTGGAAATGTCACTTTTCATTAATTATAAAATGCCCTAGAAAATGTCCATTCTGATTAGTTTTTGTTGTTTACTTGCACCCCACAAGGGCAGAATTGGACATTGGTTAAAAATTTAGGGGGCACTCTGGTCAATAACAAAAATAAAAATTGTATCAGTAATGAAGGAATTCTCCTCCATTAACCAAAACCAAAAGCGGAGGATTTAAATCACTGAAATGCTGAAACTGATACTACACTCAGAAATTCATGTTGAAGCAATGGTTGTCTATTCCCTGACCGTGTTAATGTTTTTATGTATTACTTTCGAAAAGTTGCCGAAACAGTTTATGATTTAAACATTACTTTATCCCAGTATATTTTAAGCAGTGGAGTACGGGGTTTGAAGTCAGTCCCGCAAATTACTCAAACCGTTTACGATTTAAACATTACTTTATTTCATATATATTTTTAACAGTGGGGTGGGGGTATTAAATCAGTCCCGAAAATGGGTGAAACCGTTGAAGCATTACGCATTACTTTATTTAATGTATATTTTTAACATTGGGGTGGGAAATATGAAGTCGGTTCCGGAAATGGCTGCAACCATTTACGTTTTCGACATTACTTTATTTAATGTATATTTTTAACAGCCGGATTGGAGATAAGAAATCGGACCCGGAAATGGTTGAAAAAGTTTACAATTTATACATTGCTTTATTTCATGTATATTTTCAACAGTGGGTTGGGGATTTTAAGTCAGTTCCAGAAATGGCTGAAACAGTTTTCTATTAAACGTTACATTATTTCGTGTATATTTTTAACGGTGGGTTGGGGATATAACGTCAGTCCTGGAAATGGCTGCAACAGTTTACGATTAAAACATTACTTTATTTAATGTACATTTTCAACAGTGGGGTGGCGGGTATTTAGTCAGTCCCCGGATTGAATGAGATTTGCAAATATATACTATCAGAAAGCGTCGCCCTGTATTGAATGAGATAGGTGGAAAGCATATAGTAGCAAAATACCCAGCGTGAGATAGTTGAACGATATATATTAGAAGCCTCACCCGGGATTGGATCAGATAGGTGAAAAACATATATACTAATGAGAATACCCAGAATTAATAATTTGTTTGTAATGAAATAGTTCAAAGTTATTATTTAAGTAAGGGGGGCGACATAGTGGGTTAAAGTTATGAAAATTATTGTCGAAATTAGTAACATATACAAGAATTATGAAAAATGATTACATGTGAATTACTTAATTGGTGTGTTTATAATGATATAATAAACCCAGACAATATATCAAATATATTATATGAGTAGGAGGGAGAGGCATAATGTGGGTTTTTAATTATAAAAAAATATTATCTAAATTAGTTACATATCCAGGATTATGAATAAAGATTAAATGTGAGTTAATCGATTGTGTGTTTATAATAAAATAATCAGCCCAGGAAATATATCAACGTAATTATGTTAGTTAGAGAGGGCGATAAGGATGGTTAAAATTATGAATAATAATTGTCAAATTTAGTAACATATCCAAGAATTATAAAAAATGTAATATGTTATTTAATGCATTAGTGTGTTTGCAATGAAATAATCAGACCAGACAATATACCAAAGTTATTATTTTAATAAGTGGGGCGATGATGTGGGTTAAAATGATGAAAAATGACTGCCGACATTAGTAACATATCCAAGAATTATGAAAAATGGCAAAATGTGATTTAATTGATTTGTGTGTTTGAAATGAAATAGTCATCCCAGATAATATATAAAAGGTATTATTTTAGTAGTGGGAGTTGTGGGCTACAAATATTAAAAATAATTGTCGAAATGAGTAACATATCCAAGAATTAAGAAAAATGATGCAATGTGAGTTAATTGATAGTTGTGTTTTTTATGAAATGATAATTCCAGACAATATATCAAAGTATTTTTTAGTAAGAGAGAGCGACGAGGATGTTTTAAATTATAAAAAACATATTGTCGAAATTAGTAACATATACAAGAATTACGAAAAAATGACGAAATGCGATTTAATTGATTGGTGTGTTCATAATAAAATAATCAGCCCAGGCAATATATCAAAGTTATTTTATAAGTAAAGGGAAGTTGATAAGGAGGGCTTAAATTATGAAAAAACATTGTCGAAATTAGTAACATATCCAAGAATTACGGAAAAATTATGAAATATTAGTTAATTTATTGGTGTGTTTGTAAGGAAATAATCAGCATAGATAATATATCAAAGTTATTATTTAGTAAAGAGGGAAGGGCGAGAATGTGGGTTAAAATTATGAAAAATGATTGTTGAAATAAGTAACATATCCAAGAATTATGAAAAATGATTAAATGTGAGTTCATGCATTAGTGTGTTTGTAATAAAATAATAAGCCAATACAATATTTCAAAGTTATTATTTTATTAAGGAGGGGGCGGTAATGTGGGGATAAATTATGAAAAATGATTGTAAAAATTTGTAACATACCCAAGAATTATGAAAAATGATGAAATGGAGGTTAATTGATTAGTGTGTTTGTAATGAAATAATCAGCCCAGCAAATGTATTAAAGTTTTTATTTTAGTAACGTTGGGCGAAAACGTTGGTTTAAATTATAAGAAATGTTGTCGAAATTAGCAACATATCCAATAATTACAAAATATGAGGAAATGTGAGTTGATTGTTGTGTGTGTTTGTAATGAAATAATCAGCCTAGACAATATATGAAAGTTATTTTTTTAGTAAGGTGTGAGACATGGTCAGTTTAAATGATGAAAAATTATTGTAAAAATTAGTACCATATCCAAGAATTATTAAAAATGATGAAATGTGAGTTAATTCATAGTTGTGCTTTCTTATAAAATTATCAGCCGATACCATATAAGAAATTTAATATTTTAGTAAAGGGGGGGGCGATAATGTGGGTTGAAATTATGAAAAATAATTGTCGAATATAGTAACATATTCAAGAATTATGAAAAATGATAAAATGTGAGTTAATTGAACGGTGTGTTTGTAATGAAATAATCAGTCCAGGAAATATATCACAGTTATTATTTTAGTAAGGGGGCGATACATTTTTAATAAAAAAGTAGAATAATATTATTGTGCCTTCATTCATCCTGAACAGAACGCTCACAGCATGCCTACGAACAATATATTACATATGAAGAATGCTGTTGTGAAATTTCCACAGGACCAGCTACTTGTTTATTATTAAAAGAAAACGTTCTGTTTAAACCGTTTTTTTTCTGTTTATTTAAAACTGTCACTTTCTGAACTACCGTTTACATTTTTACATGGTAACGTACTGCTGACAACAGAAATTTACTATTTTTTACGTGATAGAAAATTCCAGATAATTTTGCCACAAAAACTCCAGTTTTGCCAACAAAAATACATTACAATGAAGCATACTCTGCCCGCCAGATTTGTACGCACGGACAGAATGACAGTGCAACACCACCTTTTTTTATATTATAGTATTTGCGCGTGGAAATCCTGACAGCGATAATCAAAGTTACATGTCGGGCAAGTTTTTTTGACAACACAACCTTTACTCACAAAATATGCTGTCTCTTACGAAAACCGTTTTAAACGTAGTGAGGTTAGGGGTGTCCATTCCACGAGCCGTTCTTAATATGAGTAACTTGGGGGTTGGGCAACAACAACAACAACAACAACAACAACAAACGTACTTGAATTTTTACGCTACCACCAGTCAACGCCGGTTAACGGGTCTCACCAGTATATATATATATATATATATATATATATATATATATATATATATATATGTATATATATATATATGTATATATATGGATATATATATGTATATATGCATATATGTATATATATGTATATATGCATATATGCGTACGTATATATACATGTATGTATGTATATGTATATATGTATATGTATACGTATATATATATGTATACGTATATATATATGTATACGTATATATATATGTATATATATATGTATATGTATACATATGTATATATGTATACGTATATATATATATATACGTATATATATATATATATGTATACGTATATATATATTTATATATGTATATGTATATATATATGTATATATAAAGGGCGAATGAACTCTTTTTCTGTGTCAACGGCCAACTAGCACCGTGTATATTGGTGTGTGCATGTGTAATGGGGTGGTGAGGGCTCCCGTAAGCCGTAGTGAAGGCAACCTTTCTAGGAGAAGCAAATCTCTGATTTAAAAAAACATAAAGCGGGAGACCAGTACCCGCATTAAGCTGGCCTGCAGTTTAATTTGTTGCTGGCTATCTTGCTCTTGCTTGTTGCTGGATCTCAACATTTTGAACCTAGAGAGAGACTTAGCTGTCGGACAAAGCTAAGACTCTGTAACATCATCTTTGTATAGATACTCCCTCAGGCATTTGGGCTCATGGATTTTAAATGTCTGAGGGAGTGGCACTCGTCTGACAAGACGTTGCAATCATCATATATATGTGTATATATATGTATATATGTATATATATGTATATATATGTGTGTATATATATACATATATGCATGCTTGTGTGTTTCCGTGTGTCTGTGTGTATGTGTGGGTCTGTGTGTATATAAACCGCTAAACGTATATATTATAATTTTATGAAGAATAACATGTAATTGCATGGACTAAGATGAATACATCCTGAATATACGGATTTTTCACAAATTGAGATTTAATATTATTTTTGAAATATCTATGTACATGTGTGTTTTGTTTGTGCGTGTATATGACAATAATATAGTTACACAGTCGCAAATAAAATTGACGGGTAGGGTCTTATGTTTTAAAACGTCAAAACATTATTTGTTTAACTCAAAACTATGAATTTGCTTCGAGTAACATGCTAATTCTCATCTGTATTACAAGAAAAAGAATAAATAAATATAAAATTCTAGTAATCCTAAGTAGTAATCGTAATCCCGTTCTGATGAATGGAAAATGCGTGTGAGACTGCGTCGTCATACCAATGCGTCCGTGTGTTCGTTCTGTTATTACTGTGCATTTTGTAGATACAAAACTATACATACGTCTATTACTAATAGATTTTGTATACGTGCAATGTCATGAATCGGCATTTCATAACTGCCCGCTTGGTTTTCTGCCAGGTGCTTTGGACAATTTTTAATAATGCATTAGTTTTCCTTATGCGTCACTGTCTTTTGAGTATGCTGAGTGAGTAAGGTGAACTATGCTATATCATAATTTGGTAAAACATATATTATATTGATACATGCTAAGGAATTTATAGCCTGTTGCATTGTTCTGGGCATGTATATCTCTGCCCCTTTTAAGGTTCCTGATAAAGTGCAGAAACAGCTCACAAAGTGATACTGTAAGTAAGTTTTTTTTTCTATAAATTCTAGTATGACAATTGATCTTCATCGCGTGTCTGCTTTCTTTGTCCCAGCTCATTTACCTTGTTAGTGTAGTGGTCTTCATCAGTGTTTTGCTTTTATATATCCTTGTGTTGCAGCTTCCTATTCCATTAGCAGATTTAGTGAACTCTCTTTTTTGCTGACTTCTTCTATTACATATACTCTTGGTCTTTTTTAAAACTAAAATCAATATCAATCATCTGTTGTTTTCGATAAGCAACTTCTGTTCTTGTTAGCTTCTTATATTTAGTGGTTTCATACGTGTCAAGAGCAATTTCGATAAAATAAACAGCGAATCTTTGTGATTCTATTATATTCGTCCTTTTACTGCATACGCAAATCACTCTATTAATAACTTTACGAAATGCTTATTTTTTTATTGTTAGCTCATGCGTATAATAATTTATAAGAAATTATACGCATTGACCCTGATTGACAGTTGTTAAATAAAGTTGGCATACACTTTCTGCCATATCTAATTCTCTTACTTTCGTAATCATATTTTTAACGTTTTATAATTCTACGATGTGCTTTCAATAAGTTTACATACGTTTTCGAATAGGCACTTATATTGATAAGTGCATACGTAAAATTCTAGTGCCTTTTAAAGGAATTTCCCCGGGCTGCAATGCACTTGTGCCGTTCAAACAACTTCTGGACTGTCCCATAGAAGTTATCAAGTGTGAGCGTGCCACTGACCCTCGTCACACTCTTTATCCTCTCCACAATTGTCTCATATTAACGACCTCGCAGATTTTCCTTAAGCTTCGGAAATAACCAAAGGTCACAGGGAGCGATGTCTGGACAATAGGGAGGGTGAGGAACTGTCAAGATGATCATCGCGGTGAAATAGATAATAAAAAGAAAGGAGTTGTGGTCTAGTGCATTTACGCAAATTTCCTACAGCTTCAGTTCTTGCGAATAATTATGGTTATTGTTCCCACACATCAAAATGTGCCCTCATTGTACTTCTTTACACATGACTGCACTCATCCTGGAAATTATGTATTTGACTAGTCAACTCTGGGGCTCTGTCTTTTTTAATCCATCCACACCTATCATCATCCCTCACATACTCCCTGGTCTAAAAGCACTCTAAAGAATTCTAGACGGTTCCGTGGTATATTTTCCAAGTGAAAAAAATATTTTATTACATATCATTTTTCTGAAGTGTCCTCATATCTAGATTGCATTTTTAAAATTCACCAGCTCTGACAATCAGGCTTTAGTAAGATGTATTTCTATTTCTTGCCATAGCTCTTAATTTGAACCTGAAATCATAAAAATTAATCAGCCACCTCATAAGATGCATATCAACAACAAAAAAAAAAGAATTTTCAAGAACTTAACATCTGTACAGAAAGTCTGGAAAACAATTGACGGCACTTTCTATATATATGTAGTTATATACTGACTCTAATTGTATCTATATTATGAGTGGATCAGTACAATTATTATAAACAGCTATCGTTTCGGCACCACATATCATTAAATCTTTACTTAACATACGATTGTATTAATACTGTGATACTACTGGCTTGGAAAAAAATAATTCGCCCAAAGTAGGCGTTAAATTATGTTGCCTCATCAACTAATGTAATCAAATCATAACACTTTAATGTTTGAATTTTATTTTGTTCAACTCTGTGTACACATATCTTACTTATCTTTCTATTTTTCTTTTGGCAATGAACTGGTCAATAAAATTGTGATCGATTTATTCATTGGCATTATCTAAAACATTTACAAAATATATACTGTATTATTGAATACTCGTTGTAGCATAATGACTGATAATATTAATTGTTTTTTTTTCTGCGTGGGCAAAATTGTAAACACACTTTCATTTCCCAGTTCACCCAGAAAAAAAGAACTCCTATCTAAATAAGAGTTGCCACAATATTGCTGAGATGTGAGTTACCACATAAACCTCATCAACTCATGAAAATCCCGGTATCCGTCATCTATTCAAAATTTAAATGAATTAAACGCATACGAAAACAATCAATTTGACGCATTTTATTAAAATTTTAAACAATTCATTTTTAAATGAGTAAAGTCTAAACTTGCAACGAACGACATCGTATAAACACTAAAACAATTTCTATTGTCTTTTATTTTTTAACCACGTATAAAATGCTATAAATACATGCACAGGAAGTTATTGCCGGTTATTTTTCTTATTGCATCCGTGTGTTCTAAGCACAATTACACATTTCTTTGTAGATACTTTGCCTGATAGAATGAGGGTGTTATGATGGGTGTGCAATAAGTAATGCTCCTGAGCCACTTCCTGTTGTGTAATCTAGCTGAAATTTTGCATGTGCAATGAGTTACATATCTACGGGTTATGTGGCAAATTCCAGCTCTGCACAAAGTGTGGTTTCTGTTTTACAGGTGTTTGAACTGAGTCAGGTGTGAATGTGAGCCTGTTGAATGTCGAACAGTGATCCGGTTTTACTATTTGAAAGGACGCACACCACAGGAGAATTTGATGAAATTATAGAAACTTATGGTGATAATGCCCCATCATATGTCCTTTTAAAACGCTGGCATCGTGAATTCAAACATGGCGAGAAGTCTGTGGAAACAGCGCTCAGACCTGGTCGACCCCATTCTGCCATAGATGGTGCATCTGTCCGTCAAGTTGAGGCTGCCATTTAGGAAGATCGGCGAATCACTATTCGCCAAATAGCCCAACATGTGAACATTAGTACAGGGTCTGTGGAAACTAACATTCATGACCATGTGCATATGCATAAGGTGTCTTCCAGATGGATTCGCAGGTTGCTCACACCATTCCAGAAGCGAGAACATGTCGAGTGCTCGAGGATGAATTTGAAGATGTGCCAAGAAGATGATTCGAAGTTTTTCAAAAGACTGATTACACAGGATGAAACCTAGGTTCATCACTATGATCCAGAGACTAAATCCCAGTCAATGCAATGGAAGCACTTGCCGGATTCAGCCTAAATCACTGTCTCGATACCGATCCGGAACTGAGAGCATGCTTTTTTACATGGGGATCACCACTTATCAAGGCCCAGAAGCCACTGAGGGATAAGGGTTATTTTGTGTATAATATCAATGGGAAAATATCGTAGTAATAGTTGGTATTTGAGATTTGATAAAATGTTTTACTTAAGGGGGTGATTAATCAGGAAGTTGTTTATGTTGTACTTAAAAACGTCCAAGTTGTTGCCACGTGAGAAACAGGAAAAGAGAAGAGAATTCTACAGGCGTGCAGTTCTCAGAAAAAAAGCTATGTTCATGTAATCTACGTTTTGATTTAGGCACATATAAAGTGTGGGGGAAATTACTGACAGTGTTTCAAGCTAGAGGGGTGTTTATCATGGAGGATTAACGAACAGGGACCAGAGATTGGAGCTCGGACGAGCACTTGCCATCGAAATAACGATAAACAAAGACAGACTCGCAACGTCTCTTCTGTGGGAGAGAGATTGCAGGGAAGAGAAGAGCACATCCCCCACCAAGCCACGAAGTCTATTTTGTACTTTGTCAAAGCAGAATAGGCTGTTTTTTTGTAGCTCCAGCCCAGATGTGGCAGCAGCACTCTATCGTACTTGGCTTTTATAGTGATAGAGAATGCCATCAGTAGCGAGATATCTTCTGGAGCGGTAAAGGATCCCACCATTTTCCCAGCGGCCCGGGCAACAGACTTGATATATGTGTTCAATTTCAGATCAGGAGTAAAGGTCAAACACAGGAGCTTGTCAAAACATAAAACCTCCCCAATATGAGAGCGATCCATTTCAATCGATGCTAGATGAAGAACAGAGCATTGATGACGTAAAGTTAGGAGCTTGGTTTTAGATGCATTAAAAGTAACCAGCCATCTCTTCCCCCGGTGAACCACGCGCTCAAGATCAGAGCAGAGGGAATAAGAGAGAGCTTTGTCATTTACGGCCTTTGATGTAGATGGTCGTGTCATCAGCATAGATGTCAATGAATGATTTAAGTATGTGTTTTGGGAGATCATTAATGTAGATCAGGAAGAGAGTTTGGCCCAGAATGGACCCATGGGGGACTCCAGCATTAATACTGTGGGCCTCTGATTGCTGCCCATCAACCACTGCTCTGATGAACCTATCAGAGAGAAATTATTTAATTATTGAGAAAACATTTCCAGTTATACCGTAGGTGGAAATCTTGTGAAGTAGGTATTTATGCTAAACCTTATCGAAGGCCTTCGATATGTCAAGAGCAATTTACCTAGAAAGGAAGACTTTGTCGAGAGATTCACTAATCCCATGGGATATAACTGTTAGCACATCAGTTGTAGATCTAGAAGAACGGAAACCATATTGGATGTCACTAAGGAGGTTATTTCTGCTGCAGTGGTTGACTACTTCTTTATTTTATATGGATTCCAGTAACTTACTCATGACACACAAGAGACTTATTGGTCTGTACTGAGAGGGAAGTGACTTATCACCTGAGTTCTTAAATACAGGGCATACTGACGAGGTTTTCCAGGGTGTTGGAAAGCACTTCTCCTTAAGGCAACGGTTAAACATTTTTGTAAATATGGCGGCAAGTTGTGGTCGAAGCTTTTTCAACACTATAATTGTAATGTCGCCTGTGCCAGTTGCTTTACTAGAATCAAGGTTCTTGATTAGTTTGGCGACCTCGTGCACAGATATTTGTATGTTGGATAGTGTGTTGTCTGTTATAGGAGGAAATATGGGGAATTGATGACCTTCGTCGCAGAGAGTAGAATTAGTTGCAATGTACTTGGCAAATAGTTTGGCCTTGTCTGATGCTTATGAGATGACCTCAGGCCCTGTTGTCACGACTTGTAACGTGGTGCATGTCCGATCTCACCTGTTGAACTCTGTGTAACTTTTTGATATGATAGAAGGCTTCTATCACTCTTGAGATTTGTACATGTCTGACCAAAGACTGAATAGCATGCAGCAGAAAAACAGTTTTCATCAAGCGGAAATGGAGTCATGTCGTCTTTTCTAGGCAGGGAATTGTATCGTTCCACTCTGTTTAAGGTTTATATTATTATTATTATTCAGAATGAACCGTGCGTTGTGTGTTAACTGCTTTTAGTTTGCGGAACACAAACCGGTCGTCAAAAAGTGCATGGGATCTTGATTAAAACCTTCTTTTTCATAGCACTTACAAACTCTGTCTCCTAGAATTACGTGTTTTTCTTCATCTATAGTGAGCATGAGATTAAAGTAATAAGAGATATACGCATATAAAACCAGCTAATATTATGGCATCCTGTATAAATTCTATGAGAATAAAAGCCTATGAAATGATGCATAGTTTGTTTAAACAGGTACATACAATTTAGCTTAAATTTGCAGTTTTTGAAAACATTACAAGTGTGGACTTTCTTTTTGCCCCTGTGTATATGCTTGTATGTTGACTTTTAAAATCGTACAATAATATTAAAAACATGAAACTACTTATTGCATTATTATTTTTAAGGTACATTTATATATAATAAATAAGGATCGTTACAGCCCAAATGGTTTACGATCACCTATGCAATTAATTTTTTGTTTGTTTGGTGTGCTTTGTGGCACGTTCAATGGATTCTACATTTAATATAACTCTATCATGTGCTTACTGTAAGAAGTTTAGAGTGAATCTCTTAAATATGGCCGGGTTAATTTGGGGTAACGGGCATCTGGGCAAAGTTCTTCGTTGCAATGAGTGTCATTTTATATATACGAATTCCCTCTATATTTTTTCGTGTTTTATTATACTGACGTGCATATGTGCAAATGTAATATAAACATACATTTCGCTGGTAAAGTAAACACAGTTCCATTTTAGACATGCTTTAGAGTAGTTGCTTCTTTAGTTCCTATAAACAAAAGGTCTTGTTTGAAAAAAAGAAAAAACAAAGTGTAAGTTACCACATAGAAAACAGTTTGGTTGTGCTTATATTGATAAGTCGGTTTCATACAGAGTAAGCCATTGACCTTATATTTATTTCACAACAGTAATGAATATAAAATCTCCTCAGAATATTTTTAAAAAAAGATCTTCAAATAATAATCAACCCTGAGATGTACAGTAGAATGCTATTAGAGTTAGTGCAATAATTAAATCTGTCAAGTTTACACAATAATTATGTAGAAACAATATTTCCGCAAACGAAATAGCACTCCTGCCTTTTTAAGGCTATTACTTGAAACGTTTATAGACGTTATATGTTTATACACTATTTCGTACATTAATTTTCTCTACATTTTTATTAACTGATTTATAGCATCCTATCAATTTCTCAAGTGACGTATACGGGATTAAGTAGTCTTGGTGCCATATTCACTCGGTAAGGAATTGAATGGTAGCGCTGGAATTTCATTTAGATTTCTATTTTCTCTGACACAACCTACACAGAAAAAATATATTGTTAAATGTTCTTTCTTACTCACTTAGACTTCATACATAAATGTAAATTCTGTATACGGGAACATTTCGCATTTTAGCATGTGTTTGGTTTTATTTAGCATCCCCGATCACAAAAATATCCTTCTCCTTTTTCAAACATCCGGTGCAAAAATACGTTTCTTGTTTGTAGTTAATTAATGGTCGAGTTTGATTAATTAATTCATTGTCTGGATTAATTAATTTTGAATTCACCCGGAAATTATCTGCTTCCAAATATTTCCGCATTTTACTCATCAATTAATTTATTCTTCTAAAGAGGACAATCTGACCGGATAACTTTAATTGTAAATGATTACATAAAAAATCTAAATAATTCCGAATTTAGAAATGTTATTATATTAGGATAAACAGATTCGTTTATTTGCGTAAACAATAGTTCTATGCCACGTAAAAGTGGAAATCTTTCAAGTACGATATATACATTTTAGTTTTTATATTTGATTTTAAAATGTTATGTTTTATGTTTGGTTATTAGCTTTCAATGATTTTATGCGTTATATTATTTATTTTTTGTTAATGTATATGTTAGTAATTTGGTAGAAAATACATTTTATTTTATTTAATCTCAACTAAATTTTCGAACAATGAACAACTAGATACATATAACTAGCAGGACGAATTAACCGGTTTTGCCCGGTGGAAGCATACCGCCATATTAAAAAAAAATAAAATACATTTCTCGTTGGTAACCAACCCTAACTTCCTAATGTTAAGAACAGCTTTCGGAATAGACATCATCAACTCCCCATGTTAAAACGGCTTTCGTAATAGGCACCCTATTTTTGAGGGGGGGTTCAAAAATATTAACCCCAAATTTAACATTGGTAATCGCTGTCAACATAGCAACCCCGAAATACTATAAACCAAAAAAATAATTGGCGTGTGACAGTCTCAGTCGGAGAGAAGTTAATCTGTTTATCGCGCGTGCGTAAAAATCTGGGGACAACTGAATTACAGTCTTTATATCTCGAAGACTACTTGTCTTTTCTAATTTTAAATTAGATTGTATTAATCAGCATCGTTAAAACAGTATAAAAAGCGTCATTTTAAAGAAAATTATTAAGGTGGGCTATGGTTAAATTTTTCCTAAAAAGAACAAAAACAAATTTAATGTCAGTGCAGTGTCGATAATGAGTCCGGTAAAGAGAATTAAACAAAATAATCTACAGAAAGTATAATGTTACTTACTTTTTCATATCGAACAGATCCCCTCACTATATTCCTATAAAGTGCCTTACGAGACAATAGCCGGGTGGCAGAGAGGAGTTTTTCACCCGTAAAAGGGGCTTAAAGGACTGTCGACATTCGCGATAAGAGGAGCACTCCTTTCGGGCAACCTGTGTGCTTCCCTTTCAGCCGAATGCACACGTTTCAAAGTCGGACAAGCTTTCTTGGTGTCTTCTCTTCAGAAGCCACTGTTTCCCTTTTATTTATTTACTTGTTTGTTAGTTTGTAAATCCAGTTAGTATATCTGTATAGATATTAAATGAGATCCGGTTTAAAGGTCGGGCTGTAGAATTGTTTATTAGTATGGCTTCTAGTAATTTTAGTCATGTGCAATTGTTAAGGTATCAAATCTTAGTATTGTTAAGATATTTCTAATGTCGGACGACTGCAGATTTTTATTATGGAATGTTAGGTGTTGTTTTATGGTGCTATTGTCAGCTAAATGATAGATTAATCGTATATATATTGTTGTTGCGGTGTGGGCCTAATATAACTTGTATGAGGTTTTAGAGTGGGGTCGGAGAGTGTGAGTTTGTGTAGTGTAAGAATTATTATGGTTTTTAATTATTAAATTTGAGATTTTAAATTTAGTATAATATATCATTAGTGTGATCATTTTGTTCTGTTCGATGGGTCTAATGTATCTTTTAATTAGGTTTCTTCTTTTTCTTCTCCTTCTTATCATTATTATATACTGTTTTGCAGTTAATGTGTAGTTGGTTTTATAGTCTACTTTCATGGTGTCGTTTTGTTATGGTTAGTGTTTGTGTTTTTTTTATTGTGGAGTGAGTTTAAATAGAGTTTATGTGCGTATCGACAATTTTGGGGGAAAACGCATTGTTTATTAAAGTTTGTTTTATGTTTGCTAGATCGTTGTAAAATATTTTTCGAGGTGACGCTATATTGTATGAGCGTTGAATCAAGTTTTATATTTTTCTAGGGATTCGCTATAGTAATTTAAGAGTAATGCATTATTGTTGGTAGTTTTTTGTATATTGATGTTATGTATTTAGTGACGCTACTTGAATGTATTAATACGTCGAGAAATGGTGTTTTGTCATTTATATTTGGTTCGTGCGTAAATTTCGAGGTTTAGTGGGAGGTTTTTAATATCTTGTACGAATTCAGCCTGGATGTCGTCGATATATCGGGAATAAAAAAAGAGTCTATTTTGTGGATCTTAGACGATTTTGTTTTCGAGGTGGGTTGTTTCTATTCTGCGAATGTATGGCTTGAGGTGATCCTATTGCGACGCCATCTATTAAGATTATGTTTTCCCATTAGCGTTAGTGATGGGAACTTGTGTTGTGCATTGTAAAAGTAATTTTTCGAGGGTTTTGGGTGTCATGACTTGAGGTGCTTTCGTGTTGTGGTTGTAAAGTTGATTAAAATTATTTTAATTGTATCCTTTTATAGGGGCGTGAGTAAAGAATTGTTCAGCCTCGAAAGATGCGGTTATGCATTTTTGGGGGCGTTTTATTTTAGAAGGTCGATGAAGTTGATGGGAGATTTTATTCAGTATATGTTAAGGTGGATAATATTATTGATTGTTTTAGCGATAATATATACTGAGGTGGGTATTTGACAGATTATGGGTCTAGAGGGTATCCTGTTTTTTGAATTTTTATTTTCCAGTATTTATAGCCGAGTTTAAAATCGCTTATTATTTTATTAGGTGTTATTTTTTTTTTTATTTCACCGGTGTTTGCTGATAAAATATAGTTGTTTTTGTTGTTGTTCTGTAGGATTTTTTGTGAGTGGTTTAAATTTTGTTTTATTGCAAAGAGTGTAGTTTGTTTTTTATGTTGTAGTCCGTTTTATTTAACATTGTGTAAATATTGGAATTGTCAGCCATTCGTATAATGATGTTGGTATTGTGATAGTGTTCTTTGGCTGCTTCTTTTTGCTTTGTTTATAAAACAAAATGCCGTCTTCTTTTAAACATGCGTCTAGAAAAGATAATCCAGAAAAAAAAACATAACCGTTAAAATGTTAGCAAATGATAGAAATCAGGGAAACCTTAAATTAAAAAAATAAATACTGATTGAAATATTAAAACCACGAATTAATAGTAAAACTGAAAAATCTAATATATATCTAATAAAGACGCAGAAAGATTTATTGCTTCCCTTATACGCTCTCAATGTTAATTCATACAGAAAAAATAAAAAGAATTACCTTCTTTAACAGCTGATATAATCTAAACAAATGAGTGAATAAATACAAATGAATAGTCCTTTGCTTTAGAATAACTTTCATTTGCCCAGAAATCACAAGATAAGTAAAGAAAAATATAATTAGCTCCCCCTAACAGTTTACGTAATTTATTTAGTTTTTTGAGCGTTGAAATTTAAACAAAATACTTAGACTCAACGCACTTGAGAATTAAAACTAATGAACATAGAACCCCCCTCGTAACAGCTAACACAATAAAAAATGATTAACTAAAATAAATAAATATATATAGTTCTCCATTTAACCATATTTAACAAGAACATAAAATTAGTAGATAAGTAAATATAGAATTACCACTTCTTAACAGTTAACGTATTAAATATTTAGAGCGTTTGGATTAAAAAAAAGTAAACACAACAACCACTACAATTGAGAGACTAAAGAGTGGATATGTTGCTCCATTAATGATGAGTTATACACTCGAAATAATATATCGAATAAATACAATCCACAGTTATTATCGGTTTATTAATCTGCTCATAACGACTGTATATTCCTGTATTGTAAGCCTTCAAAAACACCTTTTATTTGTTAAACAAGGCTTCAAGCAAATCACGCCATACTTCTCATATATATATAACCATGTGTAAAGATAGACAGAAAATTTCCAAACTAATAGCGTACATATTAATATACCAATAACAAAATATCAGACAAACTGAGGTACTCTCTGTGCAACTCAAAATAAAAAGAAAGATTATCATGTCGACCATGTTAGACATTGTTTTCTCTCCGTTTATATATGTTTCCCTGCTGAAAATGGAAGCATATA